>NC_136606.1:315000-327500 GCF_910589615.1 Taurulus bubalis
GGAGATCTGCGGAGGAGAACCCGGGTTATATATATATATATATATATATATATATATATATATATATATATATAGATATAGATATAAGACAGAAACAGACAGGACAGGTGTGGATGGGACCGACACAGGACAGGTGTGGACGAGCCGCTCTACCTCATACTGGCGGATGAGTCCGTACGTCTGCAGCGGTTCCCCCCAGCTCAGGCTGATCTGCTGCTCGTAGCTGCTGCCGAGGATCGAGTCCACCGGGACGGCTCCAGGGACTGAGGACGGAGGACATTTTATTATTTAACTTGTCTTCAACAACACAGAAGCTAAAGTCTTCTCGGAGCTTCGTACCGTCTTCGTCCGTCAACGCCGGCAGCTCATCGCTCTCCTTACGTCCCTCTGGGTTGCTGAGGACGAGTCTCAGGCTGACATTGGTGAACGGCGGAAGGTTACGCACGACGTGCTGCGGCGCGGTGCTCAGGCTGTCGTACACCACCTCCTCCCTCACCTGCTCCCTGCAGGACGGACGGAGGCGGTTCAACACCTGTCCTTTCTATAAATGTCTGTCCTTGTATTTACCTGGTGGTCTACACCTTTCTATAAATGTCTGTCCTCATCTTTACCTGGTGGTCTACACCTTTCTATAAATGTCTGTCCTCATCTTTACCTGGTGGTCTACACCTTTCTATGAATGTCTGTCCTTGTCTCTAACTCGCTCTCTGTCCCTCCTTGTCTTTACCTGGTGTCTCCACCTGTGTGTCTTTACCTGCTGGCGGAACCTGTAGGTCTGTAGCGGTACTGCACCGTCAGGTTGTAGCTGTGGCAGCGGGTCACGTTGTATCCAAACGGTTCCCATCGCAGCGTCACCTGTTTGGACTGAATGTCCACGACCTCGAGACGCCGGGGGCCGTGCATCGGATCTAAAAGACGCAAACGCAGGTTTATCAAACTCCTCCAGTTCCTGAGGAACTATGCCAGGAACTACTGCCAGGAACTACACCAGGAACTACTGCCAGGAACTACTGCCAGGAACCTCTGCCAGGAACTACTGCAAGTAAGTATTTCCAGGAACTGCTGCCAGGAACTACGCCAGGAACTACTGCAAGTAAGTATTGCCAAGAACTACTGCCAGGAACTACTGCCAGGAACTACTGCCAGGAACTACTGCCAGTAACTACTGCCAGGAACTACGCCAGGAACTACTGCAAGTAAGTATTTCCAGGAACTACTGCCAGGAACTACTGCCAGGAACTACTGCCAGTAACTACTGCCAGGAACTACGCCAGGAACTACTGCAAGTAAGTATTGCCACAAACCTCTGCCAGGAACTACACCAGGAACTACTGCCAGGAACTACTGCCAGGAACTTCTGCCAGGAACTACTGCCAGGAACTACTGCCAGGAACTTCTGCCAGGAACTACTGCCAGGAACTACTGCCAGGAACTACTGCAAGTAACTACTGCCAGGAACTACTGCAAGTAAGTATTGCCAGGAACTACTGCCAGGAACTACTGCCAGGAACTACTGCCAGTAACTACTGCCAGGAACTACTGCCAGGAACTACTGCCAGTAACTACTGCCAGGAACTACTGCCAGTAACTACTGCCAGGAACTACTGCAAGTAACTACTGCCAGTAACTACTGCAAGTAACTACTGCCAGGAACTACTGCCAGTAACTACTGCCAGTAACTACTGCAAGTAACTACTGCCAGGAACTACTGCAAGTAACTACTGCCAGGAACTACTGCCAGTAACTACTGCCAGGAACTACTGCAAGTAACTACTGCCAGGAACTACTGCAAGTAACTACTGCCAGGAACTACTGCAAGTAAGTATTGCCAGGAACTACTGCCAGGAACTACTGCAAGTACGTATTGCCAGGAACTACTGCCAGGAATTACGCCAGGAACTACTGCCAGGAACTACTGCCAGGAACTACTGCAAGTAAGTATTGCCAGGAACTACTGCCAGGAATTACGCCAGGAACTACTGCCAGGAACTACTGCAAGTAAGTATTGCCAGGAACTACTGCAAGTAAGTATTGCCAGGAACTACTGCCTGGAACTGCCAGGAACAACTGCCAGAAACTACAGCAGGAACAACTGCCAGGAACGACTGCCAGGAACTACGCCAGGAACTACACCAGGAAATACTGCCAAGAACTACTGCCAGGAACTACTGCCAGGAACTATGCCAGGACCAGGAACTACTATTGATACAGTTGTGTTATTGATAGTCTTGTTATTGATACAGTCTTGTTATTGGTAGTCTTGTTATTGAAACAGTATTGTTATTGATAGTCTTGTTATGATACAGTCTTGTTATTGATAGTCTTGTTATTGATACAGTCTTGTTTTTGATAGTCCTGTTATTGTAACAGTCTTGTTATTGATACAGTCGTGTTATTGATAGTCTTGTTATTGATAGTATTGTTATTGATACAGTCTTGTAATTGATAGTCTTGTTATTGTAACAGTCTTGTTATTGACACAGTAGTGTTATTGATAGTCTTGTTATTGATAGTATTGTTATTGATACAGTCTTGTTATTGATAGTCTTGTTATTGATACAGTCTTGTTATTGATAGTCTTGCTATTGTAACAGTCTTGTTATTGACACAGTTTTGTTATTGGTAGTCTTGTTATTGGTAGTCTTGTTATTGATACAGTCGTGTTATTGGTAGTCTTGTTATTGATACAGTCTTGTTATTGATAGTCTTGTTATTGTAACAGTCTTGTTATTGATACAGTTGTGTTATTGGTAGTCTTGTTATTGATACAGTCTTGTTATTGGTAGTCTTGTTATTGATACAGTCTTGTTATTGGTAGTCTTGTTATTGATACAGTCTTGTTGTCTTTGTAGTGGCCAATCTAAGTGCTGTATTTCATGATGACAGACAGCGATCCACTCAGAGAATGATAGATGAGAGCACGAAGGAGAGAGAGAGTGTGTCTTTCAGGTGTTTTTCTGCAGCCAATGAACAATGCCTTTCCTGTTCTTTGTAGTGTTTCATCTGTGTGTGTGTGTGTGTGTGTGTGTGTGTGTGTGTGTGTGTGTGTGTGTGTGTGTGTGTGTGTGTGTGTGTGTTCGATTTAGGCTGTACAGAAACTTCTCTCTTCTTGTTATTGAGCAACACACGTACACACACTTTTAGTGGGACACAATAGAGCCACTTGTGAGTTTCTCTACCTGGATTGTACGATGAAAGAGAAACGTCGGGCTAAATGGTCGCTCTGTGGGGACCACACAGACAGACACACACACACACACAAACACACACTCACTGAGATGTCGCTACAGTAACAATAGGGGTCGGGGGTCGGGGGTCAAGGGGAGGGGATTGAGGTGGATCCTATTTCTCATAATCCCCAAGGGGAGTGAACGCTATCACATAAAATCCTACCATTCCCCTTGAACGTGTGTGTATGTGTGTTTGTGTTTGTGTGTGTGTGTGTGGTCACCATGGTTCCATCCCATAATTTTTTACATTTAAATCAGATACAGACATAGAGCTGATGGTGTCCTGTGGTATTTTTCTATCAGAACGTTAAGGAACTACAACCTTCAGGAACTACACAAGGTCAACTTCCTGTTTGGTGTGAAGATGAGGAAGATGAAGGAGGATGGGATGATTGGGGAGGATGAGGAAGATGAAGGAGGATGAGGAGGATGAGAAGGGCTATCACTAAAGAAGAAACTTCTAAGTGTGACGTTAGCTCATAGGTTATCAGTGTGATAGTAGCGTTAGCTCATAGGTTCTCAGTGTGACGTTAGCTTATAGGTTCTCATTGTGGCGTTAGCGTTAGCTCATAGGTTCTCAGTGTGGCATTAGCGTCAGCTCATAGGTTCTCATTGTGGCATTAACTCATAAGTTCTCAGTATGCTGTTAGCTCATAGGTTCTCATTGTGGCATTAACTCATAAGTTCTCAGTATGCTGTTAGCTCATAGGTTCTCAGTTTGGCGTTAGCTCATAGGTTTTCAGTGTAGCGTTAGCTCATAGGTTCTCAGTGTGCTGTTAGCTCATAGGTTCTCAGTGTGGCGTTAGCGTTAGCTCATAGGTTCTCAGTGTGGCGTTAGCTCATAGATTCTCAATGTGCAGTTAGCGTTAGCTCATAGGTTCTCAGTTTGGTGTTAGCTCATAGGTTCTCAGTGTGGCGTTAGCTCATAGATTCTCAATGTGCAGTTAGCGTTAGCTCATAGGTTCTCAGTTTGGTGTTAGCTCATAGGTTCTTAGTGTGTCATTAGCTCATAGGTTCTCAGTTTGGTGTTAGCTCATAGGTTCTCAGTGTGTCATTAGCTCATAGGTTCTCAGTGTGGCGTTAGCTCATAGGTTCTCAGAGTGTCGTTAGCTCATAGGTTCTCAGTGTGGTGTTAGTTCATAGGTTCTTAGTGTGCTGTTAGCTCATAGGTTCTCAGTGTGCCGTTAGCTCATAGGTTCTCAGTGTGCCGTTAGCTCATAGGTTCTCAGAGTGCTGTTAGCGTTAGCTCATAGGTTCTCAGTGTGCCGTTAGCGTTAGCTCATAGATATTCAGTGTGGCGTTAGCGTTAGCTCATAGGTTCTCAGTGTGCCGTTAGCTCATAGGTTCTCAGAGTGCTGTTAGCGTTAACTCATAGGTTCTCAGTGTGCCGTTAGCTCATAGGTTATCAGAGTACTGTTAGCGTTAGCTCATAGGTTCTCAGTGTGCCGTTAGCTTATAGGTTCTCAGTGTGCCGTTAGCTCATAGGTTCTCAGAGTGCTGTTAGCGTTAGCTCATAGGTTCTCAGTGTGCCGTTAGCTCATAGAAACACAGAGTTCAGACAGTAAAATAAATACAAGGATGAAACGACAGAATGAGAAGTAAAAGGTTGGGAGGACGAGCAGAGCGTGAAGATCTGAGGTGAAAAGAGAGAAAAGAGTGAAATATTGATATGATATTTTCTAAAAGCCTCGACAAACACCACACACACTTTAATGGATGTTAACACACACACAGAAACATGTTTTTATTTTATCTTTTATGACCAATGCTGACCTCATTGAGAGAAACTCACTTCATAAATATTTATTGAGAAGAGCCTCTGAAAAAGAAGTCATGCTATTTTGATTCCATATGTTATCATGCTTTCTATAATAATGTTCAATAACAGATCAATAACTAACAATCGAGAGCTCATGAGAGTTATCAATATCCACAATCTGGTCAATGGTTTGGCTAAATTGATTTGGCTCAGTACTCTATTATTAATATTGTTTTTATTACTATTTGGACTATAATTATTTTATTATTACATGAACTATTAATATTATTTATTAATTATTATTACTTTTACTATTAATATTATTTATTTTAGCTAGATATGATACTTTGACACATGACATCCTGAATAAAAGCAGAATATTAAATGATGAAACATGGAGCAGCTCACAGTGACTTCCTGTTTATCTGTCACCACGCTGAGTCGCCTCAGTGAGCTCTAAGTCCTAAAGCTTGTTTGATGGACACACTGATTCATTATTAAACACACACACACACACACACACACACACACACACACAGAAGGTGGTATATAATTTATTGGAAGTAAAATGAATAAATAAAAGTGAGTTGAAGACACAGACGAGTCATCAGAGCGAACATCATTGCACTGCGGTGTGTGTGTGTGTGTTTGTGTGGTGTGTGTGTGTGTGTGTGATTGACAGCCAGCAGAGCCCAGTGTGTCACACACACACACACATGACTTCCCTTCTTCATGTTTCTCGCTGTTGATCCCAGAGGAGCGTTTGTTTTAATCTGCTGACAGTCCCAGAGGGGTGGAGGTTACAACAATGGAACAATCACACTGACAGACTTATTTTGTTTTCTCATATAGAACCAGACAACAACCTGAAGGAACTCAAGAGTCTGATCAAGGAAGCCATGGAACCAAATTACACTAGAAGGTTCTGCTTAAAAAAACAGAAGAACCACATCAACAAGTACCACTAGAACCACATCAAGGACCAATGGATTCTCTACAAGTACCATTAGAACCACATCAAGGACCAATGGATTCTCTACAAGTACCATTAGAACCACATCAAGGACTGATGGATTCTAAACAAGTACCATTAGAACCACATCAAAGACCGATGAATTCTCAACAAGTACCATTAGAACCACATCAAGGACCGATGGATTCTCTACAAGTACCAGTGGAACCACATCAAGGACCGATGGATTCTCAACAAGTACCACTAGAACCACATCAAGGACGAACATATTCTCAACAAGTACCACCAGGACCATATCAAAGACTGGCATATTCTCAACAAGTACCACCAGGACCATATCAAAGACTGGCATATTCTCAACAAGTACCACCAGGACCATATCAAAGACTGCCATATTCTCAACAAGTACCACTAGAACGATATCAAGGACTGATGGATTCTCAACAAAGACCACTAAAACCACATCAAGGACCGATGGATTCTAAACAAGTACCATTAGAACCACATCAAGGACCGATGGATTCTCTACAAGTACCATTAGAACCACATCAAGGACCGATGGATTCTCTACAAGTACCATTAGAACCACATCAAGGACCGATGGATTCTCAACAAGTACCATTAGAACCACATCAAGGACCAACATATTCTCAACAAGTACCATTAGAACCACATCAAGGACCGATGGATTCTCAACAAGTACCATTAGAACCACATCAAGGACCGATTGATTCTCAACAAGTACCACTAGAACGATATCAAGGACTGATGGATTCTCAACAAAGACCACTAAAACCACATCAAGGACCGATGGATTCTCAACAAGTACCATAAGAAGCACATCAAGGACCGATGGATTCTCAACAAGTACCATTAGAACCACATCAAGGACCAACATATTCTCAACAAGTACCATTAGAACCACATCAAGGACCAACATATTCTCAGCAAGTACCACCAGGACCATATCAAAGACTGACATATTCTCAACAAGTACCACCAGGACCATATCAAAGACTGACATATTCTCAACAAGTACCACTAGAACGATATCAAGGACTAATGGATTCTCAACAAAGACCACTGAAACCACATCAAGGACCGATGGATTCTCAACAAGTACCATTAGAACCACATCAAGGACCGATGGATTCTCAACAAGTACCATTAGAACCACATCAAGGACCGATAGATTCTCAACAAGTGTCACTAGAACCACATCAAGGACCGATAGATTCTCAACAAGTGTCACTAGAACCACATCAAGGACCAACATATTCTCAACAAGTACCACCAGGACCATATCAAAGACTGACATATTCTCAACAAGTACCACCAGGACCATATCAAAGACTGACATATTCTTAACAAGTACCACCAGGACCATATCAAAGACTGACATAGTCTCAACAAGTACCACTAGAACGATATCAAGGACTGATGGATTCTCAACAAGTACCACTAGAACGATATCAAGGACTGATGGATTCTCAACAAAGACCACTAGAACCACATCAAGGGCCGATGGATTCTCAACAAGTACCACTAGAACGATATCAAGGACCAACATATTCTCAACAAGTACCACCAGGACCATATCAAAGACTGCCATATTCTCAACAAGTACCACTAGAACGATATCAAGGACTGACGGATTCTCAACAAAGACCACTAAAACCACATCAAGGACTGGTGGATTCCCATCAAGTACATCTATAACCACATCAAGGACAAACAGATTCCCATCAAGGACCACTAGAACCTCCTAAGGAACCACCAAAATCTCAAAGAGTACTACTAGAACCGGTTCAAGATCTTTAGAAATCTCTGGAAACCTCATAAAGGACCACTATCACATCCCAACAGATATCTAGAACTTAATCCAGGAGGACAAGAACCCCCCCGTCCCGTACCTCCATTCTTGATGATGTAGAACGTCATCAATCGAACCAAATCGGTTCTAATATTTACAAACAAAATTCATGAAGGTTGTATATTGTATATTAACCTCATAATGCCTTGTGATGTTATTATTTTAGTGTCATACGAGTTTTATGATTCAATGTATGTGTCTGAGCTCAGATTAAACTTTCAAACGTCACATTCAGGCTCCAGAAAGAACCGGGTTTAAAATGATTGGTGTGGGATGAGGTCTCTAGGGGGGGCTGCTATGTGTGGTATGAGGTCTCTCTGGGGGTGTGGGGGGGTATGAGGCCTCTGAGAGGGGAGGGGTATGTGTGGTATGAGGTCTCTGAGAGGGTTGGGTATGTGTGGTATGAGGTCTCTGAGGTGCTGAAGTCGGTCGTGTTCCAGCAGGTCTGAGAGAAGACATGTTGAGATCTGAAGCAGTTGTTTCCTTGAATAACAGACCGGAGGTCGCAGCAGAACACAAGATCTGTATTCTTACAATCATAATCATTCTATATGACCTTTTCTTCAGATTTGAATGACTTTGTTTTTAATTCCTTGCTTGTAAATGAGCTCAGCACGTGATGTTGATGCTTCATATCTGAATATTGACGTCATTATGGGTGGAAGTTAAGGGCAGATTTAAAGATGATTATTGTCTTTTCAGCTCATAGTCATTTGATTTATAGTAAAAAGTATAATATTAACAATGAGGATGAAATTGTTGTTAAAGCAGAAAGTTCAAAAATAATAAACTTGATCTGGTATACAACTCGTCTGGTATACTTTATGAAGTATTATCTCAAAGAAGTCAAACAAAATACATACAATAAAATACAGACATCTGAATCATCAATAATACATAATTTAAAACTCCTTTAAAAACAAACAGCTGATGAGGGAGAAGTGAAAACTACATCAGTCAGATTGTTGCACCTGTGTAATCACACACACACACACACACACACACACACACACACACACACACACACACACACACACACACACACACACACACTCATACAGTTGCATGCTGATGTGTGCCCTGTGTCCATTAGGAGCTAATGAGCTCAACATTAACCGTGAGCCGCCTGATGAGCTTAGCACTAATGCAGGTTAGCACAGCATGCTACGCTAACGACTGCACCATGAGCTGTGAGTCGTTAGCCGCTAGCCGTCACCAGGGTAAACTAACTTTAAGAAGACAAGTCATTCATCGTCATGTGACCTGAATCACCTGCACACTTGGTCCTGGCTCGCAGCGGTGGGCCGGGGTTTCCCGTGCCTCCATCCAGGGGCCTGGTGAGCAGCACGCTGATCTCGTACTCGGTGTCGGGGTCCAGGTGTCCGATCTTGTGTGTGGGCTTGTCCACGGGCGTGGTGTCGATCAACATGCCCGACATCGTACGGTACTCCACCTAGCAAACACATGAGTATGAGTCCTGACCACAAGAACCCCCTCACAGATCCATAGAACCTCAACAACGACCACAAAATCCCCTCACAGATCCATATAACCTCATCAACGACCACAAAACCCCCTCACAGATTCATAGAACCTCAACAACGACCACAAAACCCCCTCACAGATCCATATAACCTCATCAACGACCACAAAACCCCCTCACAGATCCATATAACCTCATCAACGACCACAACAACCCCTTCTAGATCCATAGAACCTCAACAACGACCACAAAACCCCCTCACAGATACATATAACCTCATCAACGACCACAAACCCCCTCACAGATCCATATAACCTCATCAACGACCACAACAACACCTTCTAGATCCATAGAACCTCATCAACGACCACAACAACCCCTTCTAGATCCATAGAACCTCAACAACGACCACAAAACCCCCTCACAGATCCATATAACCTCATCAACGACCACAAACCCCCTCACAGATCCATATAACCTCATCAACGACCACAAACCCCCTCACAGATCCATAGAACCTCATCAACGACCACAACAACCCCTTCTAGATCCATAGAACCTCATCAACGACCACAACAACCCCTTCTAGATCCATATAACCTCATCAACGACCACAAAACCCCCTCACAGAGCCATATAACCTCATCAACGACCACAAAATCCCCTCACAGATCCATATAACCTCATCAACGACCACAAACCCCCTCACAGATCCATATAACCTCATCAACGACCACAACAACCCCTTCTAGATCCATAGAACCTCATCAACGACCACAACAACCCCTCACAGATCCATATATGCTTCCCGGGCGCTTCAGCAGCCCACTGCTCCTGCTAAGGAGGGTTAAATGCGGAAGACCTATTTTATATGTAAAAAGTATGTACTATGACAAATAAAGTTTCTTCTTCATCAAGGACCACAATAACCCCTTTACATATCCCCAGAACATCATTAACAACCACAAGAACCCCCACTCAGATCCCAAGAACCTCATCAGGAATTACAAGAACCTCCTCACAGATCACTAGAAAACCTATGAAGGACCACAATAACCCTTTCACAGAATACTAGAAACTCATCAAGGCGAACAAGAACCCCTTCACAGATCCCGAGAACCTCATCAGAGAAAACAATAACCTCCTTACATATTTCTAGAAACTCAACAAGGACCACAAGAACACCATCTCAGACATTTCTAGAACCTAAGCAAGAACCACAAAAATACCTCACAGATTCCTAGAAACCCATCAAGGACCACAAGAACACATTTCTAGAGAATTCCAGAACCTCACCAAGAACCACTAAAACACCTCCTTAGAGAATCCTATAAACTCATAAAGAACCACTAGAATCTCTCACATATCCATAGATCTTCCTTCAACATCATGTAAACCTAATCAGAGACCCTAGAACACCCTAAATGACCACAAGGACCCCCTCACAGATCCATAGTACCTCATCAAGAACTTCAAGAACACCCTAACAAATCCCTAGAACCTCATGCACGACCATAAGAACCCCTCACAGATCCCTAAAACCTCATAAGGGGCCACAATAACCCCCTTAAAGATCCCTAGAACCTCATAAACGACCACATGAACTCCCTCAAAGATCATAGAACCTAAGGATCTTAACCGTAGGGAACCCCTAACCCAAGGATCACAAGAACCCCCTTACAGATCCCTAGAACCTTATGAACGACCACAAAAACCCCTCACAGATCACAAGAACCTCATGAACGACCATAAGAACCCGTCACAGATCCCCCGAACAACATCCTGGACCAGAAAACAACTGACTGGTCCCTAGACCCTTAAAACCTCTTAACATACTCAGAGGACCTAAGTTAAAAGCACTATAACCTACGCATATATCAATACCAGATCAATATCTCATCAATACATTAAGATCAATATCTCATCAATACATCAATACCAGATCAATAGCTCATCAATAGTCACCTCTCTCTCAATGATTGGCCCGTCTCCATTGATGGAGTTGGCGTTGAGTTGGATCCACAGATAGGTGGCGCCCACCGCCGTCAGCTGAGGAGGGGCGATCGGTACGGGAGGCTCTGAGGGACAAATAGAACCAGGATCAGGATCACACACACACACACATACACACACACATGCACACACACACACACACACACACACACACACACACACACACACACACACACACACACACACACACACACACACACACACACACGCACACACAGGTTTCACTGATCTCTTAACGAGGGATGAAGGTGGTAACAAGTTAATTAATATTCGTGACCTTCGGCGAATCACAGTAGACCTGGATTCCATTACCCAGAATCCCCGCTGGTGCTGCTCTACTTCCTCCTGACCCACTTCATCACACACACACACACACACACACACACACACACACACACACACACACACACACACACACACACACACACACACACACACACACACACATAAGAAAGTGTGTAATGATGTGTGTTTATCATATCATTTTCAGGTTGATTCTCACCTGTGTGTGTGAAATTAAACACACACACACACACGCACACACACACACAGTTTGAGTGACAGTTCAATCAGGGGTTTAGCTGCTGGGGCTTGTGGGATATGTGTCGGGTCACACAACTCCTCACCTGCCACTGTGTGTGTGTGTGTGTGTGTGTGTTTGCAGAGAGATCAGACGAGCTATCGACCTGACTGTCCCTCACACACTCACACACACACACACACACACACACACACACACACACACACACACACACACACACACACACACACACACACACACACACACACACACACACATAGACCTTTCTCCCGTATTGATCGGCTCTGTTATGAATGATATCAGTCGGATCTGTTTCCACCTCACTTCCTCTGACACAAACTGAAGCTACACAACATGTTTCCTCATGAACAGGACAGAGGGTTAGGGTCTGAAAACACCTGAGAACATCTAAGAACACCTGAAGAACATCTGAAGAACACCTGAGAACACCTGAAGAACACCTGTGAACACACAAGAACACCTGAAGAACACCTGTGAACACATGAGAACACCTGAAGAACACCTGAGAACATCTAAGAACACCTGAAGAACATCTGAAGAACACCTGAGAACACCTGAAGAACACCTGTGAACACACAAGAACACCTGAAGAACACCTGTGAACACA
>NC_136606.1:340000-342664 GCF_910589615.1 Taurulus bubalis
TATTAGACCATTAATTTACATTCACAATTGTTATTAGACAGTTCATCTATATTCATAATTATTGTTGGACCGTTAAATATATCTTGAGAGTTTTATATCTTGTTAATCAGACAAGTCACTTTTGACATTTATCATATTTTTAGACCAAATATCGATCGAACAAAAGAAATACATCTTTTTGTTTCCATGGTTACAGTGCAGACAGGAAGTGCTTTCCACGATGCAGATTCCATAAATCTAAATCTAAAATATCAAAGTATCAAGTCTTTGTGCTAAGCTAGGCTAACAGCTTCCCCCAGTATGGAGTCATTGTGCTAAGCTAGGCTAACAGCTTCCCCCAGTATCTAGTCTTTGTGCTAAGCTAGGCTAACAGCTTCCCCCAATATCTAGTCTTTGTGCTAAGCTAGGCTAACAGCTTCGCTCAATATTTAGTCTTTGTGCTAAGTTTGGCTAACAGCTTCCCCCAGTATCTAGTCCTTGTGCTAAGCCAGGCTAACAGCTTCCCCAGTATCTAGTCCTTGTGCTAAGCCAGGCTAACAGCTTCCCCCAATATCTAGTCTTTGTGCTAAGCTAACAGCTTCCCCCAGCATCTAGTCTTTGTGCTAAGCTAGGCTAACAGCTTTGCTAAATATTTAGTCTTTGTGCTAAATTTGGCTAACAGCTTCCCCCAGTATCTAGTCCTTGTGCTAAGCCAGGCTAACAGCTTGCCCAGTATATAGTCCTTGTGCTAAGCCAGGCTAACAGCTTCCCCCAATATCTAGTCTTTGTGCTAAGGTAAGCTAACAGCTTCCCCCAGTATCTAGTCTTTGTGCTAAGCTAGGCTAACAACTTCGCTCAATATTTAGTCTTTGTGCTAAGTTTGGCTAACAGCTTCCCCCAGTATCTAGTCCTTGTGCTAAGCTAGGCTAACAGCTTCCCCCAGTATCTAGTCTTTGTGCCAAATTAGGCTAACAGCTTCACCCAATATTTAGTCTTTGTGCTAAGTTAGGCTAACAGCTTCACCCAATATTTAGTATTTGTGCTAAGTTAGGCTAACAGCTTCACCCAATATTTAGTCCTTGTGCTAGGCTAGGCTAACAGCTTCCCCCAGTATTTAGTCTTTGTGCTAAGTTAGGCTAACAGCTTCACCCAACATCTAGTCCTTGTGCTAAGCTAGGCTAACAGCTTCCCCCAGTATTTAGTCTTTGTGCTAAGTTAGGCTAACAGCTTCACCCAATATCTAGTCATTGTGCTAAGCTAGGCTAATAGCTTCCCCCAGAATGTAGTCGTTGTGCTAAGTTAGGCTAACAGATTCCCCCAATATCTAGTCTTTGTGCTAAGCTAGGCTAATAGCTTCTCCCAGTGTCTAGTCTTTGTGCTAAACTAGGCTAATAGCTTCCCCTAGTGTCGAGTCTTTGTGCTATGTTAGGCTAATAGCTTCCCCCAGCATCTTGTCCTTGTGCTAAGCTAGGCTAATAGCTTCCCCCATTGTTGAGTCTTTGTGCTGAGCTAGGCTAACAGCTTCCCCCAGTATCTAGTTATTGTGCTAAGCTAGGCTAATAGCTTCCCCCAGTATCTAATCATTATGCTAAGCTAGGCTAATAGCTTCCCCCAGTGTCGAACCTTTGTGCTGAGCTAGGCTAACAGCTTCCCGCAGTATCTAGTCCTTGTGCTAAGCTAGGCTATGCTAACCATTGGAGCTATCAGTGCACACAGACATGGAGCTGATATCCATCTGACACCAGAGAAGAAGAAAAAGACCAAAAGGATTTAACAGAATGTCATAGTGTTTAGATTCAATAAACCGGCCAATAGGGAGCCAGCGTGTCCTCTCTTCTGATTCGCTGGATTTGAGTCAGAGTGGCTCTGTGTGTTGAAACTCCCCGAATGAGGCTTTAATTGGTTTTGGCAGGACAGTGATAATGGCTTTATACTGGACACACACACACACACACACACACACACACACACAAACACACACACACACACACACACACACACACACACACACACACACACACACGTCATGTTCAAAGGCTGGATGAATCTCCTGCATGCCGACACGCTGATAAATCCTTTAACACACTAATTAACCCAGACACACACACACACACACACACACACACACACACACACACACACACACACACACACACACACACAGTGTTCTATTATTTATCTGCCAAACAAAGTCCAAAACTTCAAACACACACTGACTCGTTCACCTTTAAACACTGTTTACCTGTTGGCCCGACTGCAGCTGTGTGTGTGTGTGTGTGTGTGTGTGTGTGTTTGTTTGTGTGTACGTGTGTGTGTGTGTTTTGTGTGTTTACAGCATACACACGCTCAGTGAAAAGTGGTTTTGACCTCCAGGTCTCTTTAACACAGAAAGGCATTGTGGGAGTTATCACACAACATACAGACAGAGAGAGTGTGTGTTTGTGTTTATATTTGCCTTCAAGCTTCACTGTGTGTGTGTGTGTGTGTGTGTGTGTGTGTGTGTGTGTGTGTGTGTGTGTGTGTGTGTGTGTGTTTACTGTGTACAGCTGGCAGTGAGCTGATAACAGCCCTATTAGAAATATTAATATACCCTGAACCCAACAGAGAGAGAGAGACACACACACACACACACACACACACACACACACACACACACACACACACACACACACACACACACTAAAG
>NC_136606.1:343164-348164 GCF_910589615.1 Taurulus bubalis
AGGACTGGTTCAGGTCTATAGTTAGAGCTGGTTCAGGTCTATAGTTAGGACTGGTTCAGGTCTATAGTTAGAGCTGATTCAGGTCTATAGTTAGGACTGGTTCAGGTCTATAGTTAGAGCTGGTTCAGGTCTATAGTTAGAGCTGGTTCAGGTCTATAGTTACTGGTTCAGGTCTACAGTTAGGACTGGTTCAGGTCTATAGTTAGGACTGGTTCAGGTCTATAGTTAGGACTGGTTCATGTCTATAGTTAGGACTGGTTCAGGTCTATAGTTAGAGCTGGTTCAGGTCTATAGTTAGAGCTGGTTCAGGTCTATAGTTAGGACTGGTTCAGGTCTATAGTTAGGACTGGTTCAGGTTTATAGTTAGGACTGGTTCAGGTCTATAGTTAGAGCTGGTTCAGGTCTATAGTTACTGGTTCAGGACTACAGTTAGAACTGGTTCAGGTCTATAGTTAGAGCTGGTTCAGGTCTATAGTTACTGGTTCAGGACTACAGTTAGAACTGGTTCAGGTCTATAGTTAGGACTGGTTCAGGTCTATAGTTAGGACTGGTTCATGTCTATAGTTAGGACTGGTTCATGTCTATAGTTAGAGCTGGTTCAGGTCTATAGTTAGGGCTGGTTCAGGTCTATAGTTAGAGCTGGTTCAGGTCTATAGTTAGAGCTGGTTCAGGTCTATAGTTAGAGCTGGTTCAGGTCTATAGTTAGAGCTGGTTCAGGTCTATAGTTAGAGCTGGTTCAGGTCTATAGTTAGAGCTGGTTCAGGTCTATAGTTAGAGCTGGTTCAGGTCTATAGTTAGGACTGGTTCAGGTCTATAGTTAGGACTGGTTCATGTCTATAGTTAGAGCTGGTTCAGGTCTATAGTTAGGACTGGTTCAGGTCTATAGTTAGGGCTGGTTCAGGTCTATAGTTAGGACTGGTTCAGGTCTATAGTTAGAGCTGGTTCAGGTCTATAGCTAGGACTGGTTCAGGTCTATAGCTAGGACTGGTTCAGGTATATAGTTAGGACTGGTTCAGGTCTATAGTTAGGACTGGTTCAGGTCTATAGTTAGGACTGGTTCAGGTCTATAGTTAGGACTGGTTCAGGTCTATAGTTACTGGTTAAGGTCTATAGTTAGGACTGGTTCAGGTCTATAGTTAGGACTGGTTCAGGTCTATAGCTACTGGTTAAGGTCTATAGTTAGGACTGGTTCAGGTCTAAAGTTAGAGCTGGTTCATGTCTATAGTTAGAGCTGGTTCAGGTCTATAGTTAGGGCTGGTTCAGGTTTATAGTTAGGACTGGTTCAGGTCTAAAGTTAGAGCTGGTTCATGTCTATAGTTAGGACTGGTTCAGGTCTATAGTTAGGACTGGTTCAGGTTTATAGCTAGGACTGGTTCAGGTCTATAGTTAGGACTGGTTCAGGTCTATAGTTAGACTGGTTCAGGTCTAAAGTTAGAGCTGGTTCAGGTCTATAGTTAGGACTGGTTCAGGTCTATAGTTAGGACTGGTTCAGGTCTATAGTTAGGACTGGTTCAGGTTTATAGTTAGGACTGGTTCAGGTCTATAGTTAGGACTGGTTCAGGTCTATAGTTAGGACTGGTTCAGGTCTATAGTTAGAGCTGGTTCAGGTCTATAGTTAGGACTGGTTCAGGTCTATAGTTAGGACTGGTTCAGGTCTATAGTTAGGACTGGTTCAGGTCTATAGTTAGGACTGGTTCAGGTCTATAGTTACTGGTTAAGGTCTATAGTTAGGACTGGTTCAGGTCTATAGTTAGGACTGGTTCAGGTCTATAGTTAGGACTGGTTCAGGTCTATAGTTAGGACTGGTTCAGGTCTATAGCTACTGGTTAAGGTCTATAGTTAGGACTGGTTCAGGTCTATAGTTAGGGCTGGTTCAGGTTTATAGTTAGGACTGGTTCAGGTCTAAAGTTAGAGCTGGTTCATGTCTATAGTTAGGACTGGTTCAGGTCTATAGTTAGGACTGGTTCAGGTTTATAGTTAGGACTGGTTCAGGTCTATAGTTAGGACTGGTTCAGGTCTATAGTTAGACTGGTTCAGGTCTAAAGTTAGAGCTGGTTCAGGTCTATAGTTAGGACTGGTTCAGGTCTATAGTTAGGACTGGTTCAGGTCTATAGTTAGGACTGGTTCAGGTTTATAGTTAGGACTGGTTCAGGTCTATAGTTAGGACTGGTTCAGGTCTATAGTTAGGACTGGTTCAGGTCTATAGTTAGAGCTGGTTCAGGTCTATAGTTAGGACTGGTTCAGGTCTATAGTTAGGACTGGTTCAGGTCTATAGTTAGGACTGGTTCAGGTCTATAGTTAGAGCTGGTTCAGGTCTATAGTTAATAAAGGAAATAATGTGCGAAGAAACAGAACAGATAAAAGAGAAACTGTAAGAAGTAGAAGAGGAAGTGAAATGCTTTGAGTCTCTGGTTCTCTGGTTCTGGTTCTCTGAGTCTCTGGTTCTCTGGTTCTCTGGTTCTCTGATTCTCTGGGTCTCTGGTTCTCTGGGTCTCTGGTTCTCTGGTTCTCTGGTTCTCTGGTTCTCTGGGTCTCTGGTTCTCTGGGTCTCTGGTTCTCTGGGTCTCTGGTTCTCTGGTTCTCTGGTTCTCTGAGTCTCTGGTTCTCTGGTTCTCTGGGTCTCTGGTTCTCTGGGTCTCTGGTTCTCTGGGTCTCTGGTTCTCTGGTTCTCTGGTTCTCTGGGTCTCTGGTTCTCTGGTTCTCTGGGTCTCTGGTTCTCTGGTTCTCTGCGGTGGGGAAGTGGTCTCCATTAGAGTCCGTAAAGATCTGATAACATTTTGCTGATCTGCTGGTGGGCTGGATTAGACCTCTGCTGCCAATCCCTATTCCAGCGTAATCTATTAACAGCCAGCCAATCACACACACAACACACAGACAAAACACACACAACACACACACACACACAACACACACACACAACACACACACACACACACACACACACACACACACACACACAACACACACACACAACACACACACAACACACACACACACACACACACACACACACACACACACAACACACACACACACACACAACACACACACAACACACACACACACAACAAACACACACACACAACACACACAAACACACACACAACACACAACACACACACAACACACACACACACAACAAACACACACACACAACACACACACAACACACACAAACACACACACACACACAACACACACACACACACACAACACACACACACACAACACACACACACACACACACACACACACACACACACACACACACACACACACACACACACAACACACACACAACACACACACACACACAACAAACACACACACACAACACACACAAACACACACACACACACAACACACAACACACACACACACACACAGCTGGCAGAGCGCCTGGGTGGAGCTGCACTCGTCTTCTTTTACTAACTCTTCCTCTCTTTTCATCTCTCTCTCTCTCCCTGTGTGTGAGATGCTCCCTCACCCTCCCTCTCTGAATGAAACCATCTGGTCCTGATTAGGAAAATCACTCGTCTCTCTTCTTCTGTGGTTTCCTCCGGCTTCCTCTCTGAAGCTGAACTCTGTACTTTGTGTTAACTCATGAGACTTTAAAAGCTCAGCTGATGAATAAAGTTTATTCAAACAGGACGACACAAACAAACAGCTTCACTTTGTGTATAAAGACAGATACATATGAAACAAAACACTACTAATATTGTTAAAATACTACTGCAGTAATGTCAAGATATTATTACAACTATTACTACAGCAGTAATATTCAAATACTACTGAAGTAGTATTAAAATGAAAAGGTCTCGTTTCCAAAATAAAGATATTTATTATCTAAAAAAAAAAAAACATTTTAGACCCGACGTGTCTTTGTGGTTCCTCGCAGCCTCTCCGGCTTTAACGACCTCCTCACACTTCATGAGGTCGTCTCTAAATGTGGGCGGAAACCTTTAAAGACGCAGCTGACTTCCTGTTTCATTGTACACACAGGAAGCTGCTCTCATCAGCAATGAACGGACCAATAGAAAGAGCTCTCATGAGGACATCTGATGAAGAGGAGAACCTTATCATAACAGAGGACCTGATGAAGAGGAGAACCTTATCATAACAGAGGACCTGATGAAGAGGAGAACCTTATCATAACAGAGGACCTGATGAAGAGGAGAACCTTATCATAACTCATGACGTGATGAAGAGGAGAACCTTATCATAACTCATGATGTGATGAAGAGGAGAACCTTATCATAACTCATGACCTGATGAAGAGGAGAACCTTATCATAACTCATGACGTGATGAAGAGGAGAACCTTATCATAACTCATGATGTGATGAAGAGGAGAACCTTATCATAACTCATGATGTGATGAAGAGGAGAACCTTATCATAACTCATGACGTGATGAAGAGGAGAACCTTATCATAACTCATGACGTGATGAAGAGGAGAACCTTATCATAACTCATGACCTGATGAAGAGGAGAACCTTATCATAACTCATGACGTGATGAAGAGGAGAACCTTATCATAACTCATGATGTGATGAAGAGGAGAACCTTATCATAACTCATGACGTGATGAAGAGGAGAACCTTATCATAACTCATGACCTGATGAAGAGGAGAACCTTATCATAACTCATGACGTGATGAAGAGGAGAACCTTATCATAACTCATGACGTGATGAAGAGGAGAACCTTATCATAACTCATGATGTGATGAAGAGGAGAACCTTATCATAACTCATGACCTGATGAAGAGGAGAACCTTATCATAACTCATGACCTGATGAAGAGGAGAACCTTATCATAACTCATGACGTGATGAAGAGGAGAACCTTATCATAACTCATGACGTGATGAAGAGGAGAACAGCTGCTCTCACAAGCAGACTGAGGAACATGTGCATCTAAACAAGAAGCAGTCAGTACCAGCTGGAGCCAAAGGAAGCAGGTTTTACACAGGGAAGGAAACAAGGAGGGGAGGGAAGGAA
>NC_136606.1:370664-408164 GCF_910589615.1 Taurulus bubalis
CTCACCAGAATACTACTCTGTCCTGCTGCTGGCAGTATTACTACTACTATTACTAGTATTACAACTACAGTATTACTACTAGTATGACTAGTATTACTACTAGTATTACTACTACAGTATTACTACTACTATTACTAGTATTACTACTACAGTATTAATACTACTCTGTCCTGCTGCTGGCAGCATTCATTTAATTTAATATAATTTTTCACAGTATTTGTTTGTTTCTTCACAGTATTTATTGTAATGTGTCATGTTTTGTTCTAACCAAATTTATTTAATTCTTCATTTGAAGTGTTTCTATATTCACGATGTTTCTATATTTACAATGTTTCTATATTTACAATGTTTCTAAGTTTCTATGTTTACAATGTTTCTATATTTACAGTGTTTACAATGTTTCTATATTTACAATGTTTCTATGTTTACAGTGTTTCTATGTTTCTATATTTACAGTGTTTCTATGTTTACAATGTTTCTATATTTACAATGTTTCTATGTTTACAATGTTTCTATGTTTACAATGTTTCTATGTTTCTATATTTACAATGTTTCTATATTTACA
The DNA here is from genome assembly GCF_910589615.1 of Taurulus bubalis. NCBI lineage: Eukaryota > Metazoa > Chordata > Actinopteri > Perciformes > Cottidae > Taurulus > Taurulus bubalis. The sequence continues at coordinate 371,230 of NC_136606.1, forward strand.
ATGTTTCTATGTTTACAATGTTTCTATGTTTACAATGTTTCTATGTTTCTACATTTACAATGTTTCTATGTTTACAATGTTTCTATTCATACAATGTTTCTATGTTTACAATGTTTCTATGTTTCTATATTTACAATGTTTCTATATTTACAGTGTTTCTATGTTTCTATATTTACAATGTTTCTATATTTACAGTGTTTCTATGTTTACAATGTTTCTATATTTACAATGTTTCTATGTTTCTATATTTACAATGTTTCTATATTTACAATGTTTCTATGTTTACAATGTTTCTATATTTACAATGCTTCTATGTTTCTATATTTACAATGTTTCTATATTTACAATATTTCTATATTTACAATGTTTCTATGTTTCTATATTTACAATGTTTCTATGTTTACAATGTTTCTATGTTTCTATATTTACAATGTTTTTATGTTTCTATATTTAAAATGTTTCTATATTTACAATGTTTCTATATTTACAGTGTTTCTATGTTTACAATGTTTCTATATTTACAATGTTTCTATGTTTCTATATTTACAGTGTTTCTATATTTACAATGTTTCTATGTTTCTATGTTTACAATGTTTCTATATTTACAGTGTTTCTATATTTACAGTGTTTCTACATTTACAATGTTTCTATGTTTACAATGTTTCTATATTTACAATGTTTCTATATTTACAGTGTTTCTATGTTTACAATGTTTCTATGTTTCTATATTTACAATGTTTCTATGTTTACAATGTTTCTATATTTACAATGTTTCTATATTTACAATGTTTCTATGTTTCTATATTTACAATGTTTCTATGTTTCTATATTTAAAATGTTTCTATGTTTACAATGTTTCTATGTTTCTATATTTACAATGTTTTTATGTTTCTGTATTTAAAATGTTTCTATATTTACAATGTTTCTATATTTACAGTGTTTCTATATTAACAATGTTTCTATGTTTCTATATTTACAATGTTTCTATATTTACAGTGTTTCTATATTTACAATGTTTCTATGTTTACAATGTTTCTATATTTACAATGTTTCTATGTTTCTATGTTTACAATGTTTCTATATTTACAGTGTTTCTATGTTTACAATGTTTCTATATTTACAATGTTTCTATGTTTACAATGTTTCTATGTTTACAATGTTTCTATATTTACAGTGTTTCTACATTTACAATGTTTCTATGTTTACAATGTTTCTATATTTACAGTGTTTCTATATTTACAATGTTTCTATGTTTACAGTGTTTCTATGTTTCTATGTTTACAATGTTTCTATATTTACAATGTGTCTATGTTTCTATATTTACAATGTTTCTATGTTTACAATGTTTCTATATTTACAATGTTTCAATGTTTACAATGTTTCTATATTTACAATGTGTCTATGTTTCTATATTTACAATGTTTCTATATTCACAATGTTTCTATGTTTACAATGTTTCTATATTCACAATGTTCCTATGTTTACAATGTTTCTATATTTACAATGTGTCTATGTTTCTATATTTACAATGTTTCTATGTTCACAATGTTTCTATATTTACAATGTTTCTATATTTACAATGTTTCTATGTTTACAATGTTTCTATGTTTACAATGTTTCTATGTTTCTATATTTACAATGTTTCTATATTTACAATGTTTCTATGTTTACAATGTTTCTATGTTTACAATGTTTCTATGTTTCTATATTTAAAATGTTTCTATATTTACAATGTTTCTATGTTTACAATGTTTCTATTCATACAATGTTTCTATGTTTCTATATTTACAATGTTTCTATATTTACAGTGTTTCTATGTTTCTATATTTACAATGTTTCTATATTTACAATGTTTCTATGTTCACAATGTTTCTATATTTACAATGTTTCTATGTTTCTATATTTACAATGTTTCTATATTTACAATGTTTCTATGTTTACAATGTTTCTATGTTTACAATGTTTCTATGTTTCTATATTTACAATGTTTCTATATTTACAATGTTTCTATGTTTACAATGTTTCTATGTTTACAATGTTTCTATGTTTCTATATTTAAAATGTTTCTATATTTACAATGTTTCTATGTTTACAATGTTTCTATTCATACAATGTTTCTATGTTTCTATATTTACAATGTTTCTATATTTACAGTGTTTCTATGTTTCTATATTTACAATGTTTCTATATTTACAATGTTTCTATGTTTCTATATTTACAATGTTTCTATGTTTACAATGTTTCTATGTTTCTATATTTACAATGTTTTTATGTTTCTATATTTAAAATGTTTCTATATTTACAATGTTTCTATATTTACAGTGTTTCTATATTAACAATGTTTCTATGTTTCTATATTTACAATGTTTCTATATTTACAGTGTTTCTATATTTACTATGTTTCTATGTTTACAATGTTTCTATATTTACAGTGTTTCTATGTTTACAATGTTTCTATATTTACAGTGTTTCTATGTTTACAGTGTTTCTACATTTACAATGTTTCTATGTTTACAATGTTTCTATATTTACAATGTTTCTATGTTTACAATGTTTCTATATTTACAGTGTTTCTATATTTACAGTGTTTCTACATTTACAATGTTTCTATGTTTACAATGTTTCTATATTTACAATGTTTCTATGTTTACAATGTTTCTATATTTACAGTGTTTCTATATTTACAATGTTTCTATGTTTACAATGTTTCTATGTTTCTATATTTACAGTGTTTCTATATTTACAATGTTTCTATGTTTACAATGTTTCTATGTTTACAATGTTTCTATGTTTCTATATTTACAATGTTTCTATATTTACAATGTTTCTATGTTTACAATGTTTCTATGTTTCTATATTTACAGTGTTTCTATATTTACAATGTTTCTATGTTTACAATGTTTCTATGTTTACAATGTTTCTATGTTTACAATGTTTCTATGTTTCTATATTTACAATGTTTCTATGTTTACAATGTTTCTATGTTTACAATGTTTCTATGTTTCTATATTTACAATGTTTCTATATTTACAATGTTTTTATGTTTCTATATTTAAAATGTTTCTATATTTACAATGTTTCTATATTTACAGTGTTTCTATATTAACAATGTTTCTATGTTTCTATACTTACAATGTTTCTATATTTACAGTGTTTCTATATTTACTATGTTTCTATGTTTACAATGTTTCTATATTTACAGTGTTTCTATGTTTACAATGTTTCTATATTTACAGTGTTTCTATGTTTACAGTGTTTCTACATTTACAATGTTTCTATGTTTACAATGTTTCTATATTTACAATGTTTCTATGTTTACAATGTTTCTATATTTACAGTGTTTCTATATTTACAGTGTTTCTACATTTACAATGTTTCTATGTTTACAATGTTTCTATATTTACAATGTTTACAATGTTTCTATATTCACAGTGTTTCTATATTTACAATGTTTCTATGTTTACAATGTTTCTATGTTTCTATATTTACAGTGTTTCTATATTTACAATGTTTCTATGTTTACAATGTTTCTATGTTTACAATGTTTCTATATTTACAATGTTTCTATATTTACAATGTTTCTATGTTTACAATGTTTCTATGTTTCTATATTTACAGTGTTTCTATGTTTACAATGTTTCTATGTTTACAATGTTTCTATGTTTACAATGTTTCTATATTTACAATGTTTCTATGTTTACAATGTTTCTATGTTTACAATGTTTCTATGTTTCTATATTTACAATGTTTCTATATTTACAATGTTTCTATGTTTACAATGTTTCTATATTTACAGTGTTTCTATATTTACAATGTTTCTATGTTTACAATGTTTCTATGTTTCTATATTTACAGTGTTTCTATATTTACAATGTTTCTATGTTTACAATGTTTCTATGTTTCTATATTTACAATGTTTCTATGTTTACAATGTTTCTATGTTTCTATATTTACAGTGTTTCTATATTTACAATGTTTCTATGTTTACAATGTTTCTATGTTTACAATGTTTCTATATTTACAATGTTTCTATGTTTACAATGTTTCTATTCAAACAATGTTTCTATATTTACAATGTTTCTATATTTACAATGTTTCTATTCAAACAATGTTTCTATGTTTCTATATTTACAATGTTTCTATATTTACAATGTTTCTATATTTACAGTGTTTCTATATTTGCAATGTTTTTTTATGTTTCTATTCATACAATGTTTCTATGTTTCTATATTTACAATGTTTCTATATTTACAGTGTTTCTATATTTGCAATGTTTTTTTATGTTTCTATATTTATAATGTTTCTATATTTAAAATGTTTCTATGTTTCTATATTTACAATGTTTCTATATTTACAATGTTTCTATGTTTCTATATTTACAATGTTTCTATATTTACAATGTTTCTATTTATACCATGTTTCTATGTTTCTATATTTACAATGTTTCTATATTTACAATGTTTCTATATTTACAATGTTTCTATTTATACAATGTTTCTATTTATACAATGTTTCTATGTTTCTATATTTACAATGTTTCTATATTTACAGTGTTTCTATATTTGCAATGTTTTTTTATGTTTCTATTCATACAATGTTTCTATGTTTCTATATTTACAATGTTTCTATATTTACAGTGTTTCTATATTTACAGTGTTTCTATATTTGCAATGTTTTTTTATGTTTCTATATTTATAATGTTTCTATATTTACAATGTTTCTATGTTTCTATATTTACAGTGTTTCTATATTTACAATGTTTCTATATTTACAATGTTTCTATGTTTACAATGTTTCTATATTTACAATGTTTCTATGTTTCTATATTTATAATGTTTCTATGTTTACAATGTTTCTATATTTACAATGTTTCTATGTTTACAATGTTTCTATGTTTACAATGTTTCTATATTTACAGTGTTTCTATATTTACAATGTTTCTATGTTTACAATGTTTCTATATTTACAATGTTTCTATGTTTCCATATTTACAATGTTTCTATGTTTACAGTGTTTCTATATTTACAATGTTTCTATTCATACAATGTTTCTATGTTTCTATATTTACAATGTTTCTATTCATACAGAAGAAGAAGAAGAAGAAGAAGAAGAAGAAGAAGAAGAAGAAGAAGAAGAAGAAGAAGAAGAAGAAGACGTGAGGACGAAGAGGAGGAGATTTTCCAGCTGGAAACTTGGATGCTGACACACAGGAACAACTCCCATGTTCTAACACCGCCCCTCCAGACCCGGTCCCGGTCCCCTGACCCACAGACCCGGACCCACAGACCCGGACCCTCCAGACCCGGACCCTCTAGACCCGTTCCCGGTCCCCTGACCCACAGACCCGGTTCCGGTCCCCTGACCCACAGACCCGGACCCACAGACCCGGCCCCGGTCCCCTGACCCACAGACACGGACCCACAGACCCGGCCCCTTACCTTTGAAGGGGTCCGCGCGCGTCAGTCCCAGGGAAAGCAGCACGAGCCCCGCGCGCAGCAGCAAAGTTCCAGCGCGCTCCATTTCCACACCGAGACCTCCGGAGCGCGAGGAAAAGTTCTTCTTCTTGTCCTCCTCTTTCTGTGGGTCCTGTCTGTCTCTCACGCGGACAGACACACACACACACACACACGCACACACACACACACACACACACGAGGCAGACAGACGGTTCTCTCCTTCTTCTCCTCCGCTTCTTCTCCTCCGCTTCTTCTCCTCCGCTTCTTCTCCTCCGCTTCTCTTCAGACGGAGAGACTGACTCTTTACCGAGCAGCCTGCTGACGTCACAGAAAGAGAGAGGGGGGGAGGGAGAGAGGGGGGGAGAGAGAGAGAGGGGGAGAGAGAGAGAGGGGGAGAGAGAGAGAGACAGAGAGAGAGGGGGGGAAGAGAGAGAGAGAGAAAGAGGGGGAGAGAGAAGGGTGAGAGAGAGAGGGAGGGGAGAGAGAGAGAGAGAGACAGAGAGAGGGGGGGAAGAGAGAGAGAGAGAAAGAGGTGGGAGAGAGAGAGAGGGAGGGAGAATGAGAGAGAGAGAGAGAGAGGGAGAATGAGAGAGGGAGAGAGAGAGGGAGAATGAGAGAGGGAGAGAGAGGAAGGGAGAGAGAGAGGGAGAATGAGAGAGGGAGAGAGAGGGAGGGAGAGAGGGGGAGAGAGAGGAAGGAGAGAGGGAGAATGAGAGAGGGAGAGAGAATCTTACCTATTTATTTTTTACATTAAAAATACATTATTATAATATCCACCTAACTTTTATTATTAATAATAGTATAACAATGTTAATAATCATATTTGAGATATTATATTTCTATATATACTATATTAATACATAAATATGTTAATATTTATGTCTTAATGTGACTTTCTATTGGAAAGTTTTGATTGATTCTGCTGTGTGACGTCACGCTGCTGCCCCCTGCTGGTCGCGCTGCGTCCTGCAGGCGCCAAGACCAGTGTGTGTGTTATGTGTGTTTATTTATATTTATGTGTGTTTATGTATATGTATGTTTGTTTATGTATATGTATGTGTGTTTATGTATATGTATGTTTGTTTATGTATATGTATGTGTGTTTATGTATATTTATGTTTGTCTATGTATATTTATGTTTGTTTATGTATATCTATGTTTGTTTATGTATATGTATGTGTGTTTATGTATGTTTATGTTTGTCTATGTATATTTATGTTTGTTTACGTATATCTATGTTTGTTTTTGTATATTTGTGTTTGTCTATGTATATTTATGTGTGTTTACTTATATGTATGTGTGTTTATGTATATTTATGTTTGTCTATGGATATTTATGTGAGTGTGAAGTCAGTTGGTGTCTCATGTTGCTTATTCATGAATGAAAAATGACATTTTTGTGTAATTTGAGTGTAAATAAAGCTGGAATGAAGGAGTGAATGAAGAAGTGATGTATGAAGGAATGATGAATGAGTGATGAATGAAGGAGTGGTATATGAATGAGTGATGAATGAGTGATGAATGAATGAGTGGTGAATGATGGAGTGGTGAATGAAGGAGTAATGATTGAGTGATGAATGAGTGATGAATGAAGGAGTGATGATTGAGTGATGAATGAAGGAGTGATGAATGAGTGATGAATAAAGGAGTGGTGAATGATGGAGTGATGAATGAAGGAGTGATGAACGCTGCTTCAGAAACAAAGTGCTTCATTCAGGAGTGGCTCTGCTGCCACCTGCAGGACGCGCTGAGAACGACAGCCTGATGAGGATTATTATTACAATCATCATCATCATCAATACTATAATTATTGTAACAATAACTCATTATTTATTTTTTGTGATGACATTTTTATTGATTTTCTAGATATGCATACAAAGAAAAGATGTGCACAATATAATGTACATAAAGATACACATGCACATAATCATACAAATAACATTAACAATAACTCATTATTGTTAATATTATTGTTGTTATTTTATTGTTGTTATCATGATAAGGTATTGCATACTTATAAACATTGAAATAGTGAGTGTGTAAAATCATATTTTTTTACTTTATTCAGTCATTACATATAACACAATAAGTAAAGCCAGCATCTAATATACATAAAAGAAAGACTGAAAAGGTATAGGTAGAAGTATAATGCTTAAATATTCCTATATTCCCACCTGTATCCAGCTCTCAGGTACAAAGAAAGCCCCGCCCCCACCTGTATCCTGCTCTCAGGTATAAAGAAAGCCCCGTCCCCACCTGTATCCTGCTCTCAGGTATAAAGAAAGCCCCGCCCCCGCTCTCAGGTGAGTACAGGTGAAAGCGTCTAGCCCGCCCTCAGGTAGCTGAAGAGGCCGCTGAGCCCGCCCTCCAGAACCTCCTTCACAGGCTTCACCAGCGGGTTGTGGACGATGTGGAGGCCTTTGTCCAGAGGGTGACACGCCAGCTTCTCCAGCCGGGTCAGACAGTACAGCTCCTGAACAGGTGTGAACAAGGATTTATTATTATTATTAACAGGTGTGAACGAGCATTTATTATTATTAACAAATAACTATTTCTGTGACTGATTCCAAACTTTACCTGCGGGACGTCCTTAATGTCGTTAAAGTCCAGATTCAGCAACTCCAACCTGAAAGAGATCAGATCAGTTGTTTATTGTTTGTGTTTGTGAAGGGATACCTGGTGAGGTGGTGTTACCTGGTGATGTTACCTGGTGAGGTGATGTTACCTGGTGATGCTACCTGGTGAGGTGGCGGTACCTGGTGATGTTACCTGGTGAGGTGGTGTTACCTGGTGATATTAGCTGGTGGTGTTACCTGGTGATGTTACCTGGTGGTGGTACCTGGTGATGTTACCTGGTGATGTTACCTGGTGAGATGGTGTTACCTGGTGGTGTTACCTGGTGGTGTTACCTGGTAATGTTACATGGTGGTGTTACCTGGTGATGTTACCTGGTGGTGTTACCTGGTGAGGTGGTGTTACCTGGTGATGTTACCTGGTGAGGTGGTGTTACCTGGTGATGTTACCTGGTGATGTTACCTGGTGAGGTGGTGTTACCTGGTGGTGTTACCTGGTGATGTTGCCTGGTGGTGCTACCTGGTGATGTTACCTGGTGATGTTACCTGGTGAGGTGGTGTTACCTGGTGAGATAGTGTTACCTGGTGGTGTTACCTGATGATGTTACATGGTGGTGTTACCTGGTGATGTTACCTGGTGGTGTTACCTGGTGGTGTTACCTGGTGGTGTTACCTGGTGAGGTGGTGTTGCCTGGTGATGTTACCTGGTGATGTTACCTGGTGAGGTGGTGTTACCTGGTGGTGTTACCTGGTGATCTTACCTGGTGGTGTTACCTGGTGATGTTACCTGATGGTGTTACCTGGTGGTGTTGCCTGGTGATGTTACCTGGTGATGTTACCTGGTGAGGTGATGTGGTGTTACCTGGTGATGTTATCTGGTGAGGTGGTGGTACCTGGTGATTTTACCTGGTGGTGTTACCTGGTGATGTTACCTGGTGATGTTACCTGGTGAGGTGGTGTTACCTGGTGATGTTGCCTGGTGATGTGGTGTTACCTGGTGATGTTACCTGGTGATGTTACCTGGTGGTGTTACCTGGTGATGTTACCTGGTGAAATGGTGTTACCTGGTGATGTTACCTGGTGGTGTTACCTGGTGGTGTTACTTGGTGGTGTTACCTGGTGAGATGGTGTTACCTGGTGGTGTTACCTGGTGATGTTACCTGGTGGTGTTACCTGGTGGTGTTACCTGGTGATGTTACCTGGTGAAATGGTGTTACCTGGTGATGTTTCCTGGTGATGTTACCTGGTGGTGTTACCTGGTGATGTTACCTGGTGAAATGGTGTTACCTGGTGATGTTACCTGGTGGTGTTACCTGGTGGTGTTACCTGGTGGTGTTACTTGGTGGTGTTACCTGGTGAGATGGTGTTACCTGGTGGTGTTACCTGGTGATGTTACCTGGTGGTGTTACCTGGTGGTGTTGCCTGGTGATGTTACCTGGTGATGTTACCTGGTGATGTGGTGTTACCTGGTGATGTTACCTGGTGAGGTGATGTTACCTGGTGATGTTACCTGGTGATGTTACCTGGTGAGATGGTGTTACCTGGTGATGTTACCTGGTGGTGTTACCTGGTGAGGTGGTGTTACCTGGTGAGATAGTGTTACCTGGTGGTGTTACCTGATGATGTTACATGGTGGTGTTACCTGGTGATGTTACCTGGTGGTGTTACCTGGTGGTGTTACCTGGTGGTGTTACCTGGTGAGGTGGTGTTGCCTGGTGATGTTACCTGGTGATGTTACCTGGTGAGGTGGTGTTACCTGGTGATCTTACCTGGTGGTGTTACCTGGTGATGTTACCTGATGGTGTTACCTGGTGGTGTTGCCTGGTGATGTTACCTGGTGATGTTACCTGGTGAGGTGATGTGGTGTTACCTGGTGATGTTATCTGGTGAGGTGGTGGTACCTGGTGATTTTACCTGGTGGTGTTACCTGGTGATGTTACCTGGTGATGTTACCTGGTGAGGTGGTGTTACCTGGTGATGTTGCCTGGTGATGTGGTGTTACCTGGTGATGTTACCTGGTGATGTTACCTGGTGGTGTTACCTGGTGATGTTACCTGGTGAAATGGTGTTACCTGGTGATGTTACCTGGTGGTGTTACCTGGTGGTGTTACTTGGTGGTGTTACCTGGTGAGATGGTGTTACCTGGTGGTGTTACCTGGTGATGTTACCTGGTGGTGTTACCTGGTGGTGTTACCTGGTGATGTTACCTGGTGAAATGGTGTTACCTGGTGATGTTTCCTGGTGATGTTACCTGGTGGTGTTACCTGGTGATGTTACCTGGTGAAATGGTGTTACCTGGTGATGTTACCTGGTGGTGTTACCTGGTGGTGTTACCTGGTGGTGTTACTTGGTGGTGTTACCTGGTGAGATGGTGTTACCTGGTGGTGTTACCTGGTGATGTTACCTGGTGGTGTTACCTGGTGGTGTTGCCTGGTGATGTTACCTGGTGATGTTACCTGGTGATGTGGTGTTACCTGGTGATGTTACCTGGTGAGGTGATGTTACCTGGTGATGTTACCTGGTGATGTTACCTGGTGAGATGGTGTTACCTGGTGATGTTACCTGGTGGTGTTACCTGGTGATGTTACCTGGTGGTGTTACCAGGTGATGTTACCTGGTGAGATGGTGTTACCTGGTGGTGTTACCTGGTGATGCTACCTGGTGGTGTTACCTGGTGATGTTACCTGGTGGTGTTACCTGATGGTCCTACCTGGTGATGTTACCTGGTGATGTGGTGTTACCTGGTGATGTTACCTGGTGAGGTGATGTTACCTGGTGAGGTGGTGTTACCTGGTGATGTTACCTGGTGAGGTGATGTTTCCTGGTGATGTGGTGTTACCTGGTGATGTTACCTGGTGAGGTGATGTTACCTGGTGATGTTACCTGGTGAGGTGGTGGTATCTGGTGATGTTACCTGGTGGTGTTACCCGGTGATGGTACCTGGTGAGGTGGTGTTACCTGGTGATGTTACCTGGTGAGATTGTGGTACCTGGTGATGTTACCTGGTGGTGTTACCTGGTGATGTTACCTGGTGAGGTGGTGTTACCTGGTGAGGTGATGTTACCTGGTGGTGTTTCCTGGTGAGGTGGTGTTACCTGGTGGTGTTACCTGGTGAGGTGGTGTTACCTGGTGGTGTTACCTGGTGAGGTGGTGTTACCTGGTGAGTATGTGTACAGATTGTAAAGCTCTGAGGGGAGTTTGTATTTTGTGATTTTGGGCTAAACAAAATAAACTGAATTGAATTGAACCTGGTGAGACTGCAAAGGGCCTTTGGCAGAGAGTGAAGTGAGTTTCCCTCCACAATAAGGATCTTGAGCTCCACCAGAGCCTGAATGTTCTCCGCCAGGTTCTCCAGACGGTTACAGGCCAGGTGGAGGAACACCTGCACGGACAGAAGAGTGAACAACGGTGAAAAAGGTAGTTCTCAGACTTTACCGGACTCGATTAATATCTAAGGCTCTGTCCAATAGGACCCTCGAGCAAGTAGGACATGTTCTCTAAAATGGTGCCTTTGACCTTCTTTGGCTGAATCCAACTCTCTGCTCTTGGGCATTGTGGATGATTGACAGACTTACGTGATGTGTGAGCGACACTATTCAACCCTCGATTTGGATCCTCAGAGCAGACATGTAGGAAAAACAACCGTTTTCCCATTTTGCTGTGCAGAATATAATAAATCCAAAATATCGCCCCTGCTATGTATAATCGAGAGTGTTCTTGGTCTACTGGGCCTCTTACCAGTTGGACTCTGGATGCCTGAGATCCACTCTCTACCTCCCAGGCTGAGCCCAGACTCCCTATGAAGGAAGCTCATGAACACAGGTGATGGATCTTTGCCTTCCGACACCTCCATCCCTGCTGACTCTACACTGAACCTCCATCTGACGCTCACTGGTGAACCAGTCCCAGAGACACCAGAACTCTCTCACTTCCTCCCGACCGGGAGGAAAAATACACTGTTTTCCAGCAGAGAACCATGAAGTCAGACTTGGAGGTTCTGACTCTCATCCAAGCCGCCCCAGTGCTGCTGAAGCTCACCAAAGTATTCAGCCAGTGATCTGTATGCGCACCTTAAAACATTTATATATCCATAATGATAATATTTCTATCTGTGCTGAACGTGGTGGGAAAGGTTTGGGCTGGAGGAGACGCTTCTGAAGCTGTTCAACATCCAACAAGCAGCTCTTACCATGTACTCATGTGTTCTGACCCCTCCAGCAGGAAGTTGTCTCTGTGGACCACGGCTGTGTTCACTCACCAGAGCCTTCATGCTGTAAATGCAGCCCGGGATGTGAGCGATGTGGTTGTGGCTGAGGTTGAGCTTCCTCAGTCGGGTCAGAGTGGAGAGAGATGCAGGCAGCGAGGACAGCTGGTTGTTGGCCAGACTCAGAACCTGAGAGACAGAAACACTGTTGATTTATTCTGACACATTGTCATGTCATACAGTGGTGCTGTTAAAATATCTATTATTGACACTCTAGGTGTCGTTCATGTGTCACATGTTTAGTGCCCTCAAATCCCTTGTTGTCCACGTGGACGCTCAGTGAGAGTGTTGCCTCTCGCCTGGTCAGATGGAGCCAGATGCAAACAGCTCAACTCCACAATCAGAACATTTAACTCGTCACGCACACATCCAGCAGCGACTGTGAGGGATTCATGCTGCTGGGAACCAGCTGTGGTGGTTCAGGTTTCTGATCAGGAGAGAACCAGTAGACCCAGATTGCTCTGTCGAGACTACAAACCTGGTCTGCCCTGGGACGCCTCTGGGTTCATGAGGACGAGCTGGAAAGCGCCGAAGAACGTCTCGGACCCCGAGACCCGAGATACGGCCCTGGACGAGTGGAAGTCAATGGATGAAAATCCATGTATCTTGGTTTAGTTTAGTCAGAGAGTCTCACTGCTAAACTACCGCAACTTTATCATCCCCATCGTCGTTGCAGCGAGCAGGTTTTGGTTGACAGTCACGCAACCGAACCTCTCCAAGCATCGTGGGGGAACCTCTCCAAGCACCGTGGGGGAACCTCTCCAAGCACCGTGGGGGAACCTCTCCAAGCATCGTGGGGGAAGCTCTCCAAGCATCGTGGGGGAACCTCTCCAAGCATTGTGGGGGAACCTCTCCAAGCATTGTGGGGGAACCTCTCCAAGCATCGTGGGGGAAGCTCTCCAAGCATCGTGGGGGAACCTCTCCAAGCACCGTTTGGGAACCTCTCCAAGCACCCTGGGGGAACCTCTCCAAGCACCGTTTGGGAACTAGCAGTAGTATTTAAAGCAGTGGTAGAGGTATTCATAGCAGTATGTGCAGTACCTCCAGTTGTGTACAGGCTCCCAGCTCTTCAGGAACTTCACTCAGTCGGTTTCTGTAGGCAAATAAAACTCTGAGTCTCTTCAGCTGTCCAATCTCTGCCGGCAGGCTGCTGAGCTGCTCACAAACAACAGCAACAACAACAACAACAAACAGTAATACACATCAGACTTCATTAAACATCACAATAAAGGAAGTATGGTGTGACGTTCTATGATGCATATCTATAATGCTTTATAAACATACTTATAACTTGTTATAATCTGCTTCTAACAACATATAAGTATAGTAATAAGCACTCATACATAATCATAATGCTTTATAACCATAATTATAACACATTCTAAAGACCTTTTAGGTCAGGTTTCATGATACTTTATCATTTGTTCCACAGAGTGTATTTTAATTCCTGCAGTGGTAATACATTAAAGAGCTTTCATCATGCAGTATGATGATAAACTATATGCAGTGTAATCATATGATGCATTCTAGGTATTTAAATAGTGGTGCTGAGGCTGTAATGAAGCCTGCGGCCTCGAGAGGGCGTGGGCTTTCTCCGTACAACTGAATTGAAGGTTGATGAGGGAAGAGGGGGGCAGTAACTGGATCTTGGTGGATTACAAGGGGATTATAATCTTTATTTATACAGGACAGAGCAGCTGCTGGGGGGCTTGCCAAAAGAATAAAAGTATAAGAAAGACTTCTGGGAATAGGGAGCAGAACGTAGTCAAACATACAATATTTACTTATTTCTGCAAAATTTGAATTGTAATTAAAAGTATGGTGAAAGGAAAATACTAAAGTAAAAGATTCTAAATGATGAACTTGAGTGCAGTCACTGAGTGAATGTACATCGTAAGGAAGACTCCTGTGTTTTGATGTGTAGTGTAAATATTAATGGACCCAGCATGGAACCCTGTGGCACCTTTTTACTAGTCTTTAATTCCTTTTTCACGTTTTTATATATTGTGTTTATCATTTTTCTGCATCAAAGTCCTCCTGGTTGTGTTGTGTGTTGGGGCCGTTGCAGGAGGAGGTTTACCTGGTTCCCCCACAGGTTGAGAACCACCAGGTTGGAGAGCAACGCCAGCTGAGGAGGAAGAACCTTCAGACTGTTGAGAGACAGATTCAGCTTCTCCAACTCCAACAGTTCCCACAATTCCTCTGGCGCTTCCTGCAGGATCAGAAAAGTACAGAGTGATACTACTCACACTGAGAAATAAAGATAACTAAGACCACATAGGGGTCTTCAGCTTGCTCTCCCGATAGAAGAACCCTTTTGGGTTCCTGGTAGAAAGATACAGATTAATCTCAGCTGGTTCTACAGAGAACCCTCCTATGTTTTAATGATTCTACCCCGAACCCTCTCTGGGAGTTCGCTCCAGAAACCTTCCACTCCTAAGTTACCCGTTAGACCCCAGGGGGCTCAACAGAACCCTTTTACTCTCCAACGGTACAACTAGAACCCCTCTAGGATTCCTCCTGACGCTCCACATCACAGTATTCAGCTACTCATCATCAGATAAACTTATAAATATGGATTTGATTGAAGTAAGTTTTACTAACAAGGGTCATAAACATTGATCGTTATTCCAGATTATCAGACTGAAGCTTCAGTAATATGTTGGGCTGCAACTAATCATTATTTTAAGTCATGGTAATTAAAGTCCTTGTTTGGCTGATAAGATGTCAGAGAACATGAACAAGTCTATAGATCGTTTTTTATGGACCTCCCAAAGCTTCCTATCAGACACCGGAACTGGATGGGTTAGGGTTAGAGGCTCTGGGTTAGGTACGGTCAAATGTTCTGGGTTAAGGTTAGAGGTTCTGGGTTAGAGGTTCTGGGTTAGAAGTTCTGGGTTAGCGTTAGGTTCGGTAAGAGGTTCTGGGTTAGGGTTTGAGGTTCTGGGTTAGAGGTTCTGGGTTTAGCGTTAGGTTCGGTAAGAGGTTCTGGGTTAGAGGTTCTGGGTTAAGGTTAAAGGTTCTGGGTTAGAGGTTCTGGGTTAGCGTTAGGTTCGGTAAGAGGTTCTGGGTTAGGGTTAGAGGTTCTGGTTTAGAGGTTCTGGTTTAGAGGTTCTGGGTTAGAGGTTCTGGGTTAGCATTAGGTTCGGCAAGAGGTTCTGGGTTAGAGGTTCTGGGTTAGGGTTAGAGGTTCTGGTCCTACCTTCAGTCCTCGGCGGGCCAGACTTAAGACGTTGAACCCAAACTGTTTGACGGTGAATCGACGGATTCTGTCTGCTGATGTCAGACTGTCCTCCCTCCCCATGCGCCTCCTCTTCTCCTCCTTCACCTCCTGTTTACACACTGTTCCTCCCATCCTCTCCTCCTCTCCTCCTCTCCTCCTCTTGTGTCCGGTCAGATCACTGCTCTCTATGACCAGATGGAGCATCCAGTTGTTTATCTGCTGCCCACATGTGTTGTTCTGCTGTATATCAAGATGTTCTCTGATGTTCTCTGATGTTCTCTGAAGTTCGGTGATGTTCTCTGATGTTCTCTGAAGTTCGGTGATGTTCTCTGATGTTCTCAGGTGCCTCTGGTTTAGAGGAAGTCCTGCAGGATCAAATAGTACATGAGCAGGTAGAGAACAGAGTACCTGAACAGGTAGAGAACAGAGTACCTGAACAGGTAGAGAACATAGTACCTGAGCAGGTAGAGAACAGAGTACCTGAGCAGGTAGAGAACAGAGAACCTGAGCAGGTAGAGAACAGAGAATCTGAACAGGTAGAGAACAGAGAGCCTGAACAGGTAGAGAACATAGTACCTGAACAGGTAGAGAACATAGTACCTGAGCAGGTAGAGAACAGAGTACCTGAGCAGGTAGAGACCAGAGAACCTGAGCAGGTAGAGAACAGAGAACCTGAGCAGGTAGAGAACAGAGAATCTGAACAGGTAGAGAACAGAGAGCCTGAACAGGTAGAGAACAGAGTACCTGAACAGGTAGAGAACATAAGACCTGAGCAGGTAGAGAGCCTGAACAGGTAGAGAACAGAGTACCTGAACAGGTAGAGAACATAATACCTGAGCAGGTAGAGAGCCTGAACAGGTAGAGAGCAGAGTACCTGAACAGGTAGAGAACACAGTACCTGAGCAGGTAGAGAACCTGAACAGGAAGAGAACAGAGTACCTGAGCAGGTAGAGAACCTGAACAGGAAGAGAACAGAGTACCTGAGCAGGTAGAGAACCTGAACAGGTAGAGAACAGAGAACCTGAGCAGGTAGAGAACAGAGTACCTGAGCAGGTAGAGAACAGAGTACCTGAACAGGTAGAGAACAGAGTACCTGAGCAGGTAGAGTACCTGAGCAGGTAGAGAACAGAGAACCTGAACAGGTAGATAACAGAGTACCTGAACAGGTAGAGTACCTGAGCAGGTAGAGAACAGAGAACCTGAACAGGTAGAGAACAGAGAACCTGAACAGGTAGAGAACAGAGTACCTGAACAGGTAGAGAACAGAGTACCTGAACAGGTAGAGAACAGAGAACCTGAGCAGGTAGAGAACAGAGAACCTGAGCAGGTAGAGAACAGAGAACCTGAACAGGTAGAGAACAGAGTACCTGAACAGGTAGAGAACATAAGACCTGAGCAGGTAGAGAGCCTGAACAGGTAGAGAACAGAGTACCTGAACAGGTAGAGAACAGAGTACCTGAACAAGTAGAGAACAGAGTACCTGAACAGGTAGAGTACCTGAGCAGGTAGAGAACAGAGAACCTGAACAGGTAGAGAACAGAGTACCTGAGCAGGTAGAGAACAGAGAACCTGAACAGGTAGAGAACAGCGATACGTGATTAATATCTGACATGTGGAATATATTTCATACCTCTTGGTCTTTTCGGTCGTCTTCTTGAAATTGAAGTTTGTCGTCCAGTAAATGAGAACCTGGAGAATCTGATCAGCTGATTGATGAAGTGAACGTGTGACAGACGAGTGTTGCTGAGAGAAGACGAGAGAGAGAGAGAGAGAGAGAGAGAGAGAGAGAGAGAGAGAGCGAGAGAGAGACTATTTGAGGAAAGCAGGGACAGACGAGTAGATGACACATACACACACACACACACACACACACACACACACACACACACACACACACACAGTTGCTACTGTCCATCAGCCAACACCAATTTGACAGTAGTCAGTAGATGTAGTACAGTATAAAGTACTATATGTACTTCTGAGCTGTAGTACAGTATAAAGTACAATGTGCACCTCTGAGCTGTAGTACAGTATAAAGTACAATGTGTACCTCTGAGCTGTAGTACAGTATAAAGTACAATGTGTACCTCAGAGATGTAGTACAGTATAAAGTACAATGTGTACCTCTGAGCTGTAGTGGAGTAAAAGTACCTTGATAACACTGACATAATTATGATCATGTTCTGAAGCATTATAAAGTGATTTTAAGTCACTTCCATATTTGTCCTCTAGAGGGCAGCATTCCACCTCTAATGGCTTATTTGCAACTTTTATTATTCAAACAAATATGTTGTTCTTCTTCTTTTTTCTGTCAATCATTTCAACAAGCTTGTCATCATTTGTTGACAAACAAATCTTAATTTATAAAGTTATTAGAAATAAATGAAAGAGTGAAAAGTCTAAAAGTAGTTTCAAGTAGTTAGAAATACTAGAACAACTTGTACTTTAGTACACTACTTCATTTCCTAATGTTGTCTGTTTTTATTAATATAATTAATTCATCTGAAAACGTGGAGGTTAACCCTAAGGAGGAGGAGGAAGAAGAAGATAAGGAGGAAGAGGAGGAGGAAGAAGAAGAGGAGGATGAGGAGGAGGAAGAGGGTCTAAGTGATTTTAGAGATGTTAAATCAGAAGACGCAGCTGGTGTCTACGACCCTTCAGCTCCATCACTGCTTTCATGTCAGAGGAAAAAACTCTCTCTACCGGAGAGACTGCTGGGCCACGAGAGTATTATAGTATCTGATGTACTAGGTCTACTAGAGTACTATAGTATCTGCTGTACTAGGTCTACTAGAGTACTATAGTATCTGCTGTACTAGGTCTACTAGAGTACTATAGTATCTGATGTACTAGGTCTACTAGAGTACTATAGCATCTGATGTACTAGGTCTACTAGAGTACTATAGTATCTGCTGTACTAGGTCTACTAGAGTACTATAGTATCTGCTGTACTAGGTCTACTAGAGTACTATAGCATCTGATGTACTAGGTCTACTAGAGTACTATAGTATCTGCTGTACTAGGTCTACTAGAGTACTATAGCATCTGATGTACTAGGTCTACTAGAGTACTATAGCATCTGATGTACTAGGTCTACTAGAGTACTATAGGATCTGATGTACTAGGTCTACTAGAGTACTATAGTATCTGCTGTACTAGGTCTACTAGAGTACTATAGTATCTGATGTACTAGGTCTACTAGAGTACTATAGTATCTGATGTACTAGGTCTACTAGAGTACTATAGTATCTGATGTACTAGGTCTACTAGAGTACTATAGCATCTGATGTACTAGGTCTACTAGAGTACTATAGTATCTGCTGTACTAGGTCTACTAGAGTACTATAGTATCTGCTGTACTAGGTCTACTAGAGTACTATAGTATCTGATGTACTAGGTCTACTAGAGTACTATAGTATCTGATGTACTAGGTCTACTAGAGTACTATAGCATCTGATGTACTAGGTCTACTAGAGTACTATAGTATCTGCTGTACTAGGTCTACTAGAGTACTATAGCATCTGATGTACTAGGTCTACTAGAGTACTATAGCATCTGATGTACTAGGTCTACTAGAGTACTATAGGATCTGATGTACTAGGTCTACTAGAGTACTATAGTATCAGCTGTACTAGGTCTACTAGAGTACTATAGTATCTGCTGTACTAGGTCTACTAGAGTACTATGGTATCTGCTGTACTAGGTCTACTAGAGTACTATAGTATCTGCTGTACTAGGTCTACTAGAGTACTATAGTATCTGATGTACTAGGTCTACTAGAGTACTATAGTATCTGATGTACTAGGTCTACTAGAGTACTATAGTATCTGATGTACTAGCTTGACTAGAGTACTATAGCATCTGATGTACTAGGTCTACTAGAGTACTATAGTATCTGCCGTACTAGGTCTACTAGAGTACTATAGTATCTGCTGTACTACATTGTTAGTCTGTTCTGTCTTTTCTTATCTGAACTGTTTGAGCCGGACCTTGTTTTCACTCAAGTGACTGAAAGCAAAGGAAACCAGCTGGAGTTAAAGTATTGGTTCTGTACTCCAGTTCTACTAGTAAGCTCTATTTTACTTTCTACCTTTGAGGTAAATAGACCTTTGTCCTGAATCCTTTTTAGAATAGGAGATTCTTGTCAAACTTAAACTCCACTGATGAAAGGGAGACCTGCTATTGTTCTGAGCCCAGTAGTTTCTATTGGTGACCATTCCACTAACGAGCCGGGGGCGGAGTCGACACAGCTGTAGCTAACCATCTCAACTAAAACCAGGTGGCTGGGAAGCGTCAGTGAATACTCCTTGTATGAAGACTCGGAGGATGAAGACATAGGAGTCTTTTGTTGGAGTCAAGACTCGGAGGATGAAAACATAGGAGTATTTCGTTGGAGTCAAGACTCGGAGGATGAAGACATAGGAGTCTTTTGTTGGAGTCAAGACTCGGAGGATGAAAACATAGGAGTCTTTCGTTGGAGTCAAGACTCGGAGGATGAAGACATAGGAGTCTTTTGTTGGAGTCAAGACTCGGAGGATGAAAACATAGGAGTCTTTCGTTGGAGTCAAGACTCGGAGGATGAAGACATAGGAGTCTTTCGTTGGAGTCAAGACTCGGACGATAAAGACATAGGACTCTTTTGTTGGAGCCAAGGCTCAGAGGATAAAGACATAGGAGTCTTTCGTTGGAGTCAAGACTTGGAGGATAAAGACATAGGAGTCTTTTGTTGGAGTCAAGACTCGGAGGATGAAAACATAGGAGTCTTTTGTTGGAGTCAAGACTCGGAGGATGAAGACATAGGAGTCTTTCGTTGGAGTCAAGACTTGGAGGATAAAGACATAGGAGTCTTTCGTTGGAATCCGAGGATGAAGACATAGGAGTCTTTCGCTGGAGTCAAGACTCGGAGGATAAAGACATAGGAGTCTTTTGTTGGAGTCTCGGAGGATGAAGACATAGGAGTCTTTTGTTGGAGTCCAGACTCGGAGGAAAAAGACATAGGAGCCTTTCGTTGGAGACAAGACTCGGAAGATAAAGACATAGGAGTCTTTTGTTGGAGTCAAGACTCGGAGGATAAACACATAGGAGTCTTTTGTTGGAGTCAAGATTCGGAGGATGAAGACATAGGAGTCTTTTGTTGGAGTCAAGACTCGGAGGATGAAGACATAGGAGTCTTTTGTTGGAGTCTCGGAGGATGAAGACATAGGAGTCTTTTGTTGGAGTCTCGGAGGATGAAGACATAAGAGTCTTTTGTTGGAGTCAAGACTCGGAGGATAAAGACATAGGAGTCTTTTGTTGGAGTCAAGACTCGCAGGATAAATACATAGGAGTCTTTTGTTGGAGTCAATACTCTGAGGATGAAGACATAGGAATCTTTCATTAGAGTCAAGACTCGGAGGATGAAGACATAGGAGTCTTTCGTTGGAGTCAAGACTCGGAGGATGAAGACATAGGAGTCTTTCGTTGGAATCCGAGGATGAAGACATAGGAGTCTTTCGCTGGAGTCAAGACTCAGAGGATAAAGACATAGGAGTCTTTTGTTGGAGTCTCGGAGGATGAAGACATAGGAGTCTTTTGTTGGAGTCCAGACTCGGAGGAAAAAGACATAGGAGCCTTTCGTTGGAGACAAGACTCGGAGGATGAAGACAAAGGAGTCTTTTGTTGGAATCCGAGGATGAAGACATAGGAGTCTTTCGTTGGAGTCAAGACTCGGAGGATAAAGACATAGCAGTCTTTTGTTGGAGTCTCGGAGGATGAAGACATAGGAGTCTTTTGTTGGAGTCAAGACTCGGAGGATAAAGACATAGCAGTCTTTTGTTGGAGTCTCGGAGGATGAAGACATAGGAGTCTTTTGTTGGAGTCCAGACTCGGAGGAAAAAGACATAGGAGCCTTTCGTTGGAGACAAGACTCGGAGGATAAAGATATAGATCAATTGGCTTGTAGCTCCGTCACTGAGAGCTAAACACTCAAAGTCAGACTGTTTGTGTCCTGGCTCCTCATTGGTGGAATGAGCTCCATTGACATCAGGACAGCAGGAATTCTCTACATCTTCTGCCCCAAACTAAAAACACATCTTTTATGACTACACCTTGAATAAAGAAAGCAGCACTTAAATGTCTCTTACTGATAGCACTTTGTAGTTTAACTTTATTGAAGAATTTGTACTTTGTTGATTCTTGTTGTTCTGAGTTTGTCCTCATGGTTGATGCACTTATTGTAAGTCTCTTTGGATGAAAGCATCAGCTAAATGAAATGTAATGTAAACAGATAAAGTAAAAAATAAAGAAACATCAAGTTCCTTCCGGCGACTCTATTGTATTCTGTGGGGCCAGAAGTACAAAGTACATGAAGTACATAAGTATGTGACAGCTGAACCTGCAGAACGAGCATCTCTAAAGTCACTTTAGCGTTTTTGATCCTCTGCTTTCATCTCCTCCTCCTCCTCCTCCTCCTCCTCCTCTTCCTCTTCCTCTTCCTCCTCCTCCTCTTCCTCCTCCTCCTGCTGCTCTCTGCAGCCAGCTGCTACCCCTTTAACCTCTGCAGCTCCCTCTACATCTTCTGTGTCTATAAATATATATATGTATTAGGGCTGGGCACGTTAACGTGTTATAAATGCGTTAACGCAGCAATCCATTAACGCCGACAATTATTTTATCATGCCTTAACTGCATGTTTTTGTTTGTTTTTGCATTGGGAGGCTTAACGTTACAGCATTGATGCAACAACCAGCGTCCTGAGAATCAACCAATGATGTATGAGCCTCCAGACGCTCGTCACTGAGACTACTGACATCCTGTAACACAGTTATCTACTGAGACTACTGACATCCTGTAACAGTTATCTACTGAGACTACTGACATCCTGTAACACAGTTATCTACTGAGACTACTGACATCCTGTAACACAGCTATCTACTGAGACTACTGACATCCTGTAACACAGCTATCTACTGAGACTACTGACATCCTGTAACACAGTTATCTACTGAGACTACTGACATCCTGTAACACAGTTATCTACTGAGACTACTGACATCCTGTAACACAGTTATCTACTGAGACTACTGACATCCTGTAACACAGTTATCTACTGAGACTACTGACATCCTGTAACAGTTATCTATTGAGACTACTGACATCCTGTAACACAGTTATCTACTGAGACTACTGACATCCTGTAACACAGTTGTCTACTGACATCCTGTAACACAGTTATCTACTGAGACTACTGACATCCTGTAACACAGTTATCTACTGACATCCTGTAACACAGTTATCTACTGACATCCTGTAACACAGTTATCTACTGAGACAACTGACATCCTGTAACAGTTATCTACTGAGACTACTGACATCATGTAACAGAGTTATCTACTGAGACTACTGACACCCTGTAACAGTTATCTACTGAGACTACTGACATCCTGTAACACAGCTATCTACTGAGACTACTGACATCCTGTAACAGCAGCAATCCATTAACGCCGACAATTATTTTATCATGCCTTAACTGCATGTTTTTGTTTGTTTTTGCATTGGGAGGCTTAACGTTACAGCATTGATGCAACAACCAGTGTCCTGAGAATCAACCAATGACGTATGAGCCTCCAGACGCTCGTCACTGAGACTACTGACATCCTGTAACACAGTTATCTACTGAGACTACTGACATCCTGTAACAGTTATCTACTGAGACTACTGACATCCTGTAACACAGTTATCTACTGAGACTACTGACATCCTGTAACACAGCTATCTACTGAGACTACTGACATCCTGTAACACAGCTATCTACTGAGACTACTGACATCCTGTAACACAGTTATCTACTGAGACTACTGACATCCTGTAACAGTTATCTACTGAGACTACTGACATCCTGTAACACAGTTATCTACTGAGACTACTGACATCCTGTAACACAGTTATCTACTGAGACTACTGACATCCTGTAACAGTTATCTACTGAGACTACTGACATCCTGTAACAGTTATCTACTGAGACTACTGACATCCTGTAACAGTTATCTACTGAGACTACTGACATCCTGTAACAGTTATCTACTGAGACTACTGACATCCTGTAACACAGCTATCTACTGAGACTACTGACATCCTGTAACAGCAGCAATCCATTAACGCCGACAATTATTTTATCATGCCTTAACTGCATGTTTTTGTTTGTTTTTGCATTGGGAGGCTTAACGTTACAGCATTGATGCAACAACCAGTGTCCTGAGAATCAACCAATGACGTATGAGCCTCCAGACGCTCGTCACTGAGACTACTGACATCCTGTAACACAGTTATCTACTGAGACTACTGACATCCTGTAACAGTTATCTACTGAGACTACTGACATCCTGTAACACAGTTATCTACTGAGACTACTGACATCCTGTAACACAGCTATCTACTGAGACTACTGACATCCTGTAACACAGCTATCTACTGAGACTACTGACATCCTGTAACACAGCTATCTACTGAGACTACTGACATCCTGTAACACAGTTATCTACTGAGACTACTGACATCCTGTAACAGTTATCTACTGAGACTACTGACATCCTGTAACACAGTTATCTACTGAGACTACTGACATCCTGTAACACAGTTATCTACTGAGACTACTGACATCCTGTAACAGTTATCTACTGAGACTACTGACATCCTGTAACAGTTATCTACTGAGACTACTGACATCCTGTAACACAGTTATCTACTGACATCCTGTAACACAGTTATCTACTGAGACTACTGACATCCTGTAACACAGCTATCTACTGAGACTACTGACATCCTGTAACAGTTATCTACTGAGACTACTGACATCCTGTAACACAGTTATCTACTGAGACTACTGACATCCTCTAACAGTTATCTACTGAGACTACTGACATCCTGTAACACAGTTATCTACTGAGACTACTGACATCCTGTAACACAATTATCTACTGACATCCTGTAACACAGTTATCTACTGAGACTACTGACATCCTGTAACACAGTGATCTACTGACATCCTGTAACACAGTTATCTACTGAGACTACTGACATCCTGTAACACAGTTATCTACTGACATCCTGTAACACAGTTATCTACTGACATCCTGTAACACAGTTATCTACTGAGACTACTGACATCCTGTAACACAGTTATCTACTGACATCCTGTAACACAGTTATCTACTGAAACTACTGACATCCTGTAACACAGTTATCTACTGAGACTACTGACATCCTGCAACAGTTATCAACTGAGATTACTGACATCCTGTAACAGTTATCAACTGAGACTACTGACATCCTGTAACACAGTTATCTACTGACACTACTGACATCCTGTAACAGTTATCTACTGACATCCTGTAACACAGTTATCTACTGAGACTACTGACATCCTGTAACACAGTTATCTACTGAGACTACTGACATCCTGTAACACAGTTATCTACTGACATCCTGTAACACAGTTATCTACTGAGACGACTGACATCCTGTAACACAGTTATCTACTGAGATTACTGACATCCTGTAACAGTTATCTACTGAGACTACTGACATCCTGTAACAGTTATCGACTGAGACTACTGACATCCTGTAACAGTTATCTACTGAGACTACTGACATCCTGTAACAGTTATATACTGAGACTACTGACATCCTGTAACACAGTTATCTACTGAGACTACTGACATCCTGTAACACAGTTATCTACTGAGACTACTGACATCCTGTAACACAGTTATCTACTGACATCCTGTAACACAGTTATCTACTGAGACTACTGACATCCTGTAACAGTTATCTACTGAGACTACTGACATTCTGTAACACAGTTATCTACTGAGACTACTGACATCCTGTAACACAGTTATCTACTGAGACTACTGACATCCTGTAACACAGTTATCTACTGACATCCTGTAACACAGTTATCTACTGAGACTACTGACATCCTGTAACAGTTATCTACTGAGACTACTGACATTCTGTAACACAGTTAACTACTGAGCCTACTGACATCCTGTAACAGTTATCTACTGAGACTACTGACATCCTGTAACACAGTTATCTACTGACATCCTGTAACACAGTTATCTACTGAGACTACTGACATCCTGTAACACAGTTATCTACTGAGACTACTGACATACTGTAACACAGTTATCTACTGAGACTACTGACATCCTGTAACAGTTATCTACTGAGACTACTGACATCCTGTAACACAGTTATCTACTGAGACTACTGACATCCTGTAACACAGTTGTCTACTGACATCCTGTAACACAGTTATCTACTGAGACTACTGACATCCTGTAACACAGTTATCTACTGAGACTACTGACATCCTGTAACACAGTTATCTACTGAGACTACTGACATCCTGTAACAGTTATCTACTGAGACTACTGACATCCTGTAACACAGTTATCTACTGAGACTACTGACATCCTGTAACACAGTTGTCTACTGACATCCTGTAACACAGTTATCTACTGAGACTACTGACATCCTGTAACACAGTTATCTACTGACATCCTGTAACACAGTTATCTACTGAGACTACTGACATCCTGTAACACAGCTATCTACTGAGACTACTGACATCCTGTAACACAGCTATCTACTGAGACTACTGACATCCTGTAACACAGCTATCTACTGAGACTACTGACATCCTGTAACACAGTTATCTACTGAGACTACTGACATCCTGTAACAGTTATCTACTGAGACTACTGACATCCTGTAACACAGTTATCTACTGAGACTACTGACATCCTGTAACACAGTTATCTACTGAGACTACTGACATCCTGTAACAGTTATCTACTGAGACTACTGACATCCTGTAACAGTTATCTACTGAGACTACTGACATCCTGTAACACAGTTATCTACTGACATCCTGTAACACAGTTATCTACTGAGACTACTGACATCCTGTAACACAGCTATCTACTGAGACTACTGACATCCTGTAACAGTTATCTACTGAGACTACTGACATCCTGTAACACAGTTATCTACTGAGACTACTGACATCCTCTAACAGTTATCTACTGAGACTACTGACATCCTGTAACACAGTTATCTACTGAGACTACTGACATCCTGTAACACAATTATCTACTGACATCCTGTAACACAGTTATCTACTGAGACTACTGACATCCTGTAACACAGTTATCTACTGACATCCTGTAACACAGTTATCTACTGAGACTACTGACATCCTGTAACACAGTTATCTACTGACATCCTGTAACACAGTTATCTACTGACATCCTGTAACACAGTTATCTACTGAGACTACTGACATCCTGTAACACAGCTATCTACTGAGACTACTGACATCCTGTAACAGATATCTACTGAGACTACCGACATCCTGACATCCTGTAACACAGTTATCTACTGAGACTACTGACATCCTGTAACACAGTTATCTACTGAGACTACTGACATCCTGTAACAGTTATCTACTGAGACTACTGACATCCTGTAACACAGTTATCTACTGAGACTACTGACATCCTGAAACACAGTTATCTACTGACATCCTGTAACACAGTTATCTACTGAAACTACTGACATCCTGTAACACAGTTATCTACTGAGACTACTGACATCCTGTAACAGTTATCAACTGAGATTACTGACATCCTGTAACAGTTATCAACTGAGACTACTGACATCCTGTAACACAGTTATCTACTGACACTACTGACATCCTGTAACAGTTATCTACTGACATCCTGTAACACAGTTATCTACTGAGACTACTGACATCCTGTAACACAGTTATCTACTGAGACTACTGACATCCTGTAACACAGTTATCTACTGACATCCTGTAACACAGTTATCTACTGAGACGACTGACATCCTGTAACACAGTTATCTACTGAGATTACTGACATCCTGTAACAGTTATCTACTGAGACTACTGACATCCTGTAACAGTTATCGACTGAGACTACTGACATCCTGTAACAGTTATCTACTGAGACTACTGACATCCTGTAACAGTTATATACTGAGACTACTGACATCCTGTAACACAGTTATCTACTGAGACTACTGACATCCTGTAACACAGTTATCTACTGAGACTACTGACATCCTGTAACACAGTTATCTACTGACATCCTGTAACACAGTTATCTACTGAGACTACTGACATCCTGTAACAGTTATCTACTGAGACTACTGACATTCTGTAACACAGTTATCTACTGAGACTACTGACATCCTGTAACACAGTTATCTACTGAGACTACTGACATCCTGTAACACAGTTATCTACTGACATCCTGTAACACAGTTATCTACTGAGACTACTGACATCCTGTAACAGTTATCTACTGAGACTACTGACATTCTGTAACACAGTTAACTACTGAGCCTACTGACATCCTGTAACAGTTATCTACTGAGACTACTGACATCCTGTAACACAGTTATCTACTGACATCCTGTAACACAGTTATCTACTGAGACTACTGACATCCTGTAACACAGTTATCTACTGAGACTACTGACATCCTGTAACACAGTTATCTACTGAGACTACTGACATCCTGTAACAGTTATCTACTGAGACTACTGACATCCTGTAACACAGTTATCTACTGAGACTACTGACATCCTGTAACACAGTTGTCTACTGACATCCTGTAACACAGTTATCTACTGAGACTACTGACATCCTGTAACACAGTTATCTACTGAGACTACTGACATCCTGTAACACAGTTATCTACTGAGACTACTGACATCCTGTAACAGTTATCTACTGAGACTACTGACATCCTGTAACACAGTTATCTACTGAGACTACTGACATCCTGTAACACAGTTGTCTACTGACATCCTGTAACACAGTTATCTACTGAGACTACTGACATCCTGTAACACAGTTATCTACTGACATCCTGTAACACAGTTATCTACTGAGACTACTGACATCCTGTAACACAGTTATCTACTGAGACTACTGACATCCTGTAACAGTTATCTACTGAGACTACTGACATCCTGTAACACAGTTATCTACTGAGACTACTGACATCCTGTAACACAGTTGTCTACTGACATCCTGTAACACAGTTATCTACTGAGACTACTGACATCCTGTAACACAGTTATCTACTGACATCCTGTAACACAGTTATCTACTGAGACTACTGACATCCTGTAACAGTTATCTACTGAGACTACTGACATTCTGTAACACAGTTATCTACTGAGACTACTGACATCCTGTAACACAGTTATCTACTGAGACTACTGACATCCTGTAACACAGTTATCTACTGAGACTACTGACATCCTGTAACAGTTATCTACTGAGACTACTGACATTCTGTAACACAGTTAACTACTGAGCCTACTGACATCCTGTAACAGTTATCTACTGAGACTACTGACATCCTGTAACACAGTTATCTACTGACATCCTGTAACACAGTTATCGACTGAGACTACTGACATCCTGTAACAGTTATCTACTGACACTACTGACATCCTGTAACAGTTATCTACTGAGACTACTGACATCCTGTAACACAGTTATCTACTGAGACTACTGACATCCTGTAACACAGTAATCTACTGAGACTACTGACATCCTGTAACACAGTTATCTACTGAGACTACTGACATCCTGTAACAGTTATCTACTGAGACTACTGACATCCTGTAACACAGTTATCTACTGAGACTACTGACATCCTGTAACACAGTTGTCTACTGACATCCTGTAACACAGTTATCTACTGAGACTACTGACATCCTGTAACACAGTTATCTACTGACATCCTGTAACACAGTTATCTACTGAGACTACTGACATCCTGTAACACAGCTATCTACTGAGACTACTGACACCCTGTAACAGTTATCTACTGAGACTACTGACATCCTGTAACACAGCTATCTACTGAGACTACTGACATCCTGTAACACAGTTATCTACTGAGACTACTGACATCCTGTAACAGTTATCTACTGAGACTACTGACATCCTGTAACACAGTTATCTACTGAGACTACTGACATCCTGTAACACAGTTATCTACTGAGACTACTGACATCCTGTAACAGTTATCTACTGAGCCTACTGACATCCTGTAACAGTTATCTACTGAGACTACTGACATCCTGTAACACAGTTATCTACTGACATCCTGTAACACAGTTATCTACTGAGACTACTGACATCCTGTAACACAGCTATCTACTGAGACTACTGACATCCTGTAACAGCTATCTACTGAGACTACTGACATCCTGTAACACAGTTATCTACTGAGACTACTGACATCCTGTAACACAGTTATCTACTGAGACTACTGACATCCTGTAACACAGTTATCTACTGAGACTACTGACATCCTGTAACACAATTATCTACTGACATCCTGTAACACAGTTATCTACTGAGACTACTGACATCCTGTAACACAGTTATCTACTGACATCCTGTAACACAGTTATCTACTGAGACTACTGACATCCTGTAACACAGTTATCTACTGACATCCTGTAACACAGTTATCTACTGAGACTACTGACATCCTGTAACACAGCTATCTACTGAGACTACTGACATCCTGTAACAGATATCTACTGAGACTACCGACATCCTGACATCCTGTAACACAGTTATCTACTGAGACTACTGACATCCTGTAACACAGTTATCTACTGAGACTACTGACATCCTGTAACAGTTATCTACTGAGACTACTGACATCCTGTAACACAGTTATCTACTGAGACTACTGACATCCTGTAACACAGTTATCTACTGACATCCTGTAACACAGTTATCTACTGAGACTACTGACATCCTGTAACACAGTTATCTACTGAGACTACTGACATCCTGTAACAGTTATCAACTGAGACTACTGACATCCTGTAACACAGTTATCTACTGACACTACTGACATCCTGTAACAGTTATCTACTGACATCCTGTAACACAGTTATCTACTGAGACTACTGACATCCTGTAACACAGTTATCTACTGAGACTACTGACATCCTGTAACACAGCTATCTACTGACATCCTGTAACACAGTTATCTACTGAGACTACTGACATCCTGTAACACAGTTATCTACTGAGACTACTTACATCCTGTAACACAGTTATCTACTGACATCCTGTAACACAGTTATCTACTGAGACGACTGACATCCTGTAACACAGTTATCTACTGAGATTACTGACATCCTGTAACAGTTATCTACTGAGACTACTGACATCCTGTAACAGTTATCGACTGAGACTACTGACATCCTGTAACAGTTATCTACTGAGACTACTGACATCCTGTAACAGTTATATACTGAGACTACTGACATCCTGTAACACAGTTATCTACTGAGACTACTGACATCCTGTAACACAGTTATCTACTGAGACTACTGACATCCTGTACCACAGTTATCTACTGACATCCTGTAACACAGTTATCTACTGAGACTACTGACATCCTGTAACAGTTATCTACTGAGACTACTGACATTCTGTAACACAGTTATCTACTGAGACTACTGACATCCTGTAACACAGTTATCTACTGAGACTACTGACATCCTGTAACACAGTTATCTACTGACATCCTGTAACACAGTTATCTACTGAGACTACTGACATCCTGTAACAGTTATCTACTGAGACTACTGACATTCTGTAACACAGTTAACTACTGAGCCTACTGACATCCTGTAACAGTTATCTACTGAGACTACTGACATCCTGTAACACAGTTATCTACTGACATCCTGTAACAGTTATCTACTGACACTACTGACATCCTGTAACAGTTATCTACTGACACTACTGACATCCTGTAACAGTTATCTACTGACATCCTGTAACACAGTTATCTACTGAGACTACTGACATCCTGTAACACAGTTATCTACTGAGACTACTGACATCCTGTAACACAGTTATCTACTGAGACTACTGACATCCTGTAATACAGCTATCTACTGAGAATACTGACATCCTGTAACAGTTATCTACTGAGACTACTGACATCCTGTAACACAGTTATCTACTGACATCCTGTAACACAGTTAACTACTGAGCCTACTGACATCCTGTAACAGTTATCTACTGAGACTACTGACATCCTGTAACACAGTTATCTACTGACATCCTGTAACACAGTTATCTACTGACATCCTGTAACACAGTTATCTACTGAGACTACTGACATCCTGTAACACAGTTATCTACTGAGACTACTGACATCCTGTAACACAGTTATCTACTGAGACTACTGACATCCTGTAACACAGTTATCTACTGAGACTACTGACATCCTGTAACACAGTTATCTACTGAGACTACTGACATCCTGTAACAGTTATCTCAGAGTCATAGTTTGTAGCGTACCCCTCTGACAGATGGTCTTTAAAGACCGTAGCTTTAGCCGTTAAAAGGCGCTCTATGCTACTTCGGTTTCAACTCTGTTTCTCGCCTTCAAAATAAAAGCACCTTATCTCAAAACAGGAAACCAGATATATTTTGCTCACGGCAGACAACAAACATGCAACAAAAACAACTATTAAACTATTAAATATTTACATTTTACTGTAGTAGTAGTGAAGTACACATCATACTGTAGCACTTGTAGTAGTACTAGTACACATAATACTGTAGTAGTTGTAGTAGTACTATTAGTAGTACACATAATACTGTAGTACTTGTAGTAGTACTAGTAGTACAGGTGACATGTTGTGAAAGTGACGAATGTGTTTCTGTGTTTACAGCTAACAGGAACAGGTGAGCGTCCAGGTGTGTGTGATGCTCTCAGGTTACCTGTGTGTGTGTGTGTGTGTGTGTGCCTGTGTGTGTGTCTGTGTGTGTGTGCGTGTGTGTGTGTGTGCTTGTTGTGTGTTGTCTTCGGCTCATTAACTTCAATAACACAACAGTTCAGAGTCTCAGACGAACGTCCTGCTACTAAATGATCTGTTCTTCTTCTGTGGTTCCATTAGTGTTTCATCTGTTCTTCTTCTGTGGTTTCATCAGTGTTTCATCTGTTCTTCTTCTGTGGTTTTTATCAGTGTTTCATCTGTTCTTCTTCTGTGGTTTCATCAGTGTTTCATCTGTTCTTCTTCTGTGGTTTTTATCAGTGTTTCATCTGTTCTTCTTCTGTGGTTTCATCAGTGTTTCATCTGTTCTTCTGTGGTTTCATCAGTGTTTCATCTGTTCTTCTGTGGTTTCATCAGTGTTTCATCTGTTCTTCTGTGGTTTCATCAGTGTTTCATCTGTTCTTCTGTCAGTGGCGGGTCGTGCATTTTGGACCTAGGCCTTCAGTCCCGTCTGATATTTACATAAATGCGCGCATGACAGGATGCTGCAAATTTGGGTTATAAGCAGCTACTTTTATTTTTTCTCAACTTTGACCCTCGCAGCTGATTTCTGGATTTTTCAAATTCAAAATGTAGCAGGCTTTGCAGCGACATACGGTTCAAAATTCACGTAAAATATTCCCAAATCCACTTCACGAGTGATCTCACTGTAAAACAGGGTCCTCTCAGCAGCAGCAGCTCTCCCACCACCTGCACGGCGCGGCGCAAGCTAGCCTAGCTCTGTGGAGGTGGGAGCCAGCGAAAGCAGAAAGAGCAGTTCACTCACCAGGTGCTGTTCACTTAATAAAGACAAAGTGCATCCTTCTCTTTGTTAACACAGTTCAATGACGTGGTGGTTCAGTTCATCGGTGCGCTTCAGTGAGTCACCGCCAAACATGCCCATAATAACCCTCCATGAGAAAGACATGAAGTAAATCCACCACCAAGTCCATTTCTCCTCCTCCTTCAGCCATTGAGTGTTAAAACAAGCTAACCACTAAACATGTCATTGTTAGAAGGGGTGTGGTGTTGAGGACCCAAATGCACAGACGCAGCAGTTCAAGTTCCAAGGGCGGACTTTATTGCGCCAAAACAAAACACAACGAATAGACTAACTAATACCACCGGTAATGTCCAGCGAACACAGGAGATCCACCTCCCCTGCTCCAGAGTTGGGAGGGCAACTCAACCGCTCTTGTGAAGGATGCTCTTGAAGCACGCCGGACGGATTCCGCTCCAGAGTCGGGAGGGCAACTCAACCGCTCTTGTAGTCGGAGGATTTAAGGGGCTTAAGGGGCTGGAGACAACGGGCTTGAGGAGAGAGACATGAAATACTGGGTGAATTCTCATGGAACGAGGCAGCTGAAGTTTGACCGACACCGGGTTGACGATGGAGATGATGGGATAAGGGCCGACATATCTGGGGGAGAGCTTCCTACACTCGGTGCGGAGGGGGATGTCCTTGGCCGAAAGCCACACCAATTGACCAACACGGTCGTTCGGGGCTGGAACACGCCGTTGATTCGCCGATCTCCTGTTCTGTTCTGCTGTGCGAAGTAGAGCGGCCCGCGTCTCTCTCCACACGCGCCTACAACGACGGGCATTGCTTTGGACCGAAGGTACGGCAACCTCAACCTCCTGGCTGGGGAACAGGGGAGGCTGAAAACCCAAAGAGGCCTCAAATGGGGACAGCCCGGTGGCAGTAGATGTGTGGGAATTGTGGGCGTACTCGACCCACGGAAGGTGACGGCTCCATGACGAGGGATTGGTGGCGGTCACACACCTGAGGATGGCCTCGAGCTCCTGGTTCATCCTCTCAGTCTGGCCATTAGTCTGTGGGTGGAATCCTGAGGAGAGGCTGGCCGTGGCGCCGAGGGTGTGACAGAAGGCCTTCCACAACTGGGACGAAAACTGAGGACCGCGGTCCGAAACTATGTCTGCCGGGATGCCATGAAGCCTCACCACATGTAGAACTAGCAGATCGGCGGTTTCACGGGCCGATGCAAGCTTGGGCAGGGGAATTAAGTGAGCAGCCTTTGAAAACCGGTCCACAACCGTCAGAATGACGGTGTTGGTGTCAGATGGAGGGAAACCAGTAACGAAATCCACCCCGATATGGGACCATGGGCGTTGGGGCACAGGAAGTGGTCTGAGTAACCCCACGGAAGGTTGATTCGAAGCCTTGCTGCGGGCACACGTAGTGCAGGCCAGCACATACGAACGCGTATCCTCCTCGAGAGACGGCCACCAAAACATGCGGCGGAGCCAGTTCATAGTTCGGCGGATGCCCGGGTGGCCCGAAAGACGGGACTCGTGGGCCCACCGCAGGACTTGGGAACGGGCGGCCTCAGGAACAAACAGGCGGTTCGGGGGACCTCCTCCGGGGTCAGGCTGGGTGTGCTGGGCCTCACGTACCACCCTCTCAATCTCCCAGGTGACTGCACCCAGCACGCACGAGGCGGGCAGGATGGTGTCGAGAGTAGAACCTCCCTCCTCTGGAGCAAACTGACGGGAGAGTGCGTCCAGCTTGGTGTTCTTGTGCCCTGGCCGGAAGGTGATGGTGAAGTTGAAGCGTGTGAAGAACAAAGCCCAGCAGGCCTGACGGGAATTGAGGCGTCTCGCCGAATGGATGTATTCCAAATTGTGGTGGTCGGTCCATACAATGAAGGGAAGCACCGATCCCTCCAGCCAGTGCCTCCACTCCTCCAAGGCTAACTTGACCGCCAACAGTTCGCGGTTGCCAACGTCATAATTCCTCTCCGCCAGGGACAATCTGCGGGAGAAGAAGGCACAAGGATGGAGCTTGGAGTCGGAAGCGGACCGCTGGGAAAGTACAGCTCCGACTCCGGTGTCCGAGGCGTCCACCTCGACGACAAACTGGCGGGTCTCGTCTGGGTGGACCAGGATCGGGGCCGAGACGAACCGATCCTTGAGGGCCCGAAAAGCCCCGTCGGCCTCTGGGGTCCATGAAAAACGGACCTTGGAAGAGGTGAGTCGTGTCAGTGGTTCTGCCGTTCGGCTGTAGTTCCGGATGAACCGACGATAGAAATTGGCGAACCCCAGAAACTGCTGAAGCTTCTTTCTTGAAGTGGGCACCGGCCACTCCGTTACTGCCTTAACCTTCTCGGGGTCCTTTCTCACCTGACCCTCCTCGATAAAGAACCCCAGGAACTGCACAGATGTAACGTGGAACTCACACTTCTCAGCCTTCACGAAGAGCTGATTCTCCAACAGCCATTGCAAAACCAGGCGAACATGGTTGGTGTGCTCCTGGGGGTTCGGGGAGAAGATGAGAATGTCGTCAATATACAAACACAAAACAGTTCAAGAAGTCGCGGAGGACATCGTTCACCAGGGCCTGAAAGACGGCAGGGGCATTAGTTAGTCCAAACGGCATCACCAAATATTCAAAGTGTCCCAGGGGTGTGTTAAAGGCCGTTAAGGTTAAGTTAAGGGACGGAGGCTCTTGTCCTTCTTCGAGATGGAGAAGAAACCCGCTCCCACAGGTGATGAAGAGGGGCGTATGATTCCAGCGGCGACCGAGTCCGTGATGTATCTCTCCATAGACTCACGTTCTGGCCGGGAGAGATTATATAACCGGCTCGAGGGAAGTGGCGCGCCCGGAAGCAGGTCAATGGCACAATCGTATGGACGATGAGGGAGAAGTGAAAGAGCCCGCTCCTTGTTGAACGCCTCTCCCAAATCCACATACTCCTGAGGCACTGCGACGAGGCCAGGACCGGTGTCAGACTTGCTGGGGAGAATAACCTGATGGGGCAGCGCAGATCTGAGGCAGCGAGAATGACAGGCAGAACTCCAGCCGGTGATCCTACCTCCAGCCCAATCAATCTGAAGATTATGCTTCTTGAGCCAGGGAAGTCCCAGAACCAAGGGTGTCTGGGGGGACGGAAACGCATAGAACCGGGTACTCTGGCTGTGATTGCCAGACACGTGCAGGGAAATTGGCTGAGTCCAGTGTGTTATCTCCGCCAGTGAACTGCCATCCAATGCGCTCACCAGCAGAGTGCGCTCTAGCGCCTCCACAGGAATTCCTTGACTCCTAGTAAAGTCAGTGTCCAAAAAGTTCTGTTCAGCCCCGGAATCAATGAGGGCTGACAGGTGCACAGGCCCTGATGACAGCCTCAGGGTGGCAGGAAACAATGACCGAGACTCAGAATGGGGAATTCTCCTTGACCCACTCGCCAGCACCCCCACTCCTACTGACGAGCTCTCTCTTTTGGCCGAGCGGAGCACACGGCCATGCGGTGTCCCGACTCCCCGCAGTACAGGCAGCTTCCTGTGCGGAGGCGTCTCTCTCTTTCCTCTGGAGAGAGATGACTCCGCCCGAGCTGCATCGTCTCCGGTTCCAACGGGGGAGGGCCCGAGGAAGGGGAGCGGGCGCGCTCCTGGCCGTACCGTCCGACCGGGCTCGGGGGCTGAGAGCCGGGAGCGGAAGAAAACTGACGCACCGGATTGGAAGACCGGTAGTGCCTCTCCCGACGGCGTTCCCGAATACGGTTGTCCATCCTGACT
>NC_136606.1:413164-443164 GCF_910589615.1 Taurulus bubalis
GTTGCATGGGTTGCCTGTGTTGCCTGTGTTGCATGTGTTGCCTGTGTTACATGTGTTGCATGGGTTGCCTGTGTTGCCTGTGTTGCATGTGTTGCCTGTCTTGCATGGGTTGCCTATGTTGCCTGTGTTGCATGTGTTGCATGGGTTGCCTGTGTTGCCTGTGTTGCATGTGTTGCCTGTGTTGCATGTGTTGCCTGTGTTGCATGGGTTGCCTGTGTTGCCTGTGTTGCATGTGTTGCCTGTGTTGCATGGGTTGCCTGTGTTGCCTGTGTTGCATGTGTTGCATGGGTTGTCTGTGTTGCCTGTGTTGCATGGGTTGCATGTGTTGCCTGTGTTGCATGGGTTGCATGGGTTGCCTGTGTTGCCTGTGTTGCATGTGTTGCCTGTGTTGCATGTGATGCATGTGTTGCCTGTGTTGCATGTGTTGCCTGTGTTGCCTGGGTTGCTTGTGTTGCATGTGTTCCCTGGGTTGCCTGTGTTTCATGGGTTGCCTGGTTTTCATCTGTTGCATCTGTTGCCTGTGTGTCATGGGTTTCCTGGGTTTCATATGTTGCATCTGTTGCATGTGTTGCCTATGTTGCCTGGGTTGCCTGTATTTAATTTGTTCATGTGTTGCCTGTGTTTCATGGGTTGCCTGGGTTTCATCTGTTGCATGTATTGCCTGGGTTGCATGTGTTGCCTGTGTTGCCTGTGTTTCGTGTGTTGCATGTGTTCCCTTTGTTGCCTGGGTTTCCTGTATTTAATGTGTTGCCTGTGTTGCATGTGTTGCATTCGTTGCCTGTGTTGCCTGTGTTTCATGTGCTCCCTGTGTTGCCCTCGTTGTCCAAGTTGCTCTCTGCTAGTTTATGTTAGCGTGGTTGCGTCTCTTGTCCCACAGCCGCAGTTGGTTTCAAACAGACATCAAAGGCACCAGCATGTTGCTGTTGGCGGCGGCCATGACGGTCTTCATGCCTACGTGATGAAGAGGAGATGAAGAGGAGATTAAAAGGAAACAGGTTTGACTAGTTTGGATCCAAATAAACAACCACAGGTCAGCTGATGTTTCTCAGCGACTATTATTGGATGGATGGTAATGAAATGTGCTTCATCCTGTGAATCTTTCTTGTCCCCCAGAGGATGAACTGTGAATCACTCATGTTCCCTAGAGGATGAACCGTGAATCCTTCATGTTCCCTAGAGGATGAAATGTGAATCCTTCATGTTCCCAAGAGGATGAACTGTGAATCACTCTTGTTCACCAGAGGATGGACCGTGAATCCTTCATGTTCCCTAGAGGATGAACTGTGAATCCTTCATGTTCCCAAGAGGATGAACCGTGAATCCTTCATGTTCCCCAGAGGATGAACCGTGAATCCTTCATGTTACCCAGAGGATGAACTGTGAATCCTTCATGTTCCCCAGAGGATGAACCGTGAATCCTTCATGTTACCCAGAGGATGCACTGTGATAACTTTGATGATGACCTCCAAGTTTCCATTGTTTGACGCTAATCACCTGTTGTTCTTCTTCTGTGGTGCTTTGTTCTAACAAACATCCGTCTGGTTAGTGATATCAATAGTGAACAACGTGTCTTCTTCACAGCAACGTATTGCCTGTTTTCTTCACAGCAACGTGTTGCCTGTAATCTTCACAGCAACGTGTTGCCTGGTTTGCGTGTTGTCTGGTTTCTTCATGAACTGTTGAACACGTCAGCAGTCAGACTTCTCTTGCAGCTCAGATTGAATCTGCAGCTGAACTTCTTATCAAGATGCTGAGAGATCGAGATCAGACCTGTCCTGTCCCTTTAAGAAGAGATCGAGATCAGACCTGTCCTGTCCCTTTAAGAAGAGATCGAGATCAGACCTGTCCTGTCCCTTTAAGAAGAGGACGCCTTGTGAGTCTCTGATAAGACTTCTCACGGCACGGACACACACACACACACACTCACACACACACACACACACACACACACACACACACACACACACACACACACACACACACACTCCATACACACACACACACAC
Source organism: Taurulus bubalis (assembly GCF_910589615.1). Lineage (NCBI taxonomy): Eukaryota > Metazoa > Chordata > Actinopteri > Perciformes > Cottidae > Taurulus > Taurulus bubalis. Next base: position 415,171 of record NC_136606.1, read on the forward strand.
ACAGACACACACACACACACCATATGCAAACACACGGTTGCACACACACACTCCATACGCAAACACACAGTTACACACACACACTCCATACACACACACTCCATACGCAAACACACGGTTACACACACACACACACACACACACACTCCATACACAAACACACACACACACACACTCCATACACAAATACACGGTTACACACACACACTCCATACACACACACACAGACACACACACACAGACACACACACACACACAGACACACACACACACACTCCATACACAAATAAACGGTTACACACACACACACACTCCGTACATACACACACACACACACACACAGACACACACAAACACACACACACACACAGACACACAAACACACAAACACACAGACACACACACACACACACACACACTGTAATTATGTGTATTTTTGCAGGTTTTTATTATCTTTCATCTTTGTTTCCAAAGTTACTTCTTTGGCTTTGAAGCTGATATGATGTTGTTGTTGATAGGGGCCCTTTATAGGGGCCCTTTATAGGGGCCCTTTATAGGGGCCCCTCATGGACCCCATGCTCATGAACTACAGTTCAATCAGGAGAGAAGAAGAAGAGATGCTTTATTATGCACTATACAGTTATAGTTTAGTATTATAGTTATATATAGTTTATTATTATAGTTATATGTATATATATATATAGTTATTATAGTTTATTATAAAAGTTATATATATATATATATGTGTGTGTATAGTTACAATAGTGTATTATTAAAGTTATTAGTATAGTTATAATAATATATTATTAAAGTAAAATAGTTTATTATTGAAGTTGTAGTTATGATAAATGATTAAAAACTTGTATTTATATAGTTATAAAAGTTTATTATTAAAGTTATATAAATAGTTATAGTTTATTAATAAAGTTGTATTTATATAGTTGGAATAGTTCATTAATAACATTATATATAGTTCTAATAGTTTATTATTAAAGTTGTATTTACATAGTTATTATAGTTTATTATTAAAGTATATAATAATCCTTTATTAGTCCAGCAGTGGAAATTGCAGGATTACAGCAGCAGTGCTCACAAGAGACACATTAATAAACAGCAAGTCATATAAATAAACAGTACAACTAATAAAAACAATAAACAAAAATACAGTAGCAATTTTAAATTAAATATACAGACGGAATAAAAAGTATATATATATGTAAAAGTACTTAAATGTATTTATAATACACCAGTGGTTTACTGAGAGCTCAGCTTGTTGTGCAGCCTGACAGCAGCGGGAAGGAAGGAGTTGGTTCCTGTGTGACTGAAGGAGCTGAGCAGCACTGCAGAGTCCTGCATGGGGTGGGAGGCGTGGCTTATCATGGATGATAGCTTAGCATCATCCTCCTGTCTCCTACCACCTCCACCAGGTGATAGCTTAGCATCATCCCCTTGTCTCCCTTCACCTCCACCAGGTGATAGCTTAGCATCATCCCCCTGCCTCCCACCACCTCCACCAAGTGATAGCTTAGCATCATCCCCCTGCCTCCCACCACCTCCACCAGGTGATAGCTTAGCATCATCCTCCTGTCTCCCACCACCTCCACCAGGTGATAGCTTAGCATCATCCTCCTGTCTCCCACCACCTCCACCAGGTGATAGCTTAGCATCATCCTCCTGTCTCCCACCACCTCCACCAGATGATAGCTTAGTATCATTCTCCTGTCTCCCACCACCTCCACCAGGTGATAGCTTAGCATCATCCTCCTGCCTCCCACCACCTCCACCAGGTGATAGCTTAGCATCATCCCCCTGCCTCCCACCACCTCCACCAGGTGATAGCTTAGCATCATCCTCCTGTCTCCCTTCACCTCCACCAGGTGATAGCTTAGCATCATCCCCCTGCCTCCCACCACCTCCACCAGGTGATAGCTTAGCATCATCCCCCTGCCTCCCACCACCTCCACAGTAATCAGAGGACATCCCAGCACACTGCTGGCCTTCCTTACCAGTTTGTCCAGTATTAAAGTTATAGTTATAGTTTATTATTAAAGTTGTATATATATATAGTTGTAATAGTTTATTATTATATATATATATATATATATATATATATATATATATATATATATATATATATATATATATATATAGTCAGACGTGTGAAGATGCAAGAAATAATAAAAATAATCTAATAATGTACAGTTACAGTGATGTCATAATTGTAGTTATACAACTCTCCGTCTGTCTTTCTTTCAATCATTTTATTTTAAATTACACATTACCTCACATTACTAGACAACAAACAACAACAAATAAGTCAAGTAAAGGACAGAAAAACACGGACATAAATCAAACATAAATCATCATAAATCATCATCCTCCACATTGAACCTACTATAACAATTGTATTTATCTCATTCTTACCACCATTTTATTTTCAATTCATACGGGCCACTTGACTGTCCTCCAAGAAAGATTATGAACAACATGCTCATCATGACCAACGAAAGAAATGCAGATCAGGAAACCCCATATTATGTCCGTAAGAACCATTAAATCATAATAAATATAAATATTGCAGTCTGTCTGTCTGTCTCTCTCTCTGTGTGTGTGTGTGTGTGTGTGTGTGTGTGTGTGTGTGTGTGTGTGTGTGTGTGTGTGTGTCTCTCTCTCTATCTCTCTCTCTCTGTGTCTCTGTTGTAAATCACAAGCATGTAGCATCAAATTGAAAACATCCATTAGTGCAGAGCCACATCAGAGTGAGGGGACGGATGGATGGATGGGGGCAGGGGGAGGGAGGGGAGGCAGATGTGTCGTTGTTTGGAAAAGTATCTCATGTCAGATGATGATTTATTTAGCGGAGAAAAGAAGAAGAAGAAGAAGAAGAAGAAGAAGAAGAAGAAGAAGAAGAAGAAGAAGAAGAAGAAGAAGAAGAAGGAGGATGAAATGATTTGTGTGTGAAAAAAACAGCGATGTCGATCAGCAGAAGAAGAGAAGCAGATGAGGAGATAAGAAGTCAGCCTGATGTTGGTGACAGATATCGTTCTACAGCTCAGGATTACCTGCAGCTCACCTGGACTACAGGTGAGAGACAGGTGAGCTGCAAAACATCTTTCACCAACATAAATACCAAAACTGCTTCAGCAGCCAATCAGAAGTGAGAACGGGCTTTTAAAAACACGACTGGAGACGAGTCATTGTATCGAGGTCTCACCTGGTGGTGTCTCACCTTGTGTTGTCTCATCTGGTGGTGTCTCACCTGGTGGTGTCTCACCTTGTGTTGTCTCATCTGGTGGTGTCTCACCTGGTGGTGTCTCACCTTGTGTTGTCTCATCTGGTGGTGTCTCACCTAGTGTTGTCTCACCTGGTGGTGTCTCACCTGGTGTTGTCTCACCTGATGGTATCTCACCTGTTGGTGTCTTACCTGGTGGTGTCTCACCTGGTGTTGTTTCACCTGTTGGTGTCTCACCTGGTGTCTCACCTGGTGTTGTCTCACCTGTTGGTGTCTCATCTGGTGTTGTCTCACCTGGTGGTGTCTCATCTGGTGGTGTCTCATCTGGTGTTGTCTCACCTGGTGGTGTCTCATCTGTTGGTGTCTCACCTGGTGTTGTCTCACCTGGTGGTGTCTCACCTGGTGTTGTCTCATCTGGTGGTGTCTCACCTGTTGGTGTCTCACCTGGTGTCTCACCTGGTGGTGTCTCACCTGGTGTTGTCTCACCTGGTGTCTAACCTGGTGGTGTCTCACCTGGTGTTGTCTCACCTGTTGGTGTCTCACCTGGTGGTGTCTCACCTGGTGTTGTCTCACCTGGTGTTGTCTCACCTGGTGGTGTCTCACCTGGTGTTGTCTCACCTGGTGTTGTCTAACCTGTTGGTGTCTCTTCTGGTGTTGTCTCACCTGTTGGTGTCTCACCTGGTGTTGTCTAACCTGGTGTTGTCTCACCTAGTGGTGTCTCACCTGGTGGCGTCTCACCTCTCACCTGGTGGTGTCTCACCTGGTGTTGTCTAACCTGTTGGTGTCTCACCTGGTGTTGTCTCACCTGGTGTCTAACCTGGTGTTGTCTCACCTGGTGTTGTCTCACCTGTTGGTGTCTCATCTGGTGTTGTCTCACCTGGTGGTGTCTCACCTGGTGTTGTCTCACCTGGTGTTGTCTCACCTGTTGGTGTCTCATCTGGTGTTGTCTCACCTGGTGGTGTCTCACCTGGTGTTGTCTCACCTGGTGTTGTCTCACCTGATGGTGTCTCACCTGGTGTTGTCTCACCTGGTGTTGTCTAACCTGTTGGTGTCTCTTCTGGTGTTGTCTCACCTGTTGGTGTCTCACCTGGTGTTGTCTAACCTGGTGGTGTCTCACCTGGTGTTGTCTCACCTGGTGTTGTCTAACCTGTTGGTGTCTCACCTGGTGTTGTCTCACCTGGTGTTGTCTAACCTGTTGGTGTCTAACCTGGTGTTGTCTCACCTGGTGTTGTCTAACCTGTTGGTGTCTCATCTGGTGTTGTCTCACCTGGTGTTGTCTCACCTGGTGGTGGACCCTCACCCCGTGGTGGACCCTCACCTGGTGTTGGACCCTCACCCCGTGGTAGACCCTCACCTGGTGTTGGACCCTCACCTGGTGTTGGACCCTCACCCAGAGGTAGACCCTCACCTGGTGGTGGACCCTCACCTGGTGGTAGACCCTCACCCAGAGGTAGACCCTCACCTGGTGGTGGACCCTCACCTGGTGTTGGACCCTCACCCAGAGGTAGACCCTCATCTGGTGTTGGACCCTCACCCCGTGGTAGATAGTGATGTGTCCTTTCGTGTCGAGGCTTCGATGCGCGTGTCGAGTAATCAGGTAGATTTTGGTGAAGCGCGTATCGAGGCTTGTGTCGATGATGTATGTGGTGACGTTCGAAGCCTCGCGAGCCGGCCGTACCACGTGACTGATTCAGAAAATGGTTCGTGGGTTTGCCGTGCGATTTGAAATATAAGGGGCAGAGAAACTCAATGTATTTCCCCCTTCCTCTCTGTACAGCTTCATCTGTGCCTGTGAAAGGGTATTTTATAAAGCAGGCGAAATAGTCTCAAAAAGCCCAGCACTGTGGAAAAGTTCTTATTTTTACTTAAAAAATTGGACACATCAACATGGACTAGCGGAGCTGAGGCTCGAAACACCGATCCTCTGACTGAAAGTCGGATATTCTAACCACTGACCCACAGTCACATCACAACCCTCTCCCAATTTGTTTCGAGTTTTGATTTTGACCCCGCCAATATATCATAAAGATAGACACAATATTAACAAGTTAATAATTGATGTATTGGCGTCACAAACATAATTTATTCAATTGAAAGCTTCACACACCAAAGCCATGGTGTCGTTATGATCACTCTGCTTGTTTTACATGTATTGTCCACTTGGTGGCGCAGTAGAGCAAATGAAGCTCCATGAAGCGTCGGCACATGAGCGAACCAATTGGATGGAAAGCTTCAATGCTTCAGGAAGCTCTCGCCATCACTAGTGGTAGACCCTCACCTGGTGTTGGACCCTCACCCCGTGGTAGACCCTTACCTGGTGGTGGACCCTCACCCAGAGGTAGATCCTCACCTGGTGTTGGACCCTCACCCTGTGGTAAACCCTCACCTGGTGTTGGACCCTCACCCAGAGGTAGACCCTCACCTGGTGTTGGACCCTCACCCCGTGGTAGACCCTCACCTGGTGTTGGACCCTCACCCCGTGGTAGACCCTCACCTGGTGGTGGACCCTCAACCCGTGGTGGACCCTCACCCCGTGGTAGACCCTCACCTGGTGTTGGACCCTCACCCAGAGGTAGACCCTCACCTGGTGTTGGACCCTCATCCCGTGGTTGACCCTCACCTGGTGTTGGACCCTCACCCAGAGGTAGACCCTCACCCCGTGGTAGACCCTCACCTGGTGTTGGACCCTCAATCACGTACTGGTGGATGTTGATGTGAAGTGGTTCAGCCTTTGAGCATAATAACGTCCTGGTGGAGGTTGATGGGACCAGTCCTGACAGAAGAGGCGTGTGAGGCGCTAGAGGTTCACGCTGAGGACAGAACAACGATTCCTGTTCCGACGCGTTCTTGTCAAAACAACCTTTATTACTCATACAGACGGAAACATCCAGACAACGGCTCTTTGATCCTGTGGGGGCTCACCACAAGGCCTCGGACCCAGCAGGGGACGCAGGTCTTGGCAACGTGAAGTCCATCTCGTGTGATTTCATCTCAACCTCAGAGACTACAAATGTCAAATCATTGAGTTTCGATGTAATCATGAAAGTAATTAAGAACTCTGTGTTTAAAGTTTATAGATGTGTAAGTGGAGGTGACGATATCGTCATGAATTTACATTTGTTATTAAATGTGTTGCTGCAGTCGCTTTCAATGTTTTCAACTGGGGTTCATTGATAATGTGTCTGTATTTTTGGGCTGTTAACTTCAAATATTTCACGTTTACTTACAGAATGAAGAATTAAAGATGTAAGATGTGTGCTGGTCGGTCTTCAAACATTTAGTTAATTTAAGAAAAGAGAAAACACGAGTCGTACAGCAGTTTGTTTAATGTGAGACACTTTACATGAACGTGAGAACATTTAACATCTTTTCATCTCACACGTCTCTTCAGTCAACGGTTTGGTTCAGTTTGTTAGTTTCATTCAGAAACAGCTCAATGTGTTTGATACTGCAGGTTCACTGACTGGTGCCATAAATAACCCAAACAATAGGAAACACACATCCTGAGAAGCTCACTGTACCATCTGAATGCACCGACATCATATTCAATATATTAAATCATCAGGTCAGAAATCAGGAGGCTTCTTACTCAAATATGATCAAACATAAAACAAGACCTGGTTCTTTGTGATAATTATGACACCATGTAAAAAAAACGGAATTCTGATTTTAAAGGTTCATACTTGTCTTTGGAAACAACAGTTTGACCACAAGTTCACCAAAGTTACAATGCTGTTGTGGTGTTGAAGCTTTTAGCCATATCTCATGGTTTTCCTCGGCAGACTGGGGGTTATTTAGTTTGTTGTCTTGTGACATCACTTCTTCACTTCTGGGGACCTTAAAGGGAGTGACACACCTCACTTCTAGGGATCTTAAAGGAAGTGACACATAACACATCTGAGGACCTTAAAGGAAGTGACACACCTCACTTCTGGGGACCTTAAAGGAAGTGGCACACCTCACTTCTGGGGACCTTAAGACACACCTTACTTCTGGGGACTCTAAAGGATGTAACACACCTTACTCACATGATAACTGATCTGACTGCAGAGACCATTTCCACGATGAATATGCTTGTATCGATATTCCACATTCATTTCATGGGCCAACTATCAAAACCATTAAATGAGGAAATGAGATGTGGCTGAAAGCTCCAGAAACACCAAGTAAGTCGGCTCTTCTGTTTCGGCATTTTTGTCCAACAGAATCCTGTTTTTAAGATCTTAGTTTAACTGTATTCTCATTCCAATCTTGTGTTTTCAAGCAATAGAAGAGCTTGAATAGGATCTTCTTTGGGAACATGAAAGTTCTCCTTAATTATCTTCAAAACGTTTCTCATAGGCTGAAGTTTTATCCTGATGATCCAAATCCTGTCAGCTTCCGAACCGTCCAGTCACAGGAGTCGTTCAGAAGGTCTGCCTGTGGTTCAATAGGGTCTCTGTCTGAGAAATTGCACCTGTTTTGTCATAGTAATAGTTACAGTTGGGGTGCGTGTTGGGGTATGCGTAGTGGTGGTAACAGGAGTCATGGTGGAGGTAGTGCTGCCTCGGTTGTCGTCATAGCGGTAAATGTTGGGGTATGCGTAGCGGTAGTGGTGGTAACAGGAGTCATGGTGGAGGTAGTGCTGCCTCAGTAGTCGACATAGCGGTACGTGTTGGGGTATGCGTAGTGGTGGTAACAGGAGTCATGGTGGAGGTAGTGCTGCCTCAGTAGTCAACATAGCGGTACGTGTTGGGGTATGCGTAGCGGTAGTGGCGGTAACAGGAGTCATGGTGGAGGTAGTGCTGCCTCAGTAGTCGTCATAGCGGTACGTGTTGGGGTATGCGTAGCGGTAGTCGTAGCCGTCGGATCGCTCTGTTTTGGTCTGCAGAGGTTCGGGCTGAAACGACAGAGACTTGATGACTCCACCCGACTCCTCCGTGACCTTCACCTCGGTGGAGTACAAGGAAGAGGAGGGATCCTCCAGCAGAGAGGAGCAACCCGGGAGGCCTGGAGGTTTTGGAGCAGCACAGGGCTGATAGGACGGGAGGCCGGCGGAAGATTTAGGACACGACTGGTATGGGAGCGCAGCAGGAGGCTTTGGACAGGGCTGATAGGAGACCTGAGGAGGATCAGAACTGGTGTTAATGGGACCGGAACAGCTCCTCTTACGCCTGACCAACCGTCCAATCTATCAAACCACATGTTCAGTTCACGAAAGATACCAGAAGCAGATTTACCATTGAAATGTATTACGATCTGCTAGTCCAACCAGCCAATAAGAATAGAGTAGGGTCCCCAGGTGTGAGGTGTCTCACACACCTTACGGTCTGCAGCTGGACCCTCCTGATGAACTCTACTCACCTTGGTTGTTGTGGTGATGATGGTCTGCAATGCGGCGGGGGACCCAGGGGCGTTGGTGGGGTAGCGGCAGGGATACTCTGCGCTGTAGTAATGGTGGTTGTCACTGTAGGGGGCGGAGCTCTTCAGCATCTCCTTCCAGCCTGCAGGAGACTTGGTCTGGGGGTCGAAAGAGGAGCAGGGGGAGGAGAGAGGAGCCGACGAGGATGTGGATGAAGAGGAGGAGCCCAGGACCGGAGCCACCCTGCACAGAAACCAGGATAGAGTTCAAACCTGTTTGGACTGTCAAGATGTAGTTTACACTCTAAGAATCTGGTTCAGACCAGTTAAGTCTGCTGTCATGGTCTGAATTAGGCTGTCAAGACGTGCTCGGTCTGCAAGGATTGATTAGAATCTGGTTTCACTCCAAAAGGATTTAAAGGTTGTGGATCTGGTTTGGAGTTTGTGAGGCTGACCTTGGGTCACAGAGGTCAGACGTCATGGGATACGAAGGCGAGGTCAGGTATCCTTGGAACTCGTAGCTGGGCCGGCCCATGTAAAGCCTGGGATTCGTTGGTTTCTGCAGTGTGGGTGGGGCCTCTCCTAGTGCATTGTGGGGGTTGTAGTAGGGCTCTGGACTCTGGAATGCTGGATAATGCTGCGGGAAGTTGGGCTCAATGAAGGAGATTCTGTCTGATGGATCGACACAGGAGAGGAGGGCGGGGCCCAGAGCCTGAAACAGAAAACAACAAATAAACAAATCAGTCAAAAATAAACAATAAACAACACCAGCATCAACAAACAACTGTTGATTTCATTGTCGACCTGCGTTTCGAGGAGTCGTCTCTTGGGTGTGAAAGGTGGCGAGCTGACTCGTCTCTTCACCGAACTCCTTCTGGCTTCGGTCTCTGACTTGGACTCCGGTCTGGGATGGTCGTGGACCCCTTTGGCCTGAAGGACCACAACAACAATAAATACAATAACACTGATTCTTCAAAATACAGGATTTGATTTGAGTTTGATTATATCTTAAGTACGAATGAATCCTAACGTGGATCTGGTTGATCTGGATCTAGTTTAAACCGGCTCAGACTGTCAGGACTAACAGGCTTTGAGGGTCAAACCCATGTGGATGAAGTGCAAAGCGCCAGATGTCACATGTTTAGCACGTTGAAGGTAAAGGTGCCCACCTGAAAGAAGATGGCCTTTCCATCGACCCTCCAGAAGTTGGTGACGGGGTAACCGCTGTGGCCGCGACACGGCAGCAGCTCCAGGCTGGCGTTGCAGCTCGGACACAGCTTCTCTGAAACACAACGAGCCGGTCAGGTGGCAGGTGGGGACCGGTAGAGGACACCTGAGGTGGAGGACACCTGAGCGGGTGAGGACACCTGAACAGGTGGAGGACACCTGAGGGAGTGGAGGACACTTGAGGGTGAGGACACCTGAACAGATGGAGGACACCTGAGGGGGAGGACACTTGAACAGGTGGAGGACACCTGAGGGGGAGGACACCTGAACAGGTGGAGGACACCTGAGGGGGAGGACACCTGAACAGGTGGAGGACACCTGAGGGGGAGGACACCTGAGGGGGTGAGGACACCTGAGGTGGAGAACACCTGAGGGGGAGGACACCTGAACAGGTGGAGGACACCTGAGGGGGAGGACACTTGAACAGGTGGAGGACACCTGAGGGGGAGGACACCTGAGGGGGTGAGGACACTTGAGGTGGAGGACACCTGAGGGGTAGGACACTTGAACAGGTGGAGGACACCTGAGGGGGAGGACGCCTGAGGTGGAGGGCACCTGAGGGGGTGGAGGACACCTGAGGGTGAGGACACCTAAAGGGGAAGACACCTGAGGGGGAGGACACTTGAACAGGTGGAGGACACCTGAGGGGGTGGAGGACACCTGAACAAGTGGAGGACACCTGAGGGGGTGGAGGACACCTGAGGGGGAGGACACTTGAACAGGTGGAGGACACCTGAGGGGGTGGAGGACACCTGAGGGGGTGGAGGACACCTGAGGGGGTGGAGGACACCTGAGGATGAGGACACCTGAGGGGGAGGACACCTGAGGGGGAGGACACCTGTTCTTACTCTGCTGTTTCTGCCGGGCTTTGTCGCAGATGGCGGGCCGCAGCGTGAGCCGGCAGCCGTCCGGCAGCGAGCAGCCGCGCGAGCAGACCACGACGCCCAGACACGACTTCTTCAGGATCTGGCAGTTGTGGTTGTTGGTGTTCCTCATGGCCCAGCCGGACAGGTGCCTCTGGGCGTTCTTATCGTCCGCTGAGGACAGACACACGTTTAGGGAACGTGTGAGTCATAATACGTTCATAGATCAGTAATCAATAACACTGATCATGTGTTAGTATGTATGTATGTATCAGTGGTGGGCAGTCAGGGCATGTATTATAATAATTTTTCCCTCTTAGCTTATTTTCTCATTACACAGCTCATGTCTTCCTCTGTTGCTCTACTTCCATCCTGCAGCGCCTGAAGCTTTTTTTAAGGAGAGCTTTCATCAAATTTCACCTCTGTGTCTCTATGGAAGCAGAGCGGCTTATAGCTGGCCTTCTAGATTTATAGTACACGGAGAGTGGACGTTGTCGTGATGTCATAGTCTTCAACCAATCAGATCTTTAGTTTGACATGCTGGCCGTATTCTTTGACGTAAAAGTGCCTGCATGCTGACTCTGGACGTGTGATAGGTCAGTGGGCCAGCGTGACTTCTGAGTCAACAGAAAGCTAGCTAGCTGCTAGCATGACTCAGTAGTTGTCAGAGAAGTTAAGAAGACATTGTTAGTTGTTTTCTTTGTAACACTCAATGGCTGAAGGAGGAGGAGAACCGGACTTGCTGATGGATTTACTGAAGACGCCTTTCTCACGGAGGGTTACGGGCACGTTTGGCAGTGACGATCCTAATATTTACTGCCACTGTCGAGCGGACATTTTCCGCCGTAAAAGGACCTGGTACTGGAACTGAAGCGCACCGATGAACTGAACAACCACTGTTGTTTTTATTAAATAATTAATATTGTTCCTTCTAATGGCTTGTGTGTGCGATGTTTTAGTGCCGTAGTTTTGTTTGATTGATTTGTCATGTGTGTGTGTATATATATATATATATATATATATATATATATATATATATATATATATATATATATATATATACACATGAATATATATTCATGTGTGTGTGTATATATATATTCATGTGTATATATATATGAGTCAGTTTAAGGCTCTTTGTTGAGGTCACGGTCACATGTTACTCACAGCTGTAGATGTATCGAACGTAACCGTCCGTCCACTCCTGGAACGGGTCGAACTGCTTTGTGTCCTGCAGACAGACAGACAGGCAGACAGACAGACAGACAGACAGACAGGTTAGTCTCAGACCTCAGATGACGTAAAGAGTCGCTCCGTCTGCTTTATCAGATGGAGGAACTTGTTTGTAAAAGTCTGAACATGAAGCTCCGAGCCGTTGATCAACCGGAGATATTGATCAATCAGAGATATTGATCAGTTGCTCCAGCTGACAAACTCTGTTTGTTTTGGGATCACTGACTCATAAATATGAAAACCAGTTTCTTCTGTTTGATCAACAACACAGAAGAGCCGAGTCAGCAGGTCCACAACCTTCAGAAACCCTTCAGAGGAACCTCCTTCCACTGTTCACTGATTCACTGATTCACTGTTCACTGATTCACTGTTCACTGTTCACTGATTCACTGTTCACTGATTCACTGTTCACTGATTCGCTGTTCACTGTTCACTGATTCACTGTTTCACTGTTCACTGTTCACTGATTCACTGTTCATTGATTCACTGTCCACTGTTCACTGATTCACTGTTGACTGTTCACTGATTCACTGTTCACTGATTCACTGTTCACTGTTCACTGATTCACTGTTGACTGTTCACTGATTCACTGTTGACTGATTCACTGTTCACTGATTCACTTTTCACTGATTCACTGTTCACTGATTCACTGTTCACTGATTCTCTGTTCACTGATTCACTGTTCACTGTTCACTGATTCACTGTTTCACTGTTCACTGTTCACTGTTCAATGATTCACTGTTCACTGATTCACTGTTCACTGATTCACTGTTCACTGTTCACTGATTCACTGATTCACTGTTGACTGTTCACTGATTCACTGTTGACTGATTCACTGTTGACTGATTCACTGTTCACTGATTCTCTGTTCACTGATTCACTGTTCACTGTTCACTGATTCACTGTTTCACTGTTCACTGTTCACTGATTCACTGTTCACTGATTCACTGTCCACTGTTCACTGATTCACTGATTCACTGTTCACTGTTCACTGTTCACTGATTCACTGTCCACTGTTCACTGTTCACTGATTCACTGTTCACTGTTCACTGATTCACTGTTCACTGATTCACTGTTCACTGATTCACTGTTCACTGTTCACTGATTCACTGTTCACTGATTCACTGTTCAATGATTCACTGATTCACTGTTCACTGTTCACTGATTCACTGTTCACTGATTCACTGATTCACTGTTCACTGTTCACTGATTCACTGTTCACTGATTCACTGTTCACTGTTCACTGTTCACTGTTTACTGATTCACTGTTCACTGATTCACTGATTCACTGTTCACTGATTCCCTGTTCACTGATTAACTGATTCACTGTTCACTGATTCACTGTTCAGTGATTCACTGTTCACTGTTCAATGATTCACTGATTCACTGATTCACTGTTCACTGATTCACTGTTCACTGATTAACTGTTCACTGTTCACTGATTCACTGTTCAGTGATTCACTGTTCACTGTTCACTGATTCACTGTTCACTGATTCACTGATTCACTGTTCACTGATTCACTGTTCACTGAATCACTGATTCACTGTTCACTGATTCACTGTTCACTGTTCACTGATTCACTGTTCACTGATTCACTGTTCACTGTTCACTGATTCACTGTTCACTGATTCACTGATTCACTGTTCACTGATTCACTGTTCACTGATTCACTGTTCACTGTTCACTGATTCACTGTTCACTGATTCACTGATTCACTGTTCACTGATTCACTGTTCACTGATTAACTGTTCACTGTTCACTGATTCACTGTTCACTGATTCACTGATTCACTGTTCACTGATTCACTGTTCACTGATTCACTGATTCACTGTTCACTGATTCACTGTTCACTGATTCACTGTTCACTGTTCACTGATTCACTGTTCACTGATTCACTGTTCACTGTTCACTGATTCACTGTTCACTGATTCACTGATTCACTGTTCACTGATTCACTGTTCACTGATTAACTGTTCACTGTTCACTGATTCACTGTTCAGTGATTCACTGTTCACTGTTCAATGATTCACTGATTCACTGTTCACTGATTCACTCTTCACTGTTTCACTGTTTCACTGTTCAGTGATTCACTGATTCACTGTTCACTGATTCACTGTTCACTGATTCACTGATTCACTGTTCACTGATTCACTGTTCACTGTTCACTAATTCACTGTTCACTGATTCACTGTTCACTGTTCACTGATTCACTGTTCACTGATTCACTGTACACTGTTCACTGATTCACTGTTCACTGATTCACTGTTCACTGTTCACTGATTCACTGTTCACTGATTCACTGTTCACTGTTCACTGATTCACTGATTCACTGTTTCACTGTTCACTGTTCACTGATTCACTGTTCACTGATTCACTATACACTGTTCACTGATTCACTGTTCACTGATTCACTGTTCAATGATTCACTGTTCACTGATTCACTGTTCACTGTTCAATGATTCACTGATTCGCTGTTCACTGATTCACTGTTCACTGATTCACTGTTCACTGTTCACTGATTCACTGTTCACTGATTCACTGTTCACTGGTTCACTGTTCACTGATTCACTGATTCACTGATTCACTGTTCACTGATTCACTGATTCACTGTTCACTGATTCACTGTTCACTGTTCACTGTTCAATGATTCACTGATTCACTGTTCACTGATTCACTGTTCACTGTTCACTGTTCACTGTTCACTGATTCACTGTTCACTGATTCACTTTTCACTGATTCACTGTTCACTGATTCACTGTACACTGTTCACTGATTCATTGTTCACTGATTCACTGTTCAATGATTCACTGATTCACTGTTCAATGATTCACTGATTCGCTGTTCACTGATTCACTGTTCACTGATTCACTGTTCACTTTTCACTGATTCACTGTTCACTGTTCACTGATTTATTGTTCACTGATTCACTGATTCACTGTTCACTGATTCACTGATTCACTGTACACTGTTCACTGATTCACTGTTCACTGTTCACTGTTCACTGATTCACTGTTCACTGATTCACTGTTCACTGTTTCACTGTTCACTGTTCACTGTTTCACTGTTCACTGATTCACTGTTCACTGTTCACTGATTCACTGATTCACTGTACACTGTTCACTGATTCACTGATTCACTGTTCACTGATTCACTGTTCACTGTTCACTGATTCACGGATTCACTGTTCACTAATTCACTGATTCACTGTACACTGTTCACTGATTCACTGATTCACTGTTCACTGATTCACTGTTCACTGTTCACTGATTCACTGTTCACTGATTCACTTTCACTGATTCACTGTTCACTGATTCACTGTACACTGTTCACTGATTCATTGTTCACTGATCCACTGTTCAATGATTCACTGATTCACTGTTCAATGATTCACTGATTCGCTGTTCACTGATTCACTGTTCACTGATTCACTGTTCACTGTTCACTGTTCACTGATTCACTGTTCACTGTTCACTGATTTACTGTTCACTGATTCACTGATTCACTGTTCACTGATTCACTGATTCGCTGTACACTGTTCACTGATTCACTGATTCACTGTTCACTGATTCACTGTTCACTGTTCACTGATTCACTGATTCACTGTTCACTGTTTCACTGTTCACTGTTCACTGATTCACTGTTCACTGATTCACTGATTCACTGTTCACTGATTCACTGTTCACTGATTCACGGATTCACTGTTCACTGGTTCACTGTTCAATGATTCACTGGTTCACTGTTCACTGTTCACTGATTCACTGTTTCACTGATTCACTGGTTCAATGTTCACTGGTTCACTGATTCACTGATTCACTGTTCACTGATTAACTGATTCACTGTTCACTGATTCACTGTTCACTGTTCACTGTTCAATAATTCACTAATTCACTGTTCACTGATTCACTGTTCACGGATTCACTGCTTCACTGTTCACTGTTCACTGATTCACTGATTCACTGTTCACTGATTCACTGATTCACTGTTCACTGATTCACTGTTCACTGTTTACTGATTCACTGATTCACTGTTTCACTGTTCACTGATTCACTGTTCACTGATTCACTGTTCACTGATTCACTGTACACTGTTCACTGATTCACTGTTCACTGATTCACTGCTCAATGATTCACTGATTCACTGTTCACTGATTCACTGTTCACTGTTCAATGATTCACTGATTCGCTGTTCACTGATTCACTGTTCACTGCTTCACTGTTCACTGATTCACTGTTCACTGATTCACTGTTCACTGTTCACTGATTCACTGATTCACTGTTCACTGGTTCACTGATTCACTGTTCACTGTTCAATGATTCACTGTTTCACTGTTCACTGGTTCACTGATTCACTGTTCACTGATTCACTGTTCACTGGTTCACTGTTCAATGATTCACTGGTTCACTGTTCACTGATTCACTGTTCACTGTTCACTGATTCACTGATTCACTGTTCACTGATTCACTGTTCACTGATTCACTGTTTCACAGTTCACTGGTTCACTGATTCACTGGTTCACTGGTTCACTGATTCACTGTTCACTGGTTCACTGTTCACTGATTCACTGTTCACTGATTCACTGTTCACTGGTTCACTGTTCACTAATTCACTGTTCACTGATTCACTGATTCACTGTTTACTGTTCACTGGTTCACTGTTCACTGTTCACTGATTCACTGTTTCACTGTTCACTGATTCACTGGTTCACTGTTCACTGTTCACTGATTCACTGTTCACTGGTTCACTGTTCACTGATTCACTGTTCACTGATTCACTGATTCACTGATTCACTGATTCACTGTACTAGACCAGTTGATTGGTATTAAAGGTACAGCACTAAGCTGGTTTAAGTCGTATTTATCAGATCGTATCAGTTTGTATTTGTAAACGATGAGGCCTCGATGACCACCACCGTTCATCATGGAGTTCCACAAGGTTCTGTGCTTGGACCAATATTCACCTTATATATGCTTCCTTTAGGCAATATTATCAGAAAACACTCCATAAACGTTCACTGTTATGCCGATGATACTCAACTATATCTGTGGATCAAGCCAGATGAAACCCACCAGGTCGCTAAACTTCAAGCGTGTCTTAAAGACATCAAAACCTGGATGACCTGCAACTTCCTGCTGCTGAACTCGGACAAGACTGAAGTTATTTTACTCGGACCAGAACACCTCAGAAATCAAGTATCTGATGATATGGTTTCTCTGGATGGCATCGCTCTGGCATCTACCACCACCGTAAGGAATCTCTGAGTTATTTTTGACCAGGACCTGTCCTTTGGCTCTCACGTGAAACAGATTTTATACCTCAAGACTGGATGACTGTAACTCCGTATTATCAGGCTGCTCCGGTAAATCCCTTGGATCTCTCCAATTGATCCAGAATGCTGCAGCTCGTGTACTAACGAGGACGCGGAAGAGAGATCACATTACTCCTGTAACTAGCTGCTGTAGTGCCATATTACCCCACTAGAGAGCTCATAGTACCACTAGAGAGCTTGTAGTACCATATTACCCCACTAGAGAGCTCATAGTACCACTAGAGAGCTTGTAGTACCATATTACCCCACTAGAGAGCTCATAGTACCACTAGAGAGCTTGTAGTACCATATTACCCCACTAGAGAGCTCATAGTACCACTAGAGAGCTTGTAGTACCAAATTACCCCACTAGAGAGCTGTTAGTACCACTAGAGAGCTTGTAGTACCATATTACCCCACTAGAGAGCTCATAGTACCACTAGAGAGCTTGTAGTACCATATTACCTCACTAGAGGGCTCATAGTACTACTAAAGAGCTTGTAGTACCATATTACCCCACTAGAGAGCTCATAGTACCACTAGAGAGCTTGTAGTACCATATTACCCCACTAGAGAGCTCATAGTACCACTAGAGAGCTTGTAGTACCATATTACCTCACTAGAGAGCTCATAGTACTACTAAAGAGCTTGTAGTACCAAATTACCCCACTAGAGAGCTCATAGTACCACTAGAGAGCTTGTAGTACCATATTACCCCACTAGAGCGTTACGCTCACTGAATGCAGGGTTACTTGTGGTTCCCAGAGTCTTAAACAGTAGGATGGAGCAGAGCTTTCAGTTATCGGGCTCCTCTTCTGTGGAATCAGCTTCCACTTTCAGTCCGGGGGGCAGACAGTCACCTCATTTAAGAGTAGACTTAAGACTTTCCTCTTTGATAGCGCTTATAGTTAGGGCTGTTTCAGGCTTATAGTTAGGGCTGTTTCAGGTTTATAGTTAGTGCTGTTTCAGGTTTATAGTTAGGGCTGTTTCAGGCTTATAGTTAGGGCTGTTTCAGGCTTATAGTTAGGGCTGTTTCAGGCTTATAGTTAGGGCTGGCTCAGGTTCACCTGGTCCAGCCCCTAGATATGCTGCTATAGGCCTAGACTGCTGGGGGACATCTTAGGATACACTGAGCTCCTCTTCTCTTGCTCTTGTGCTGTAACTCTGTTACGTTATTCATTCTGGTCACATGACATCTATTGCTTCTGTCCATCCGGGGAGAGGGATCCTCCTCTGTTGCTCTCCTGAAGGTTCTTCCTGTTTTCCCTGTGAAAGGGTTTTTACTATCTTTATTGGGGGAGTTGTTCCTGATCCGATGTGAGGTCCCGGGACAGGATATTCCCGGGACAGGATATAAATATGATCTATAATTAGAACTATAAAGTATAAATTATAAATATATAAACTATAAACTAAACATGAATAAACTATAAATATATATAAATATATAAACTCATATTAGTTTGTGATGTTTTGAGATATTAAATTTTATTATATTGTTATTTATATATTTCTGATATTCCCGAATATGTAAAGACATAAAAGGATTTTTATAAACACGCAGATCTTTGACACTAAGGAAGAGGCAAAAAATAAAAACCATAAAACCATAAAACAACTAAATCAATAACATGTTTTCACTTCAGTGTTTTTATTATAAAACTATTAAAATAAAAAATTGATTATGTAAAATAATGGATCTAAACTACGTTCATATCATTTAAGAATAAAAGGTATCTTTAGTCAAAATCATATTTCCTCTAAATATATTACATTTGTGTTTATACATTTTCGGAGATTCAGTTTTTCTAAATACAAAATTATATTTAGAGTAAATTAAAGTGAGAAAACTGCAGAATATTTTTGAGATGTTCTTAGTTACTTAAATATGAACAGAGTTTGATTGGAAGCTATAAAGCAGGTGGACATTTATATTGTAATATCATTAATAAACATATATTATTACAGTAATATTATCTATAATTAATATCTGTTATATAGCACATTACATTTCATTTAGCTGACTTACAATAAGTTACATTAAGTTACAATAAGTGATAATAAGTTACAACAAGTTACAATAAGTGATAATAACTTACAATAAGTGATAATAGGTTACAATAAGTTACAATAAGTGATAAGAACTTACAATAAGTTACAATAAGTGATAATAAGTTACAATAAGTGATACTATGTGATAATATGTGATACTAAGTTACAATAAGTTATAAAAAGTTATGATAAGTTGCAAACAGTGATAATAAGTTACAATAAGTGATAATAACTTACAATAAATTACAATGAGTTACAATAAGTAATAATAAGTGATAATAGCTTACAATAAGTGATAATAAGTTATAATAATATATACTAAGTTAAAATAAATTCCAAAATGTCATGATAAGTTCAACCATGAGAACAAACAAACTCAAAAGCAAAGGCTAAGTAACTACTTTGTTGTTGTTATTATTATTGTAATGTTATTATTATTGTTATTATTCAAGGTATAGTCTGATGTCATTGAGGAGCTCATTCCACTTTTTAGTATAATTATAGTTATAATATTATTAACATATTAATATCTCTGTTGAAAAACGATGGATTTTATTAAATATTAGTATTAGTACATTATTAATATATTCATGAGATCTTTGTTCAGCATTAAGTTAGATTATTGATCAGATATTATTATTATTACTACAGATATTATTTATAATACAACATATAGTATTTATAATACAACATATATTATTAGTGTGTAATAAATGAATATTAAATAAATGTCTTCATTAATGTATAATGAAGACATCTTTATTATACTATAACATATATGAATTATATTTGCAACATGCATTATTAATGTGCAGAGATATTAATTATATATTCAAAATATAAAGATATTATATATTATTATATATCGTCATATTACGTTTCCTCGTAATATGATGATATATATATATCTATAAATCATACATTTATATGTATATAAATCTATTATAAATCTATAGATATAGATATATAATAGATTTATAGATATATATATATATATTACAATAGATGTATATAGATATATATGTAATATGTAGACATATATATGTAATATGACGATATATATATATATATATATATATATATATATCTATATAATAGATTTATATAGATAATATATATATATATATATATTATAGGTATATATATTATATACCTATAATATATATATATATATATATATATGTACATATCGTCATATTACAACTTCATGAAATAATTTAACATTACCTGTGTTTTAGAGAAACTAAAAGATGAGGAAACGTGATGAAAACTAAATATCTTTACATTATGAATATATAATTTTTATATATATATACACACATATATATATATATATATATATATATATGTATATATATATATATATATATATATATATATATATATATATATATATATATATATATATTACATAGACATATATCTATAAATACATCTATAATTTACATGTCGGTCCTACCTGCGGCAGTTTGGGGTCGTTGATGTCCCACGTGAACTTCATCCCGACCGAACACACGCAGTCCGCCTCCTCGCGCTCTTCTGCCCGAGACATGGTCCCGGTCCCGGTTCCGGTGCTGGTCCTGGTCCCGGTGCTGATCCCGGTCCCGGTGCTGGTCCTGGTCCCGGTGCTGATCCTGGTTCTGGTGCCGGTCCTGGTCCTGGTCCCGGTCCCGGTGCTTGTGCTGGTCCCGGTCCTGGTCCTGGTCCCGGTCCTGGTTCCAGGTTCAGAGGGTCCAGAAACAAAAGAGAAGTGAAGTTTCTAAAGTCCGCGCGCTCCTCAAGACAGCGCGTGCGGCTCAGGAGAGACTCAGAGACGAAGTGAGAGAGAGAGGGAGAGAGAGAGAGAGATAGAGAGATAGAGGGCGGGGGAGAGAGAGAGAGAGAGAGAGAGAGGGAGAGAGAGAGAGAGGGAGAGGTAGAGAGAGGGAGAGAGAGAGGGAGAGGTAGAGAGAGAGAGAGGGACAGAGAGAGAGAGAGGTGAGAGCACGTGACATTAAAAACTGAATATTAAATTATTGTTTTTATTTGTATCTCTTTCATTAGTTGGTACAATGATAATTACAATAATAACAACAACACTCTTTGTTGTTTCCTCTCTTTAGTCTGAATATTTAACGTGTTGATGAGTTCTGATACATTTTAATGTTTCAGGTTTTAAAGATGCTTATGCAGAGAAACACACACACACACAGGTGGACAGGTGTGTGTGTGTGTGTGTGTGTGTGTGTGTGTGTGTGTGTGTGTGTGTGTGTGTGTGTGTGTGTGTGTGTGTGTGTGTGTGTGTGTTGTATAAACACTTCAGTGTTTCTCCTAAAACAAACAAACTCATTAGTCATCAATTAAAGGACAAGAGGACGTCAGCTTCTCTCTCTCCCTCGCCCTCTCTCCCCCCTCTCTCTCTGTCTCTCTACCTGTCTCTCTTTCCCCCTCTCTGTCTCCCTGTCCCTCTCTCTGTCTGTCTAATACATTTATTATAAACATGTTAATAAATAGAAAACATAAAAATCCATATATTTGTTCAATAATTGTTTTATTTCAACGCATTTATTAAAAGTATAACACAATGTTTTCATTATTCTGTCTACAGCTGCTAAACATTAATATAGTAAACATTAATACAACATAATATACACTAAACATTAATATAATAAACATTAATACAACATAATATACACTAAACATTAATATAATAAACATTAATACAACATAATATACACTAAACATTACTATAATAAACATTAATACAACATAATATACACTAAACATTAATATAATAAACATTAATACAACATAATATACACTAAACATTAATATAATAAACATGAATACAACATAATATACACTAAACATTAATATAATAAACATTAATACAACATAATATACACTAAACATTACTATAATAAACATTAATACAACATAATATACACTAAACATTAATATAATAAACATTAATACAACATAATATACACTAAACATTACTATAATAAACATTAATACAACATAATATACACTAAACATTACTATAATAAACATTAATACAACATAATATACACTAAACATTAATATAATAAACATTAATATAATACACACTAATATAATTGTATAAGGTACGAACACAGGTCAGCCAAAGAATAAGTGAAAGAAAGTAAAACGTAGGACGTAGTTTTAAACAATGTATTAACACGGCTTGTTGTTAACAAAACAACAACAACAGGTTCTATGAGGAGAGAGACAACAGGTTCTGTGAGGAGAGAGACAACAGGTTCTATGAGGAGAGAGACAACAGGTTCTATGAGGAGAGAGACAACAGGTTCTATGAGGAGAGAGACAACAGGTTCTATGAGGAGAGAGATGACAGGTTCTATGAGGAGAGAGACAACAGGTTCTATGAGGAGAGAGACAACAGGTTCTATGAGGAGAGAGACAACAGGTTCTATGAGGAGAGAGACAACAGGTTCTGAGGAGAGAGACAACAGGTTCTGAGGAGAGCGACAACAGGTTCTGAGGAGAGCGACAACAGGTTCTGAGGAGAGAGACAACAGGTTCTGAGGAGAGAGACAACAGGTTCTGAGGAGAGAGACAACAGGTTCTGAGGAGAGAGACAACAGGTTCTATGAGGAGAGAGACAACAGGTTCTGAGGAGAGAGACAACAGGTTCTGAGGAGAGAGACAACAGGTTCTGAGGAGAGAGACAACAGGTTCTGAGGAGAGAGACAACAGGTTCTATGAGGAGAGAGACAACAGGTTCTGAGGAGAGAGACAACAGGTTCTGAGGAGAGAGACAACAGGTTCTATGAGGAGAGAGACAACAGGTTCTGAGGAGAGAGACAACAGGTTCTATGAGGAGAGAGACAACAGGTTCTATGAGGAGAGAGACAACAGGTTCTATGAGGAGAGAGACAACAGGTTCTATGAGGAGAGACAACAGGTTCTATGAGGAGAGACAACAGGTTCTATGAGGAGAGAGACAACAGGTTCTATGAGGAGAGAGACAACAGGTTCTATGAGGAGAGAGACAACAGGTTCTATGAGGAGAGACAACAGGTTCTATGAGGAGAGAGATGACAGGTTCTATGAGGAGAGACAACAGGTTCTATGAGGAGAGAGACAACAGGTTCTATGAGGAGAGAGACAACAGGTTCTATGAGGAGAGAGACAACAGGTTCTGAGGAGAGAGACAACAGGTTCTGAGGAGAGAGACAACAGGTTCTATGAGGAGAGAGACAACAGGTTCTGAGGAGAGAGACAACAGGTTCTATGAGGAGAGAGACAACAGGTTCTATGAGGAGAGAGACAACAGGTTCTATGAGGAGAGAGACAACAGGTTCTATGAGGAGAGACAACAGGTTCTATGAGGAGAGACAACAGGTTCTATGAGGAGAGAGATGACAGGTTCTATGAGGAGAGACAACAGGTTCTATGAGGAGAGAGATGACAGGTTCTATGAGGAGAGACAACAGGTTCTATGAGGAGAGAGACAACAGGTTCTATGAGGAGAGACAACAGGTTCTATGAGGAGAGACAACAGGTTCTATGAGGAGAGAGATGACAGGTTCTATGAGGAGAGAGACAACAGGTTCTGAGGAGAGAGACAACAGGTTCTGAGGAGAGAGACAACAGGTTCTATGAGGAGAGAGACAACAGGTTCTATGAGGAGAGAGACAACAGGTTCTATGAGGAGAGAGACAACAGGTTCTATGAGGAGAGAGACAACAGGTTCTATGAGGAGAGACAACAGGTTCTATGAGGAGAGAGATGACAGGTTCTATGAGGAGAGAGATGACAGGTTCTATGAGGAGAGAGATGACAGGTTCTATGAGGAGAGACAACAGGTTCTATGAGGAGAGAGACAACAGGTTCTATGAGGAGAGAGACAACAGGTTCTATGAGGAGAGAGACAACAGGTTCTATGAGGAGAGAGACAACAGGTTCTATGAGGAGAGAGACAACAGGTTCTATGAGGAGAGAGATGACAGTTCGAGGCCTGACTCTACCTACCTCTGGAAATAAAACTAAATGGCTTCTCTAGCTTCTCTACAAAAAGACGACCAAAACAGATCCAGAGGAGCGCCGACCAATAACCTCATGTTCTAGATAACCTCTCACCACAAACCCTCACCACAAGCCTTCACCCTCTCACCAAAAGCGCTCACCCTCTCACCACAAGCCTCACCCTCTCACCAAAAGCCTCACCTTCTCACCAAAAGCCTCACCCTCTCACCACAAGCCCTCACCCTCTCACCACAAGCCCTCACCCTCTCACCAAAAGCCCCCACCCTCTCACCATAAGCCTCACCCTCTCACCAAAAGCCCCCACCCTCTCACCACAAGCCTCACCCTCTCACCAAAAGCCCCCACCCTCTCACCACAAGCCTCACCCTCTCACCAAAAGCCCCCACCCTCTCACCACAAGCCTCACCCTCTAACCAAAAGCCCTCACCCTCTCACCAAAAGCCCTCACCCTCTCACCAAAAGCCTCACCCTACAGTGTCAGTGTGCATAGTCAGAAAGAACAACCACCCCAAACTCTTCTGACTTCCTCCTTTTAAAATGGCCGACCGTCAGCTGATTGGCCTCATAGGTGGAACCAATCAGCAGGTTAGAACCTGTGAGGGAAAACAAGAGGGGAGAACACTGACACGGAACAATAATAAACATTAATATTATAAACATTAATATAATAAACATGAACAATAATATAATGAACAGTAAACATTAATATAATAAACATTAATATATTAAACATAAACATTAATATAATAAACATTAATAAACATACACATTAATATAATAAACATAACCATTAATATAATAAACATTAATATAATGAACACAAACATTAATATAATAAACATTAATATAACAAATATAAACATTAATATAATAAACATTAATGAAATAAACATTAACATAACAAATATAAACATTAATATAATAAACATGAATGTTTATTATATTAATGTTTATGTTTATTATATTAACATAATAAACATTAATACAATAAACATAAACCTTAATATAACAAACATAAACATGAATATAATACACATTAATATAATAAACATTAATAAACATACACATTAAGATAATAAACATTAATGTAATAAACATTAATATAACAAACATAAACATTAATATAATAAACATTAATATAACAAATATAAACATTAATATAATAAACATTAATGTAATAAACAATTAATATAATAAACACAAACATTAATATAACAAATATAAACATTAATGTAATAAACATTAATATAACAAACATTAATATAATAAACATTAATATAACAAACATGAACATTAATATAACAAACATAAACATTAATATAACAAACATAAACATTACATGTGTTTAATATCTGTTATCTTTGTTAAGAGATGAAATATTAAAGGTAAATATGTGAAGACAGTTTCATATTGAATATGTTTACAAAGAGATGTATTGTTTATTAATGGTTAAGAGTTTGAAGCATCTGGTTTATTTGATTGATTTCTGAATATTGTTTCAATACTTTCCTCTTTAATGAAATGATCGATCCCTCCGTCAGCTGGTATCCCTCCGCTGTGTGGGACTATTTCCTCTCTGGTGAGATAATTAGAGACACCTGTGCGCGCGGCCGTGCACGCTCCCGACACGCCGACGGAGGACACGATGGTAAATAAACCTCCATGTTCTTTGATGATGTTAGTTTCAACTTGTTGACGCTTCCGCCTCGCGGCGCGATGAAGACATGAGTTTATGTGAAGCTCAGTCACGTGACGTGATGAAGACATGAGTTTATGTGAAGCTCAGTCACGTGACGTGATGAAGACATGAGTTTATGTGAAGCTCAGTCACGTGACGTGATGAAGACGTGAGTTTATGTGAAGCTCAGTCACGTGACGTGATGTTAAAGTACCTGCTGTTTACAGCGCGGCCTGCAGCGACCCCTGCTGGCAGGCCGCAGGAAGTGGCTCACCAAAATAAAACCTTTTTAATAATAAATGATGAAAAGTGTCTGTCTCCTTTCCTGTCTGTCTCCCTGTCTCCCTTCCTGTCTCCCTGTCTGTCTCCCTGTCTGTCTCCCTGTCTGTCTCCCTGTCTGTCTGTCTCCCTGTCTCCCTTCCTGTCTGTCTCCTTTCCTCCCTGTCTCATTTCCTTACTGTCTGTCTGTCTCCCTGTCTCCTTTCCTCCCTGTCTCCTTTCCTTACTGTCTGTCTGTCTCCCTGTCTCCTTTCCTCCCTGTCTCCCTGTCTGTCTCCCTGTATGTCTGCCTGTCTGTCTGTCAGATGGAGGTGCAGATAGAGAACTCTCTGGTTCTTGAGGACCCTCCTGGTCTGGTCTCGGTTCTCCAGCATGAAGGACTGACCAGCACCACGCTCACCAGACTGGACCAGCTGGTCACCACGGTAACGGCCCGGTCACCAGAAATAATGCTCAGTTATTGATTATTGATTATATATTATGAAATCAAGCATTCTGATTGGTTGAGAGTCACAGGGTGTACTGTATTGAGCCATAATGTCCTGTACTGTTTACATCACCAGAGCTACCTACATCCCATAATAACAAAGGTTCCTTAGTCCCATGGTTCCTTCGTCCCATGGTTCCTTCGTCCCATGGTTCCTTCGTGCCATGGTTCCTTCGTCCAAAGGTTGTTTGTGTTTCAGGATCTGTGTGGGTCCGGTTTCTCCAGAGTTCTCATCGTGTTGAAGTCTTTAGAGATTCTGTCAGAGAACAGAATCGATCTCCAGAAGCTCATCGACCACGGGCTGACTGCCAAAGTAATCTATTACTCTGTAATCAGTTGCTCAGTAATCTGTAGAAAGTAAATATACTCTTGAAATAATTTGTAACCTGATTGTTTGATAATCCACTAAAAGTAACTAATAGAATAATAAAAGTAACGCAATTCCATAATCTGCTAATAAGTCATGTTTCCCTGGTTTGTTTGTTTGTTTGTGAGGTGGTGTTGTGGTTCGAGGCCGTCCACGACCTTCTGACCTCGGACCACCTGAGGACCTGCGCCTCCCTGCTGAGCCTCGCCGAGGAGTTCTACGACTACTTCCAGGTGAGGAGCATGCTGGGAAATGAAGGCCCGTGCTGCTTTAGTCACATGATCCTGTGTGTGTTGTGTAGTACTAAGTCCTAACGCACACTTTACTACACAACACACTCTTTACTGCACAACACACTTTACTGCACAACACACTCTTTACTGCACAACACACTGTACTACACTACACACACTGTACTACACAACACACTTTACTACACGACACACTTTACTACACAACACACTCTTTACTGCACAACACACTTTACTGCACAACACACTGTACTACACTACACACTCTTTACTGCACAACACACTGTACTACACTACACACACTGTACTACACAACACACTTTACTACACAACACACTTTACTGCACAACACACTTTACTGCACAACAAACTGTACTACACAACACACACTTTACTACACAACACACTGTACTACACTACACACACTGTACTACACAACACACTCTTTACTGCACAACACACTTTACTGCACAACACACTCTTTACTGCACAACACACTGTACTACACTACACACACTGTACTACACAACACACTTTACTACACAACACACTTTACTGCACAACACACTTTACTACACAACACACTTTACTGCACAACACACTTTACTACACAACAAACTTTACTGCACAACACACTTTACTGCACAACAAACTGTACTACACAAC
>NC_136606.1:448164-458164 GCF_910589615.1 Taurulus bubalis
ACTAAAGGAGTTGAGGTAGATGAAGAGGACACTAAAGGAGTTGAGGTAGATGAAGAGGACTCTAAAGGAGTTGAGGTAGATGAAGAGGACACTAAAGGAGTTGAGGTAGATGAAGAGGACACTAAAGGAGTTGAGGTAGATGAAGAGGACTCTAAAGGAGTTGAGGTAGATGAAGAGGACACTAAAGGAGTTGAGGTAGATGAAGAGGACTCTAAAGGAGTTGAGGTAGATGAAGAGGACACTAAAGGAGTTGAGGTAGATGAAGAGGACACTAAAGGAGTTGAGGAAATGAAGAGGACACTAAAGGAGTTGAGGTAGATGAAGAGGACTCTAAAGGAGTTGAGGTAGATGAAGAGGACACTAAAGGAGTTGAGGTAGATGAAGAGGACACTAAAGGAGTTGAGGTAGATGAAGAGGACTCTAAAGGAGTTGAGGTAGATGAAGAGGACACTAAAGGAGTTGAGGTAGATGAAGAGGACACTAAAGGAGTTGAGGTAGATGAAGAGGACTCTAAAGGAGTTGAGGTAGATGAAGAGGACACTAAAGGAGTTGAGGTAGATGAAGAGGACACTAAAGGAGTTGAGGTAGATGAAGAGGACTCTAAAGGAGTTGAGGTAGATGAAGAGGACACTAAAGGAGTTGAGGTAGATGAAGAGGACACTAAAGGAGTTGAGGTAGATGAAGAGGACTCTAAAGGAGTTGAGGTAGATGAAGAGGACACTAAAGGAGTTGAGGTAGATGAAGAGGACACTAAAGGAGTTGAGGTAGATGAAGAGGACACTAAAGGAGTTGAGGTAGATGAAGAGGACACTAAAGGAGTTGAGGTAGATGAAGAGGACACTAAAGGAGTTGAGGTAGATGAAGAGGACACTAAAGGAGTTGAGGTAGATGAAGAGGACGCTAAAGGAGTTGAGGTAGATGAAGAGGCCACTAAAGGAGTTGAGGAAATGAAGAGGACACTAAAGGAGTTGAGGTAGATGAAGAGGACACTAAAGGAGTTGAGGTAGATGAAGAGGACTCTAAAGGAGTTGAGGTAGATGAAGAGGACACTAAAGGAGTTGAGGGAATGAAGAGGACACTAAAGGAGTTGAGGTAGATGAAGAGGACACTAAAGGAGTTGAGGTAGATGAAGAGGACACTAAAGGAGTTGAGGTAGATGAAGAGGACGCTAAAGGAGTTGAGGTAGATGAAGAGGACGCTAAAGGAGTTGAGGAAGATGAAGAGGACACTAAAGGAGTTGAGGAAATGAAGAGGACACTAAAGGAGTTGAGGTAGATGAAGAGGACACTAAAGGAGTTGAGGTAGATGAAGAGGACTCTAAAGGAGTTGAGGTAGATGAAGAGGCCACTAAAGGAGTTGAGGAAATGAAGAGGACACTAAAGGAGTTGAGGTAGATGAAGAGGACACTAAAGGAGTTGAGGTAGATGAAGAGGACACTAAAGGAGTTGAGGTAGATGAAGAGGACTCTAAAGGAGTTGAGGTAGATGAAGAGGACGCTAAAGGAGTTGAGGAAATGAAGAGGACTCTAAAGGAGTTGAGGTAATGAAGAGGACACTAAAGGAGTTGAGGTAATGAAGAGGACTCTAAAGGAGTTGAGGTAATGAAGAGGACACTAAAGGAGTTGAGGTAATGAAGAGGACTCTAAAGGAGTTGAGGTAATGAAGAGGACTCTAAAGGAGTTGAGGTAGATGAAGAGGACTCTAAAGGAGTTGAGGTAATGAAGAGGACTCTAAAGGAGTTGAGGTAGATGAAGAGGATTCTAAAGGAGTTGAGGTAATGAAGAGGACTCTAAAGGAGTTGAGGTAGATGAAGAGGACTCTAAAGGAGTTGAGGTAATGAAGAGGACTCTAAAGGAGTTGAGGTAGATGAAGAGGATTCTAAAGGAGTTGAGGTAGATGAAGAGGACACTAAAGGAGTTGAGGTAGATGAAGAGGACACTAAAGGACAGGCTGGACATATGGATGACAACGTGTTGAGGGTCTCCAGGGGTCTGAAGCTCTGTTCTCATTGGTTCTGCTGGAGACTACGAGCTGCAAGTCAGCCTATCGGAGGCTCTGTGCCGGCTGACGCCCAGGAAGGACCGGCAGCAGAGAGCCAATCGGTGGTTCTCCAGCCGTGACATCAGCAGCGCCTTCTGTGACATCAGAGACGCAGACTTTGAAGTGGTGAGTGACTAACCTGTCTGTTTAAACACCTGTCTGTCTCTCTTCCTGTCAGACAAGTCTTTCTGGGACCTGTCTCTCTTTTTAACCTGTCTGTCTCTCTTCCTGTCGTGTTCTTTGCTGTTTGGAGCAGAGAGGAGACACAGAGGCTTGAAATGATAATACCATCATTAATAGATATTCAGTCCACCTTCCCTCCATGTTTGTTCACCTGTCTCTCTCTCTCTCTCTCTCTCTCTCTCTCTCTCTCTCTCTCTCTCTCTCTCTCTCTCTCTCTTTCTCTTTCTTTCAAGGACTGTCGCCGTTTCCTGAACTTTGTTAACAGTCACCACGGCGACCAGAGGAGGTGAAAAACTTTATCATTGTCTTGAATCTGAAAGCTTTTCATCCAGAAGATTTTAAACCTGCGTTCTGTCTGCCAGGGTCTACACCTTCCCCTGTGTCAGCGCCTACCTAGACTCCACTGAGGTAACATTTAACCCTTCAGTTTAACACATTTAATCCTTTAAACTTTAAACTAGACCTCTGCAGACGTCTTGTTTTCATGTTTATTTGTTTACTTGTTTACTTCTCCTCCAGCTGTTTCCACCAAAAGACGACAAACTGGACGAGTTCTGGATTGATTTTAACATCAGCTCAGGATGTGTGAGCTTCTTCATCGATGAGCCTCAGGTACTACTGCAGTAGTACTAGTACATCAGGACGAGTTACTGCAGTAGTACTAGTACATCAGGACGAGTTACTGCAGTAGTACTAGTACATCAGGACGAGTTACTGCAGTAGTACTAGTACATCAGGACGAGTTACTGCAGTAGTACTAGTACATCAGGACGAGTTACTGCAGTAGTACTAGTACATCTGTGTCCCCTGTCCCCTGATGTGTCCCCTGATGTGTCCCCTGATGTGTCCCCTGATGTGTCCCCTGATGTGTCCCCTGTCCCCTGATGTGTCCCCTGATGTGTCCCCTGATGTGTCCCCTGATGTGTCCCCTGATGTGTCCCCTGATGTGTCCCCTGATGTGTCCCCTGTCCTAGGGCTTCCTGTGGGGCTCGGTTCATCTGCTGAAGGAGAACGTGGATGGTTTCAGTCTCCAGCTGAAAGATGGAGGTCGGTCTTGTTTTAGTGATTGATGGACGCCTCTGATCGTTTCTTCATCAGTAAAGGTGTGTGTGTGTGTGTGTGTGTGTGTGTGTGTGTGTGTGTCTGTTTTCCCAGAATGCACTGAGGCAGAGACAGTCCTCAGTGTCTGGCTAAACAATCCCATCATGCACCACAACAGCAGAGGTCAGACAGTGGAGCTGAACTTCAACTCTGAACACCACCGAGAGCTGGAGGAGGCTGCTGGGAGGGTCTTCATGGTACCTGTCACCACCTCCTGTGTGTCTGTCTACCTGTCTCACTGCCTCCTGTGTGTCTGTCTACCTGTCTCACTGCCTCCTGTGTGTCTGTCTACCTGTCTCACTGCCTCCTGTGTGTCTGTCTACCTGTCTCACTGCCTCCTGTGTGTCCGTTCCCCCAGAAGCTAAAGAGTCCCCCCTGTCTTCAGGACCCAGGTGGTCCGGTCCAGCGGCCCCCCTCAGGTCGATCCTACAGCAGGAAGAACCCACAGAGCAAGAGTCTGCTGAAGGGTGAGTGTGTTATTATTATTATTATTATTATTATTAATAATTATGAACCTTTTCAAATACAAAAGATGTTCATTAGATTTACACTGCTTGGTTTATATTCAGGATATGTGTACTGTAGCTTTAAGAAGCTGTTGATGTCACACCTGTGATGTCAGTGTTAAGGTTGTGTGTCTGTCTCTCTACCTCTCTCTACCTGTCTCTCTCTCTACCTCTCGCTCTATCCGTCTCTCTCTCTCTCTCTATCCGTCTCTCTCTCTTCCTGTCTCTCTCTCTACCTGTGTGTCTCTCTCTCTTCTCATCTGTCCAGTTCTTCCTCTGTCGTCTCCGAGCAGTGAGGAAGACTCCTCCCCCTTCAAGGTAAAACCATCAGTCACAACCCGTCAGTCACAACCCAGTTGAGGTTTATTGGATTGTTTGCTTCCAGACGAGCCGATCAGAGTTCCTGTTCGATCGGATCCGACACTCGACGCCAACGCGCGACTCAGGTCAGTCTCGGGGTCAGTCTCAATGTTAGTCTCAGGGCCGGTATTAGGGTCAGTCTCAGGGTGAGTCTCAGGGTGAGTCTCAGGGTGAGTCTCAGGGTCAGTCTCAGGGTCAGTCTCAAAGTCGGTCTCAGGGTCAGTCTCAGGGTCAGTCTCAAAGTCGGTCTCAGGGTCAGTGTCAGGGTCAGTCTCAAGGTCGGGATGAGTAGCTCAAGGGTCCTTTCCTTTGCTTAAGGAGATGAGGAAGGAGGCCCTTCAGTCCTCATCCCTCCTTCAGTAAATATGACACTGAATCAAAGTTCTTCCGTGGAACGGTTTGAGTGGACACTATACGTGAGATCAGTGAGACTGTTGGTTGAACCTGTCTGTCTCTCAGGGGTTCCTGTGGGGGCGGAGCTAGAGAGCTCGCCGTTCTTGAAGGTACGTCAGCTCTTTTCGTTTCTCTTTTAAAAACACGGACCTCCTCCTGAGTTTCACCGGTTTCCTGTTTGTGGTTCCAGGAAGTCCGGCGCCGTGACGGGAAGAGAGCCGCTCCAGATTCAGGTCTTCATGCAGCCCTCGAGCTCCTGGTGCTAGAGAAGACTATGAGTCCAATGAGCTTGCTCCAAAAGAAAAGAAAAGCCTGGTTTGGAACAATGCAAAGCAAATAATCAGATCGTCTGTTTCAAAAGATGCTGAGGCTTGATATGGAGACGGACTCTCAGGTCACTGTGTTTGTGTTTGTGCTGTTCGTAAACCAGCCGATAACAGCAAACGAGGAAGAAATCAAAGGGATTGATGGTTCTTTAGGCCCAAGCCCTATTCTTCACACAGAGAATAGACGTTGGACGTCTGAGTCCTGAGGCCTCCCCGGTCTGCCCTCAAACCGCGTCATGCAGCACATGCAGAAGCTGATGAACATTTCAGTACCCAGCATGCCAGCATGTTTTTTTTCGCACAAATATTCTGAAAAGAAATCATATAAAATAACACAAGTATTAGAACTCATTTGGGGTTCATATGACTACTGTAACACGGGAACAAGAGGTACAGAAGGTTCATTTAAAGTTAAAAATCCAACTTTAGCTTGTCAGTAACAAGATTCTCAGGAGAATGATGTCATTGTTTACATTATGTTGGTCTACTCTGTTTAGTTCTGTGTTTTGTTTCTCTATGTTAAGGCTACCTGTCAGACCAAAATGAGGGTCCACTGCCCCTGAAGAGGAGGGCGGAGCCTCAGCTAAAGGGGGAGGAGCCTACGTCACTGCCAGCAGGTAGTTTGTCTTAGCTTTTTTTTCTGGAAGTGGTCTTAATGTTTGAATTGTTTTTTAATTCTGCTGCTCACCTGGTCTCAGAGTCTTCACACGAAGAGGCGGGGCCACCTGAGGATGAGGAGGAGGAGGGGTTGTCTGAAGGGGCGGGGTCATCTGCCGAGAGGGAGGAGCCTGTGATAGACTCGCAGGTGGAGTCAGACTTGACATCTGGCATCACATCTGCCTTCAACAACTTCAAAACACAACTCAACAAACACTTCACTGTCAGTGGACAAACATTTAAAATGATGTGATTGATATTTGGCTGATCAATAGCTTCCATGATCAAAAACTACAAACTAATAATATAATTACTTTCAGGGCTGCTGGCAGAACGTTGAAGCTGAAATTCTTCTGTCTTTAAAAGAGTATCAACAACATGTTTCCTCACTTCTGACAGCTGTCCATCAACACAGGTACCGCCCTCCACACACCTGTCCATCAACACGGGTACCGCCCTCCACACACCTGTCCATCAACACGGGTACCACCCACTCCACACACCTGTCCATCAACACGGGTACCACCCACTCCCCACACCTGTCCGTCAACATGGGTACCACCCACTCCACACACCTGTCCGTCAACATGAGTACCACCCACTCCACACACCTGTCCGTCAACATGGGTACCGCCCACTCCACACACCTGTCCGTCAACATGGGTACCGCCCACTCCACACACCTGTCCATCAACACAGGTACCGCCCACTCCACACACCTGTCCATCAACACAGGTACCGCCCACTCCACACACCTGTCCATCAACATGGGTACCGCCCACTCCACACACCTGTGGGTACCGCCCACTCCACACACCTGTCCATCAACACAGGTACCGCCCACTCCACACACCTGTCCATCAACATGGGTACCGCCCACTCCACACACCTGTCCGTCAACATGGGTACCACCCACTCCACACACCTGTCCGTCAACATGGGTACCGCCCACTCCACACACCTGTCCGTCAACATGGGTACCGCCCACTCCACACACCTGTCCATCAACACAGGTACCGCCCACTCCACACACCTGTCCATCAACACGGGTACCATCCACGTGTCCTTTTATTCACCTGTTGAGGACAAATGGATGGGTGTGTGTGCGTGCGTGCGTGCGTGTGTGTGTGTGTGTGCGTGTGTGCGTGTGTGCGTGTGTGTGTGTGTGTAGGTCAGTGTTGCTGCAGAGCTTTGAGAACAGCGTCAGTGATCAGCTGACTGGAC
Source organism: Taurulus bubalis (assembly GCF_910589615.1). Classification (NCBI taxonomy): domain Eukaryota; kingdom Metazoa; phylum Chordata; class Actinopteri; order Perciformes; family Cottidae; genus Taurulus; species Taurulus bubalis. Next base: position 454,954 of record NC_136606.1, read on the forward strand.
TCCATGAGAACATCAGCAGCCTGAACAGCCTGAACACACAGATCCTGGTACTGACGGATAAATACTACAGTAATACTACTACTGTAGTACTATGAACTGTGTATAACGTGGTATTCTCCCAACATTCTGATATTTCAGAGACGCAAAGATTAGAATATTTAGTTAAATCTAGAATGTGCTCCTCTTGGTCCTGCAGAGTTTCCTCCAGTCTGAGCGGCAGCGCCTGGGCTCCTTCTGTGAGGAGAACCTGCAGAGGTCAGGATCTGGTCTACATCCTGTGGTCTTCAGGATTCAGTCTGTTGTGGTTGAAACCTGTTCAGACCTTCTGGATCTGGTTTGTCGCCTCAGGTTGATGTCTTTGGAGTCTGGAGAGGCGGCGACGCAGCCCCGGGCCAGCCGATGAAGAGAGAGTCCAGTCCAGGACCTGGTCTGGTCCGGGACCTGGTCCGGTCTGGTCCAGGACCATCCACATGTTTTTGTCATTTTTGTTGTTTTTTGAGTTCCAGGATCAGTTTGATCTCTGAAGAATAACAAGCAATTGACCAGAGTCTTTGACCTTCAGGTTCCTTTGCTTGACCTTCAGGTTCCTTTGCTTGACCTTCACATTGAGACAAACCTCAGGGTGAAATGTGTGTTCATAACTGAGACCAGGATCCAATAAAACCCGCCTTTAGGGAACCGACTGCCAAACAAGAACGTTTCTTTTATTTCTTGAACCCTTTAAACACATTCAGTGATCAGAGGGGTCAAAAGGACCTACTGACCAGAGGCGGTCCTGGTCCAGAGTCCTGGTCCAGGGTCCAGACTGAAACCAGGACCAACCTGCAGGGGAGTTTGTTTGTGAAACCAGATTCTGGTTGTCAGGAAGCAAAGTGACAGGAAAAACAGAGAAATCCCCCAAAGAACGACTAATGAGCTCTGAGGGGGAATGGAGGAGGGAGGGAGGGAGGAAGGGGGGGACGAAGGGGGAGACTCTCAGGTGTTTCTCTCTTCACTGTTTCACACAACCCCTAGACCTGCTTAGACCTGCACCTGTTTAAACCTGGACCTGTTTAGACCTGGACCTGGACCTGTTTAGACCTGCACCTGTTTAGACCTGGACCTGTTTAGACCTGGACCTGGACCTGTTTAGACCTGCACCTGTTTAGACCTGGACCTGTTTAGACCTGGACCTGGACCTGTTTAGACCTGCACCTGTTTAGACCTGCACCTGTTTAGACCTGGACCTGTTTAGACCTGCACCTGTTTAGACCTGGACCTGTTTAGACCTGGACCTGGACCTGTTTAGACCTGGACCTGGTCGGGATGCTGGTTGGTTGAGGTTCTGCTGTTTTCTTGGACTTTGATGGACAGGAAGCTGCTCTGACCGGCTGAGACACGACGCTGCAGGTACGACTGGGTCTACTGGGTCTACTGGTTTCAGGGGATTGAAGTATTCATGTCCTTTTACTGCGATGAAGAATAAAATACAGAGTACCACAAAAATATATTAAAAATGACATAATGCCGTTTATTGTTATTTATAAACTGTCTTTGGATCGATCTGAAGTTTAATGAAGATTTAAAACGCCTTCGATTCTAATGAAGACCTGGACCCGTTTAGACCTGGACCTGTTTAGACCTTGACCCGTTTAGACCTTGACCCGTTTAGACCTGGACCTGTTTAGACCTGGACCCGTTTAGGACCTGGACCCTTTAAGACCTGGACCTGTTTAGACCTGGACCCGTTTAGACCTGAACCCCTTTAGGACCTGCTTAGACCTGGACCCGTTAGGACCTGTTTAGACCTGGACCCATTTAGACCTAGACCTGTTTAGACCTGGACCTCTTTAGGACCCGTTTAGACCTGGACCCGTTTAGATCTGCACTCGTTTAGGACCTGGACCCGGTTAGGACCTGGACCCGGTTAGGACCTGCACCCGTTTAGGATCTGGACACGTTTAGGACCTGGACCCGTTTAGACCTTCAGTGAGAGGAGTCGACGGGTTGGGACTAAATCAACAATACAGAACCTTCTTCCTCTTCCTCCTATTTTTCCTGGTTTCAGTGGGTAACCTACTGGTTTCAGTGGGTAACCTACTGGTTTCAGTGGATAACCTACTGGTTTCAGTAGGTAACTGACTGGTTTCTGTGGTTCCAGGTGAGATGGGCTGTCTGGGAGGGAAGACGGAGGAAGAACGACTGGATGAAAAAGCGAAGAGAGAAGCCAACAAGAAGATCGAGAGACAGCTACAGAAAGAGAGACAGGCGTATAAAGCTACACACAGACTACTACTACTGGGTGAGTCACCTGTCCTTCTCACCTGTGTGTCTCACCTGTGTGTCTCACCTGTCCCTCTCACGTGTGTCTCACCTGTCCCTCTCACGTGTGTCTCACCTGTCCCTCTCACCTGTCCCTCTCACCTGTCCCTCTCACGTGTGTCTCACCTGTCCCTCTCACCTGTCCCTCTCACGTGTGTCTCACCTGTCCCTCTCACCTGTCCCTCTCACCTGTCCCTCTCACCTGTCCCTCTCACCTGTCCCTCTCACGTGTGTCTCACCTGTCCCTCTCACCTGTCCCTCTCACCTGTGTGTCTCACCTGTCCCTCTCACCTGTCCCTCTCACCTGTCCCTCTCACGTGTGTCTCACCTGTCCCTCTCACCTGTCCCTCTCACGTGTGTCTCACCTGTCCCTCTCACCTGTCCCTCTCACGTGTGTCTCACCTGTCCCTCTCACCTATCCCTCTCACCTATCCCTCTCACCTGTGTGTCTCACCTGTCCTTCTTACCTGTCCTTCTCACCTGTCCGTCCCACCTGTCTGTCCCACCTGTCTGTCCCACCTGTCCTTCTCACCTGTCCTTCTCACCTGTCCGTCCCACCTGTCTGTCCCACCTGTCTGTCTCACCTGTCCGTCTCACCTGTCCGCCTGTAGGAGCAGGAGAATCAGGTAAAAGCACCATCGTGAAGCAGATGAGGATCCTTCATGTTGACGGTTTCAACGCTGAGTGAGTCAAACTTTTATTTTGAAATCCCACCCCCTCCCAGCACTTCCTGTATAGATGAGCCTTTCATTTCCATTGTGACAGTATATTTATGTGGTGTTCTTTTGTAGTTCTAAATTAGTTGTCTGTAGTTTCCTGATGATGATTGAATAATGATGTTAAATAAACGACCTTCATTATCAGCTTCCTGTTTACGCTTCCTTCCTGTTTACGCTTCCTTCCTGTTTAC
>NC_136606.1:463164-503164 GCF_910589615.1 Taurulus bubalis
AACAAAGTCACCTGTGACCTCGGATGACCTCCAGCTGGTAGAACTTCCGGCGTCATCCTGAGATCAGTCCTGCAGAATCTTCTCGCAAAATCACGAGATTCAAGTGACCAAGAACTCTGGTGGTCATCCAGGATTCATAGAACCGTAGTTACCTTCGTAACTTTCGTTCTATTTCATCCTTTCTGACCGCCAGAGGCCATGCTTCACACTGGATGACTTACACCAGCAGAGTCACCAGGAACCTCAAGGACCCTCGTCTGACTCAGGCAGAGGAGTTTGTCCCCAGAACCACCCCAGGGGGTGAGGGGTGGCAGTGTTCACCCCCAGGGGGTGAGGGGTGGCAGCGCTCACCCTGTCGTCTCTGGGTAATGCCCCTGAGGCTGCACCACATGTACAGTGGCTTGCAAAAGTATTCATACGCCTTGAGCGTTTCCACATTTTGTCACATTACACGTTATTCAGCCCCCCTGAGTCAATACTTTGTGGAACCGCATTTTGCTGCAATTCCAGCTGCAAGTCTTTTGGAGTATGTCTCTACCAGCTTTGCACATCTACAGACTGAGACTTTTGCCCTTTCTTCTTTGCAAAACAGCTCAAGGTCAGTCAGATTAGATGGAGAGCGTTTGTGAACGTCGGTTTTCAGATCTTGCCACAGATTCTCGATGGGATTTAGGTCTGGACTTTGACTGGGCCGTTCTAACACATGAATATGTATTAAACCATTCCATTGGAGCCCTGGCTTTATGTTTAGGGTCGCTGTCCTGCTGGAAGGTGACCCTCCGCCCCAGTCTCAAGTCTTTTGCAGACTCCTGTATTTGGCTCCATCCATCGTCGAGTCAACTCTGACCAACTTCCCTGTCCCTGCTGAAGAGAAGCAGAGTGAAAACAAATTTAAAATCATGTATAATTTTCTTTGTACTTCACAATTGTGTGACACTTTGTTGGTCTTTCACATAAAATTCCAATAAAATATATTTATGTTTGTGGCGTGTAATGTGACAAAATGTGGAAACGTTCAAGGGGTATGAATACTTTTGCAAGCCACTGGCAAATGACGAGGGGCAGAGGTCATGGCCGTCTTCAGGCTGGAGAGGACCCATACAGGCAGGTTAACATAACCACGAGTCTGGAGGGACCGTGCCCACTAACCATTGGATTACTAAGTCGGTCTGAGCAGGCGCTCTGCCGACTGGAGCTGCAAGTGTTGGTGTCCTGCCAGTAAGCGTCAGCGCTTGGAGCACCTGGTTACTGTGGCAACCGGACGGGCACAGCCTGTCTCGGGAGGGACTCTCTTCACCGGTACAGTAGCTGTGACTCCTGCTGTCCTAGCAGGCACTGCAGCGGGAGACCTGAGCTGTGTGGACTCCCTGAACGCTAGTGTGGAGGGGTAGCATCTAGCGCCCCAGAGTGGAGGGGTAGCATCTAGCGCCCCAGAGTGGAGGGGTAGCATCTAGCGCCCCAGAGTGGAGGGGTAGCATCTAGCGCCCCAGAGTGGAGGGGTAGCATCTAGCGCCCCAGAGGACGCTCTCCTTGACTCACAGGAGACTGTTGGTATGAATACTGGACCTGAGAGACGGAAGATATCCAGAGTGAAGTACTGTGAGGACGGTGAGAGATACCTCTCTGACCCGTCTCTCTGACCCGTCTCTCTCTCTGACCCGTCTCTCTGACCCGTCTCTCTCTCTGACCCGTCTCTCTGACCCGTCCCCTGTAGAGGATCAGCACAGCGAGTGGCGATGGGAAGCATTACTGTTATCCTCACTTCACCTGCGCCATCGACACGGAGAACATCCGCCGTGTCTTCAACGACTGTCGTGACATCATCCAGAGGATGCACCTGCGGCAGTACGAGCTGCTCTGATTGGCCCCTAGCCCCGCCCCTGGCCCCGCCCCCTCGTCACATCATCCAGAGGATGCACCTGTGGCAGTACGAGCTGCTCTGATTGGCCCCTAGCCCCGCCCCTGGCCCCGCCCCCTCTCGTGACATCATCCAGAGGATGCACCTGCGGCAGTACGAGCTGCTCTGATTGGCCCCTAGACCCGTCCCCTGGCCCCGCCCCCTCTCGTGACATCATCCAGAGGATGCACCTGCGGCAGTACGAGCTGCTCTGATTGGCCTCTAGCCCCGCTCCCTGTCGTGACGTCATCCAGAGGATGCACCTGCGGCAGGACGAGCTGCTCTGATTGGCCGCTGTGCTCCCTGGCTCCGCCCCCTCACCTGATAGGGGATCAATACTCATAGATCCTGATGTATTTACACGTTGTTTTGGGCTTTTATTGATTCGTGAATGTTGGTGTGTTGTTCTCGCTCTGGTGCAGAGGATTGTGGGTAGTGTAGTGCAGGGAGGGTTTAGACAAATATTTAGAATTTAAATATATTTTCATGTCTCTGAACTTGTTAGAATACTATCGTTATTAATAATATTATCATTATTAATACCATTAATATTATTGTTAGAATACATCAGCATCATTATTAGTCATTATTTTGTTGTTGTATTGTTATACACACATAGATTCATTTAGTTTCATCAAATAAACATTTATATTTTTAGCTCAAACAGAAAAATATTGATATTAAAGAATTTTGGTCAAACTTGATTTCTTGTTAGTTTTTTTTTAGTCTCGTGTCACCTGTCTCTCACCTGTCTGTCTGTCCCTCACCTGTCTGTCCCTCACCTGTCTGTCTCTCTCCTGTCTGTACCTCACCTGTCTGTCTCTCTCCTGTCTGTCTCTCGCCTGTCTGTCTCTCTCCTGTCCCTCACCTGTCTGTCTCTCGCCTGTCTGTCTCTCTCCTGTCTGTCCCTCGCCTGTCTGTCTCTCTCCTGTCTCTCGCCTGTCTGTCTCTCGCCTGTCTGTCTCTCTGTGAGAGTGAGTCTTGTATGAAGTATGGATCTCTGTACGCTGTAAAACCAACCAGCTCATCTTAATAAAAGACCCAGTGTAAATTACCCGGCGTAACCCAGTGTAACCCAGCGTAACCCGGTTTAACCCAGTGTAACCCAGTGTAACCCGGTTTAACCCAGTGTAACCCGGTTTAACCCAGTGTAACCCAGCGTAACCCGGTTTAACCCAGTGTAACCCAGTGTAAATTACCCAGCGTAACCCAGTGTAAGTTACCCAGTGTAACCCAGCGTAAGTTACCCAGTGTAACCCAGCGTAAGTTACCCAGTGTAACCCAGTGTAAATGACCCAGCGTAACCCAGTGTAAGTTACCCAGTGTAACCCAGCGTAAGTTACCCAGTGTAACCCAGCGTAAGTTACCCAGTGTAACCCAGCGTAAGTTACCCAGCGTAACCCAGTGTAACCCAGTGTAAGTTACCCAGCGTAACCCAGTGTAACCCAGTGTAAGTTACCCAGCGTAACCCAGTGTAACCCAGTGTAAGTTACCCAGCGTAACCCAGTGTAAATTACCCAGCGTAACCCAGTGTAAATTACCCAGTGTAACCCAGTGTAAATTACCCAGCGTAACCCAGTGTAAATTACCCAGTGTAACCCAGTGTAAATTACCCAGCGTAACCCAGTGTAAGTTACCCAGTGTAACCCAGCGTAAGTTACCCAGTGTAACCCAGTGTAAATTACCCAGCGTAACCCAGTGTAAATTACCCAGCGTAACCCAGTGTAAGTTACCCAGTGTAACCCAGCGTAAGTTACCCAGCGTAACCCAGTGTAACCCAGTGTAAGTTACCCAGCGTAACCCAGTGTAAGTTACCCAGCGTAACCCAGTGTAACCCAGCGTAAGTTACCCAGTGTAACCGGCGTAAGTTACCCAGCGTAACCCAGTGCAACCCAGTGTAACCCAGTGTAAGTTACCCAGCGTAACCCAGTGTAACCCAGCGTAAATTACCCAGCGTAACCCAGCGTAAGTTACCCAGCGTAACCCAGTGCAACCCAGTGTAACCCAGTGTAAATTACCCAGCGTAACCCAGCGTAAGTTACTGTCTGTCCCTCACCTGTCTGTCCCTCACCTGTCTGTCTCTCTCCTGTCTGTACCTCACCTGTCTGTCTCTCTCCTGTCTGTCTCTCGCCTGTCTGTCTCTCTCCTGTCTCTCGCCTGTCTGTCTCTCGCCTGTCTGTCTCTCTCCTGTCTGTCTCTCTCCTGTCTGTCCCTCGCCTGTCTGTCCCTCGCCTGTCTGTCCCTCGCCTGTCTGTCTCTCGCCTGTCTGTCTCTCTCCTGTCTCTCGCCTGTCTGTCTCTCGCCTGTCTGTCTCTCGCCTGTCTGTCTCTCTGTGAGAGTGAGTCTTGTATGAAGTATGGATCTCTGTACGCTGTAAAACCAACCAGCTCATCTTAATAAAAGACCCAGTGTAAGTTACCCGGCGTAACCCAGTGTAACCCAGCGTAACCCGGTTTAACCCAGTGTAACCCAGTGTAACCCGGTTTAACCCAGTGTAACCCGGTTTAACCCAGTGTAACCCAGCGTAACCCGGTTTAACCCAGTGTAACCCAGTGTAAATTACCCAGCGTAACCCAGTGTAAGTTACCCAGTGTAACCCAGCGTAAGTTACCCAGTGTAACCCAGCGTAAGTTACCCAGTGTAACCCAGCGTAAGTTACCCAGCGTAACCCAGTGTAACCCAGTGTAAGTTACCCAGCGTAACCCAGTGTAACCCAGTGTAAGTTACCCAGCGTAACCCAGTGTAACCCAGTGTAAGTTACCCAGCGTAACCCAGTGTAAATTACCCAGCGTAACCCAGTGTAAATTACCCAGTGTAACCCAGTGTAAATTACCCAGTGTAACCCAGTGTAAGTTACCCAGCGTAACCCAGTGTAAATTACCCAGTGTAACCCAGTGTAAATTACCCAGTGTAACCCAGTGTAAATTACCCAGTGTAACCCAGTGTAAATTACCCAGCGTAACCCAGTGTAAGTTACCCAGTGTAACCCAGCGTAAGTTACCCAGCGTAACCCAGTGTAACCCAGTGTAAGTTACCCAGTGTAACCCAGTGTAAGTTACCCAGCGTAACCCAGTGTAAGTTACCCAGCGTAACCCAGTGTAACCCAGTGTAAGTTACCCAGTGTAACCCAGTGTAAATTACCCAGCGTAACCCAGTGTAAGTTACCCAGTGTAACCCAGTGTAAGTTACCCAGCGTAACCCAGTGTAACCCAGTGCAAGTTACCCAGCGTAACCCAGTGTAAGTTACCCAGCGTAACCCAGTGTAAGTTACCCAGCGTAACCCAGTGTAACCCAGCGTAAGTTACCCAGTGTAACCGGCGTAACCCAGCGTAAATTACCCAGCGTAACCCAGCGTAAGTTACCCAGCGTAACCCAGTGCAACCCAGTGTAACCCAGTGTAAATTACCCAGCGTAACCCAGCGTAAGTTACCCAGCGTAACCCGGTGTAACCCAGTGTAACCCAGTGTTACCCGGCGTAACCCAGTGTAACCCGGCGTAAATTACCCAGTGTAACCCGGTTTAACCAAGTGTAACCCAGTGTTACCCGGCGTAACCCGGGGTAACCCAGCGTAACCCGGGGTAACGGTACGGCACGTTGACCCAGCTCCGCCGGGAGGAGAGGACTTCAACACACCTGTCTGTCTGGGACTGACGTTAAAGTGAAGAGAGAAGATAGGAACTCACAACCCAGTTCTTCGGTGGTTTAAACCCATATGCCGTCCTTAAACAAAGTACGGTAAGGCGGTTCTCTTTTGTTAGCTTGTGTTAACATTACTGCAACGAAAGCTGTACTGTCTCAAAGCTCTTTCTCTTAACGTGTGGTTTGTCTGCAAAACAAGTTGTCTTTTTCACCCGTTAGAGTTGTTGACTTCTGCACATGATTTTCCATCCAAATTACAATGCAAGTTCATTAAGTGACTGTTATCTGCTGTTAGCTTAAATTAATGTTACCGAATAGGCTTAACATGGTTCATGTTAGCATGATTGTGCTGGGCTCCACGTAGTGATATTGTTTTAACATGGTTACCGTTAGCATGATTATGCTGGGCTCCATGTGGTGATATATTCAGTTTGTTTCATTCACAAGAAATTTTCACCACTTGCGCGGTTAGGACAATGGGATTGAGATTTTAATATAAAAATGATATCCAACAGTTGATTATTATAGTTAATTTAAGGCATTCAACACATGTGTTGCTTAACATGGTTACCGTTAGCATGAACTTGTGCTGGGCTCCACGTGGTGATATCATTTTAACATGGTTACCGTTAGCATGAACTTGTGCTGGGCTCCACGTGGTGATATCATTTTAACATGGTTACCGTTAGCATGAACTTGTGCTGGGCTCCACGTGGTGATATATTCAGTCTGTTTCATTCACATGGGGTTTTCACCACTTGCGCGGTTAGGACAATGGGATTGAGATTTTAATATAAAAATGATATCAAATGGTTGATTTAATTTAAGGCATTCAACATATGTGTTGCTTATACAGCTAATACACAACTATACCAAACTAACATTAATGCCTTATGTTAGCCACGTTTTTCTTTCTTTAAAGCCTAACTTTAATAAATTGACCGGTTTATTTTCATTTCAGTTGTGGCTGAGCTCCTGTGGAAATGTAAGTTATGTGCTTTTTCTAGTCCCATCAAAGTCTGTTTTCTGAGACCTTACAGACTCCAACATGGCCAGTGTGCTACTGTTTCTCCCTTACCAATGTCTACTCAACATAAACTCTCACAAATGCAGAGAACATTTCATTCCAGTTTCAGGAAAGTAGGAGGGCGTACCACCCCGGGCCAACATGAAACGACCCAGAAGAGGGGAAGCCCAGTTCCTCCCTAACATCCCTGTAGTGAGAACAAGGAGATGCTGGAGACCAGAAGGAAGGAGAAGCTGGAGGAGTTCAAGAAGACGCCAACTGGCGGAGACATGGTTCTCATGCAGAGCACCTTTCCACTCCGACGTGAAGAGATTGTGACGTTAGCGCCTCCCATCGCAGAATTGAAAGAAAGGAGGCCTGCCCTCTTCTCTGAAGCTCAAGTGAGTAAAACATACTGACGCACTACACAGAAACCAAGGTGACATGTCTTGGTGACATTACTTCAAATCTTACTCTGGGAATCTTGCAACGTGCTTTTCCTTTACAGATATGCTTAGAGAATGTAACTGTTGTCCAACATTTTTAAATGAATCAAACCATTTAATAAATTTAAAATATGGACTTGTCATGATTTAACCTCATTATGGGATGTCTCTTTATGCTTTTGTGTTTGGTACAGCTCTGTGGCAAATTCCATAGGATCATCAATCAGAGCCTTTAAATATTACTTGCTGGATAAAAACACTCCACAGCTGCTCAAACTCTACAAAGAGAGGAAGACTGGAGCTTTTGGTGGAAAGATGGCAGATCTGCTGATGGCATATGACGAGCAGGTAAGGGTGCTATTAATGTTTACTGAAGGGTTGAAGTAACTACCATAATAATAACTGAACTGATGAAACGGCTATCAAATCAAATGGTCAATTAAATAAAATCAATGAAATAAAATGGTCAAATCATATATTCAATATTTCAGTTAAAAGCCTCTCTCTGTGTAAAAGGACAAGAATGACATCAGAGCAGCAGCCCTGCTGGACTGCCGCTGCCTGAAAGAAGACTCATCGTGGTCGGTAACGTTAACTCCTCATCCTCCCTCAGCCTTCATCATCATCTCTTGTTTACACTGATGAGACAAACTTGATGACTTTAGACTCGACAAAATTAGGAAAGAGTTGCAACCTTTTTCCAAACCGAAAGATGAATAAAAATGTTGGAAGAACCTTTTTTTTTTTAAGTTTACCACATTAGATTTTGGTGAAGAGTGTTTTGTGACCTGAGATGTGCCTGTCTTGACTTGGGACTTGAATACAAAGACTTGAGGCTTAGACTTGATGATTTGGTCTCACCTCTGCAATCAAGTGTCTTCCCTCTACCATACCATTGTAAACGGTTTTATTCTACACCTGTGAATATTCATAAGCACACTCATAAACATCCATGAGCTCCGGCTGAGTGACTCTGACTCCATGTGTTAAACCACTACAATGATTCCTGTAACCAGCTGGTTGGTTCCTAGGCGTCGGCCGTTTGGTTTAGTGGTCTCATGTTCCACAGCCTGTTGTGATGTCATGCTGTCTGACCTCATGACCCGTACACAGCCTCTATATCCTGTTGTGATGTCATGCTGTCTGACCTCATGACCCGTACACAGCCTCTATATCCTGTTGTGATGTCATGCTGTCTGACCTCATGACCCGTACACAGCCTCTATATCCTGTTGTGCATTCTAAAGTGAGGCATATTCCTGTGGTCAGACGTGTGAACAGGGTTAATGTTCGCTCAAGTTAGTGGCTGAGTTTCATTGCCGTGTTGTTTTACATGTTTACAATACACTGTGGAGCGGCTAAGAGATGCCTTTATTGAACATTGAACATAAAGTGATGAAAGGGCCGTGATGTTTGTCCAGGTATCTTTGGGGTTAATTTGGACATTTGCTTAAAAAAATGGAAAGTAAAGTAACTAGTAGTGAAGTTACTTTACAAATGCAGTAACTAGTAAAGTAATCTAGTTACAATTTTCAAAAGTAACTAGTAACGTGTTACTTTTGTAACTACCCCAACACTACACACACACACACACACACACACACACACACTAAAATGAAGAAATTAATGAAAACATCCGGGTTCTTTAACATCCGGGTTCTTTAACTTCTTTAACTACAACATGGCGTCTTCTCTGCGCGAGCCCTGGCGACAGAGCGCAGAGCGCATGCGTGAGAGGTAGCGCTCCGTCTCGGCCACAGAGGCAGTTTGGCGCGCTGCCTCGTGCCCCCGCAGTGTGTGCGTGCTGGCGCAAAGCGCGGCCTTCCGCTCTGTGCTCGTCCTCATCAAAAACAACAACAACAACAATAACAACCGGACAAAGTGGCTCCCGGTGCGCCACCCGCCCAGAGGACCTCGCCCGGGCCGCCGTGACGGTAAGAGTCCTCCTCCCGCCGCTCCTGTCCCGTTACCGCGGGGATGCTGCGCGCGCTCGATCCGCTCATGGCCGCTCGAGCCTCGTCGAGGCCGCGCGGGCCCGCCGCCGCTGCTCGCGTGCCTGCGTGTCGGTCCCGTGGACGGCGGAGCGCGAGGGCCCGCGAGCCCGCGCGCTCCGCCGTCCCGGCCGGGCCGTTGTGGGAGAGCTCGCGAGGAGCACCGAGAACCGGAGACACGCCATTTTGTGTGCGAAGAGAAGCTGCGGGCCATCCCGCCGCCATTTCAACAGGCACGCGCGCACCCGGTCGTGGTGTAAAACAAAACGGTTAACGGTCCGCTGGGTTGGCGTTTACCGGCAGCCGCCCCGCGAGAACGCCCCGGTAAACGGTCGGCCCCGGTAGAGGAGCGGTGCGCGTGAACTGTAGAGGCGGGTCCCGGGTCCGGTCCGGTAGCAGCTGTAGCAGCATGGCTGCTGTCCCGGACCCGCGGTTCAGTCCGGCGCCTCGTGCACGCTCCGGTGCGCGTGTCCGCGGTAAGAAAGGTACATGAACACTTCTGTCAAGTCGAGACTCTTCTTCACCAGAGAGGCACTTATTATATTAGTATATATATTTATCTATATATCAAATAATATATGTAACTATATATTATATATATGTATTTAACTATATATTATATCAAATATTGTATTTTTTTATATATACAACTATAACTACTACAACTAACTATCTATATATATATATATATATGTATATATATATATATATATATATATATATATATATATAAAGTAATATATTATTTGATATTTATATATATATATCATACAATGAATAATATATAATGATATATATATTTAGTGTAATAATAATCAGGACTAACTGAGACTGGTTCCTCACCGTAACTTAAAGTCCTGCTGAAAGCTTCCCCCTGAGAAGCTGTGCAGTAGAAAGCATCATCCACGCTGTACTTACTAACTGAAGGCACCGGTGGTCACACTCGTGTTGCACCTGTGTTCAGATGACGGAGACGGTGAAGTACGTGGACGACGAGCACCGGAGCATCTTCCTGAAGCTGCTGAACGAGCAGCGGCTGGAGGGCGAGCACTGCGACATCGCTGTGGTGGTCGAGGACGTCAAGTTCCGCGCTCACCGCTGTGTGCTGGCCGCCTGCTCCAACTACTTCAAGAAGCTCTTCAAGAAGCACGAGGTACTGTCAGACCGCTCTATAGCTGTCACACCGCTCTATAGCTGTCAGACCGCTCTATAGCTGTCAGACCGCTCTATAGCTGTCAGACCGCTCTATAGCTGTCAGACCGCTCTATAGCTGTCAGACCGCTCTATAGCTGTCAGACCGCTCTATAGCTGTCAGACCGCTCTATAGCTGTCAGACCGCTCTATAGCTGTCACACAGCTCTATAGCTGTCACACCGCTCTATAGCTGTCAGACCGCTCTATAGCTGTCACACCGCTCTATAGCTGTCAGACCGCTCTATAGCTGTCACACCGCTCTATAGCTGTCAGACCGCTCTATAGCTGTCAGACCGCTCTATAGCTGTCAGACCGCTCTATAGCTGTCAGACCGCTCTATAGCTGTCAGACCGCTCTATAGCTGTCAGACCGCTCTATAGCTGTCACACCGCTCTATAGCTGTCAGACCGCTCTATAGCTGTCACACCGCTCTATAGCTGTCACACCGCTCTATAGCTGTCAGACCGCTCTATAGCTGTCACACCGCTCGATAGCTGTCAGACCGCTCTATAGCTGTCACACCGCTCGATAGCTGTCACACCGCTCGATAGCTGTCACACCGCTCTATAGCTGTCACACCGCTCTATAGCTGTCACACCGCTCTATAGCTGTCACACCGCTCGATAGCTGTCACACCGCTCGATAGCTGTCACACCGCTCGATAGCTGTCACACCGCTCTATAGCTGCCACACAGCTCTATAAGAAGCACGAGGTACTGTTCAGCTACCGTAAAAGTCGGGTTACGAGCCGCTACTACCTTCGGTCAGTGTCCCCTTTAGCTCCCCGCTGGCTACAGCTAGCGCTCCGCTACTTCCCCGCTAACTTCCGCTAGCTCCTCGACAACCACCGAAGATAGCAGGACCAGCCCCGGCTCGACACCCGACTCGGGCAGACGGGACGCGGGCAGTAGCAGGAGCAGCGGGGAGCTAGCAGCAGTACATTTGAAAGTACTTTGAGCAGTACACGGTACTCACCTGTCTGACTGCGTCTCCTCAGGTGGACAACTCCTCTGTGATAGAAATCGACTTCATTCGCTCCGACATCTTTGAGGAGGTGTTGAACTACATGTACACCGCAAAGATCTCCGTGAAGAAGAGAGACGTCAACCTCATGATGTCATCGGGGCAGATACTCGGCATCCGCTTCCTCGACAAGCTCTGCTCTCAGGTAACCCTCACTCAGGTAACACTTAAGTAACACTCAGGTAACACTTAAGTAACACTCAGGTAACACTTAAGTAACACTCAGGTAACACTTAAGTAACACTCAGGTAACACTTAAGTAACACTCAGGTAACACTTAAGTAACACTCAGGTAACACTTAAGTAACACTCAGGTAACACTTAAGTAACACTCAGGTAACACTTTAGCCCAGAGGTGGGCAAACTACGGCCCGCCGAGTATTATAATTATTATAACATTAAAAAAAAAAAAAGTTATAGTAAAGACCGCTGTAGCGCTTCTCCGTTCCCAAGTTCAGTTTCCCGAAGCACGATGACCACAACAGACCAGCGTTGATGTTTCTTCATGCTTATTTTTTAGGCTTTCTGTGCGTTCTGCTGCAGCAGAGCCGTGTGCGCAGCAGAAGGCATTGCAGCGGTCTTTCTGCTGCTGGTCTGTTGTGGGCATCGTGCTTCGGGAAAACCAAGTCGGGAGCAGAGAGGCGTTACAGCGGTCTGTAGCGCCGTGCGGACCGCTACCTGCCGAGTTCTGCTGGACGAGAGCGACACGCAACACTTGCTGTGCTGCTGGTCCATTCCACCCCTCCCCCACTGATCCCACAGACAAGGCCACACTTCTTTATTACCGTAATATACCGCAAAACACTGAAAAGCTCCACTTCTTACGAAGTACGATCAGAGGCAGTATGTCTTATTTGCCAAGAAACCATTGCAGTATTCAAAGAATACAATATTAGCCGCCACTTTTCTGCCAAGCGTGCTAACTATGCTAGCCAACAGTCAACGACAGAACGGGCGGCTACTGCTAAGAGGTTGGCAGCCAATTTAAAGAGTCAGCAAAATATTTTTCTCCCCCAAACTGCTACACAAGAATCAAGCACCAAGGCAAGTTTTTTGCTAGCATTCAAATGAGCAAAAGCCAGCAAGCCTTTCTCTGAAGGAGAGTTTTTGAAAGAATGTATGGTAGAAACAGCAGGTCTCTTATGTCCAGAGAGCAAAAACAAATTTGAAAAATTGAGTTTATCAGGCAGAACAGTGACTCGGCGTGTAGAACAAATTGATGAAGATTTAACCAGCGAGTTGAACAAAAAAGCTGAGTCATGTACGTTATATTCTCACACCGCCCCCTGCCGGCCTCGCCGTCCTCCAGTGTAGAGCCACGGGTCTCACACCGCCCAGCACCCCCTGTGGCGGACCACAGGCTCCCCACCTTCCCTTTGGCTCCAGTGATCTGTTTTACCAGATACTCATACTCATGTGGTCTGCATTTGGTTCAGCAACATTGTTCTCCCGTGACAGGTTCACACAAACACTCTCCATCCATCTGATACTGGCCCGGCCCGTCTGTCAATTTTTTTTATTCAATGTGGCCCCTGAGCCAAAAAGTTTGCCCACCCCTGCTTTAGCCTCACAGGTAACACTCACACAGGTAACACTCACACAGGTAACACTCACTCAGGTAAAACTCACTCAGGTAACACTTAAGCCTCACACAGGTAACACTTAGTAACCCTCACACAGGTAAAACCCACACAGGTAACACTCACTCAGGTAAAACTCACACAGGTAACACTCACTCAGGTAACACTTAAGCCTCACACAGGTAACACTCACACAGGTAACACTCACTCAAATAACACTTAAGCCTCACACAGGTAACACTCACACAGGTAACACTCACTCAGGTAACACTTAAGCCTCACACAGGTAACACTCACACAGGTAACACTTAGTAATCCCCACACAGGTAAAACCCACACAGGTAACACTCACTCAGGTAAAACTCACACAGGTAACACTCACTCAGGTAACACTTAAGCCTCACACAGGTAACACTCACACAGGTAACACTCACTCAAATAACACTTAAGCCTCACACAGGTAACACTCACACAGGTAACACTCACTCAGGTAACACTTAAGCCTCACACAGGTAACACTCACACAGGTAACACTTAGTAATCCCCACACAGGTAAAACCCACACAGGTAACACCCACTCAGGTAAAACTCACACAGGTAACACTCACTCAGGTAACACTTAAGCCTCACACAGGTAACACTCACTCAGGTAACACTTAGTAACCCTCACACAGGTAACACTCACACAGGTAACACTTAGTAACACTCACACAGGTAACACTCACACAGGTAACACTCACACAGGTAACACTTAGTAACACTCACACAGGTAACACTTAGTAACACTCACACAAGTAACACTCACACAGGTAACACTCACACAGGTAACACTTAGTAACACTCACACAGGTAACACTCACACAGGTAACACTCACACAGGTAACACTTAGTAACACTCACACAGGTAACACGTAGTAACACTCACACAGGTAACACTCACACAGGTAACCCTCACACAGGTAACACTTAGTAACACTCACACAGGTAACCCTCACACAGGTAACACTTAGTAACACTCACACAGGTAACCCTCACGCAGGTACCACTTAGTAACCCTCACACATGTACCACTTAGTAACCCTCACACATGTAACACTTAGTAACACTCACACAGGTAACCCTCACACAGGTAACACTTAGTAACCCTCACACAGGTAACACTTAGTAACCCTCACACAGACGTACCTGTGTGTCAATCAGACAGGTAAGCTCCTCCTCCTGTGTGATAATGCGTGCATGTGTCCTCAGAAACGAGACGTGTCCTCGGAGGACAAAGACAAGTTCCCGTATGACATCGTGAAGATGGCGCTGCCGCCCGAGGCCCAGCTGGCTGCTGACGCCGAGGTACCGACCAATAATCAATAATCAATAAAACCAGCGTCAACATACAATGTCATGTTATTGTGACGGTGTTTGCGTGTGCGCAGGTACTCGGGGAACACAATGACACGCCAACTACAGATGACCTCGTTGAGGCGTCGGCCAATCAGGAGCTGGATAAGTCTCCCAGTGCGGCGCTCCGTGTGCAGGAAGCCATCCTGAAGGAGCTGACCAATGAGGACGTTCACAAGGTACACAGGTGTTCAGGGACAGGTGTGAGTGTGCTGCACAGCAACATGATCAATACCCGTTATATTTAGGACTATGATAACAAATAATGTAATTCAATGTAAAACCCTCAAATACGGCCGTTCAAACGCTCAAGTAACCACGGATAACCTCGGGTAACCACAGGTAACCAGATATTGTGACTTCTCCAGGTCACCTGCTACGACCAGGATGGTGTGACGGACATGGAGGCGGAGCCTAAAGAACTGGGGGCGGAGCACCAGGCAGCGGAGACGCTCACCTTTGCAGAGAGCATGGGCGAGGTGAAGGACGAGCAGCCGCCCGGCTGGTCCACCGCGACCACCGACATGAAGTTTGAGTACCTGCTGTACGGACACCGGGACCAGCTGGCCTGCCAGGTGTGTGGCAAGACCTTCCTGGACGAGAGCCGGCTCAGGTACATACAACTAGCGGGACCAGTACCCCTCACCAGACCAGTACCTCTCACCAGACCAGTACCCCTCACCAGACCAGTACCTCTCACCAGACCAGTACCCCTCACCAGACCAGTACCCCTCACCTGTTCTCTCTGTCCTCAGGAAACATGAGAAGCTGCACTCCGCTGAGCGGCCGTTCGCCTGTGAGATCTGCACCAAAGCTTTCACCACTCACGCTCACCTGAAAGGTAACGACTCACCTGAAAGGTAACGACTCACCTGATAGGTAACGGCTCACCTGAAAGGTAACGGCTCACCTGAGCTGTGAGGTCACCAGCAGGCCAACAGGGTGGAGCCGGTTTACGGGTGTACAGTGTTTGACTCCGCCCCTCACCTGTGTTTCAGAGCACCTGAAGATCCACACGGGCTTCAAACCGTACAGGTGTGACGTTTGTGGGAAATCGTTCATTCGAGCTCCGGACCTGAAAAAACACGAACGAGTTCACAGCAACGAGAGGCCTTTCGCCTGCCAGATGTGTGAGAAGGTGAGACACCTGTCTGTCTGTCTCTGTTGGACTGAACACCTGTCTGTCTGTCTCTGTTGGACTGAACACCTGTCTGTCTCTCACCTGTCTGTCTGCAGGCGTTTAAACACAAGTCTCACCTGAAGGATCATGAGAGGAGACATCGAGGAGAGAAACCGTTCGTCTGTCAGTCCTGCACTAAGGCCTTCGCCAAGGTACTACTATACTACTCCTACTAGAATACTAATACTAGAATAGTAATACTACTCCTACTAGAATACTGTGGTGAGTTCACTGTCTTCTGTACTTGCAGGCGTCGGACTTGAAGCGGCATGAGAACAACATGCACAGTGAGAGGAAGCAGAGCCTGCAGAGCGACACGGAGACGCTGCAGGCCGCCGCCATGGCCGCCGAGGAGCAGCAGCTGGACGCCATCGGCTGCTCCTAGCACCTGGACTCACCTGGACGCCATCGGCTCCTCCCCCTGGCACCTGGACTCATGGCCCCTCCCCCTGGCACCTGGACTCATGGCCCCTCCCCCTGGCACCTGGACTCATGGCTTCTCCCCCTGGCACCTGGACTCATGGCTCCTCCCCCTGGCACCTGGACTCATGGCTCCTCCCCCTGGCACCTGGCTCCTCACCCTAACACCTGGACAGGTGTTGCTGTAAAAATAATATTTTCACTGTACATTTATTGATTAATTTTTTTAACCAGACTGAATGCTGTTTTTTCCTGCTCTGTTCAGAGAACATGAAGTGACTTGACCTGGGCGATCATGTTATTAGCGTGTTATAAACATGGCCTCCTCTGGCTTCATGTATGATTTGTGACGTCTTTGTAAATGATCTGTTTTGACTCTGTACATAAACTGTTAGTGTTGTTTATAAAGTTGTTGTTCTGTTCAGTTTCATGAGCGGAGCGGCTGTGTTTTAACCTCGTCTGTTATTGATCATAGCTATAGATATACATGAACTATACACACATTATACACACAATACATTAACTATACGCACACTATACACACAATACATGAACTATACACACAATACATGAACTATCCTTCTGTGATCTCAAAGGAAGTCAGTTTATTCTTATAAAACTTGTATTTCCTTCACTTTCATTGGTTCTCAGTTGTAAATATTTCTTGTAAAGTATATTTTTATGTTTGCTCTTTGCAGACTTCCATTGCTTTCCTATATATAATAATAAAAATAATAATATATATATATATTTCCTATATATTTATCCTTTACCCTACAGCGTATAATAGGACAATGCTTATTGTATAACCTCGTCCCAGATGTTGTTTTAAGTTCCACCTTAAAGCCTCAATTTTCTCAGCTGTTCTGATTATTACTGATTTATAGGATCACTAACTGAACAGTCCAACTTAAATGATGACAGGATCCCTAACTGAACAGTCCAACTTAAATGATGACAGGATCACTGACTGAACAGTCCACCTTAAATGATGACAGGATCACTGACTGAACAGTCCACCTTAAATGACAGGATCACTGACTGAACAGTCCAACTTAAATGATGACAGGATCACTAACTGAACAGTCCACCTTAAATGATGACAGGATCACTGACTGAACAGTCCACCTTAAATGATGACAGGATCACTGACTGAACAGTCCACCTTAAATGACAGGATCACTGACTGAACAGTCCAACTTAAATGATGACAGGATCACTAACTGAACAGTCCACCTTAAATGAAGACAGGATCATTTACTGAACAGTCCACCTTAAATGATGACAGGATCACTCACTGAACAGTCCACCTTAAATGAAGACAGGATCACTCACTGAACAGTCCACCTTAAATGATGACAGGATCACTGACTGAACAGTCCACCTTAAATGATGACAGGATCACTAACTGAACAGTCCACCTTAAACGATGACAGGATCACTAACTGAACAGTCCACCTTAAATTATGACATAATCACTAACTGAACTGTCCACCTTAAATAATTACAGGATCACTTACTGAACAGTCCACCTTAAATGATGACAGGATCACTTACTGAACAGTCCACCTTAAATGATGACAGGATCACTTACTGAACAGTCCACCTTAAATGATGACAAAATCATTAACTGAACAGTCCACCTTAAATGATGGAGCATCACAAACATATAATGATCACGATATTAGTTCAAAATAAACCACTTGTTACTCGGTCATGAACATTTGTACAAATGTAATCAATAAGTGATCACTTCCCTTATCCACACCTCTTATTGATCCGGTTCCTCTGATCATACCTTGTAGAACAAAGTCAACACCATTTTCATTTGTTAAAATATAGTCTCACTATAGCAATAATTTGAAATGTATGACGTAATGATTTTAAATAGTCTACTGACATGTCACTGTATTGATCCGGTTCTCCATCACCGCCTTGGTACCTCTGGTGGTCCATTTACTTTATGAACACATTTACATTCCTGTTGCTTGAGTTTAGTTTGAATATGAATGAGTGAGTCAGAGAGCAGCATGAATGATTTAATATGTTCATACAACAAATCAATAAAGATCTGATGATCCAGAACAGTGAGGAATAAAAACAGGAGATACAAATAAACATGAACTGATGAGTCAGGGTTTGATCAGCCAATCACAGCCGGGGTTCACTCTGTACACATCCAATAGCACGCAGTCTGGGTGGAGCCGCCGCTCACCTGAGAGACAGACAGGTAGAGGGAGAGAGAGAGACACACACAGGGAGACAGGTAGAGGGAGAGAGACAGGTAGAAAGAGACAGACAGGTGTAGAGAGAGAGAGAGAGACATACAGGGAGACAGGTAGAGGGAGAGAGACAGGTAGAAAGAGACAGACAGGTAGAGGGAGAGAGACAGGTGTAGAAAGAGAGAGACAGACAGGGAGACAGGTAGAGGGAGAGAGACAGGTGTAGAGAGAGAGACAGACAGACAGGGAGACAGGTAGAGGGAGAGAGACAGGTAGAAAGAGACAGACAGGTAGAGGGAGAGAGACAGGTAGAAAGAGACAGACAGATCTTAATGTCCGGCTTAAAGCACACATTTTTAAATGTGTTGACGTGATGTTGACGTGATGTTGACGTGATGTTGACATATAATCAGACTCACAGATGTTTCCTCCAACTTCATACAGATGCTGAACAGAACTGCTGGAAGAGAGACATACAACACAATGAATGATATTGATCAGTGTTACTATGTGTGAGTGTAAATGGACCCGTACATCTCTTTTCTAATCTTCGACCACTCAAAGCGCTCTAACACTACATGACATCATTCACCCATTCACAGGGGGAGCTACCATGAAGGTACCACATCATTATCTAACATTCATACATACAACAGCTACGGGAGACATGTAGGGTTAAGTGTCATTAGGGATAAGTGCCTTTAGGGTTAAGTGCCTTTAGGGTTAAGTGTCTTGCTCAAGGACACATCCACATGGGCTAGCGGAGCCGGGGATCGAACCACCGATCATCTGATTGACCCTGTGTGCTGTCACGAACAAAGAAACAGCCTCTCCGGAAAAAACTTTGGATTTTTACTCTCGCAAACACAGTCTGGTCCATCAGATCAGCGTCAGAATCACCATGTTCTCTGTGCACTGTAACTAAAGACACCACTGCACTGCGTCCTTATCTTACAGTTCACAACCTTTCTACACAATCTCACTATTCATTCCAAGTACTTGTTCAGTTCTTCTTTTTTCTTTTATAATATATTTTTCAGCATGCCCCAGCTTGTGTGTGTGTGTGTGTGTGTGTGTGTGTGTGTGTGTGTGTGTGTGTGTTACCTGTTGTCAGACTCAAAGCGTGTAATAACATCTCTGGCTCTCATCTGTCCATCAAGCTGTATCGCCATGGAAACCTTAGTGTGCAGGGGTGCGTGAACCCTGATCACACCTACACACAGCTCTGTGATCTACACACACACACACACACACACACACACACACACACACACACACACACACACACACACACACACACAGAAACACACAGTAACACACACACACAGAAACACACACACACACACACAGAATAATCAGTCAAACATCTCTGTCCTCAACAGTTGAATGAAAGGAGACGTGGGTGGAACCCGTGTTGACGGACAGGTTTGTGGTTTTCTAGTGTCTCACCTGGTTCTCTAGTCTCACCTGGTTATCTAGTCTCACCAGTCTCACCTGGTTCTCTAGTCTCACCTGGTTCTCTAGTCTCACCTAGTTCTCTCGTGTCTCATCTGGTTATCTAGTCTCACCTGGTTCTCTAGTCTCATCTGGTTCTCTAGTCTCACCTGGTTCTTCCGTCTCACACTTGGTTCTCTGGTCTCTGTCTCACTTGGTTCTCCTGTCTCACACCTGGTTCTCTGGTCTCTGTCTCACCTGGTTTCTGTCGTTCTTCCTCCTCAGCAGTCTCTTGGCCCTGGTCAGGCCGAATTGTTTCTGATTGGACGCTTGGTTCATCTGTCTCACCTGAGACAGCAGGAAGCTGGGGACCTGCCAAAGACAACAGGAAGTGATGTCATGGACAGGGGTAAGACAGGTGTGTGTGTGTGTCCTCTGACTCACGGTCCACAACAGGTCCTGGTGTGTGATCATCAGCTGGACCAGATGAGCTCCGCCCACCGCCTCCTCCAGCTCCTCCTGCTTCTTGGCGATGGAGTGCTTGTTGCTACGGTGACGGTAGGTGAACAGGTTTGGCGCCATCACCATGGAGACGTTCCACAGAGACATCCGGTTCTGGTCCTGATGAGAGACCACCTGACGCAGGAAGACCAGCAGAGCCTGGGACACGGAGACAGGTTTACCCGAGAGGTTGTTGGTTGGTTGGTTGGTTTATTGATTGGTTGGTTAGTTGGTTGGTTGGTTGGTTTATTGATTGATTGGTTAGTTGGTTGGTTTATTGATTGGTTGGTTAGTTGGTTGGTTTATTGATTGGTTGGTTAGTTGGTTGGTTGGTTTATTGATTGGTTGGTTGGTTTATTGATTGGTTGGTTAGTTGGTTGGTTTATTGATTGGTTGGTTAGTTGGTTGGTTTATTGATTGGTTGGTTGGTTGGTTGGTTTATTGATGGTTGGTTAGTTGGTTGGTTGGTTTATTGATTGGTTGGTTAGTTGGTCGCTTGATTGGTTTATTGATTGGTTGGTTAGTTGGTTGGTTGGTTGGTTTATTGATTGGTTGGTTAGTTGGTTGGTTGGTTTATTGATTGGTTGGTTGGTTAGTTGGTTGGTTCGTTGGTTTATTGATTGGTTGGTTAGTTGGTTGGTTTACTGATTGGTTGGTTAGTTGGTTGGTTGGTTCATTGATTGGTTGGTTAGTCGGTTGGTTGATTAGTTGGTTGGTTGATTCTTACTCTGAGTGTGTCTCTGTTGGCTTCAGGAAGCAGCAGCGACAGCAGCTGCAGAGCCTGAACCTGGTGGACCACCGAGGACACACCTGCAGAAACACATGTGTTCATTTAGATACCGTTGTGATGACAAAGGGGCCATGTGTGTGTGTTTTAGTGTGTGTGTGTGTGTTTTAATGTGTGTGTGTTTTAGTGTGTGTGTGTGTGTGTACCCAGCACAGAGCGGTAGGTGGACAGGTGTGTGTGTGTCAGCAGAGGTGTCGGCAGCTCTCTGATGAAGAGCTTAAGGAGACCTGCAGCCTCCACCTGTCTCACTGCGGACCAGTCGAACTCTCCACCACACCTGTCTATCTCTCTACGCAGGTACTGAGGACACAGACAGACAGACAGACAGACAGACAGATGTCACTCCATCATTGTGTGTGTGTGTTTGTGTATGTGTGTGTGTGTGTATGTGTGTGTGTATGTATGTGTGTGTGTGTGTGTGTGTGTGTGTGTGTGTGTGTGTGTGTGTGTGTGTGTGTGTGTGTGTGTGTGTGTGTGTGTGTGTGGTACCTTCAGTCTAGCAGCTGATCCTGGAACTCTGAGAATACCTTCAGTCTGCAGACCAGTCTGCTCTAAAATACACAACAACTACACACACAGACAGGTTTGTCTTACTGCACTTAAGAGGCCCAACAAGACAAACAGACAGACAGACAGACAGACACACAGACAGACAGACAGACAGACAGACAGACACACACACACACACACACACACACAGACAGACAGACCTTCTCTACCTTCTGGAAGACGACAGGAACTTTAACTCCAGGAAACTTTTTCTTGTCGTTTTCCAGCAGCGAGTTCAGAG
This sequence comes from Taurulus bubalis, assembly GCF_910589615.1. NCBI lineage: Eukaryota > Metazoa > Chordata > Actinopteri > Perciformes > Cottidae > Taurulus > Taurulus bubalis. The sequence goes on from NC_136606.1 coordinate 484,668, forward strand.
GAACAGTGAAGACGCCGCAGTCTGGAGACATTATTATAATGAGTATAATAATAATATTGATAATAAAATGATAACAATAATCAAAAATGAATCATTCACTTATGATTATTGTAACCATCAAGCTGTGGAAATGAAGCGCACCTCGAGTCCTGCGACGCGGCGGGCGGTGGCGTTTGGTTTGAACACCCAGAGCGAGCAGGAAGGTTGATAGCTCGATGTGAGAGATGAAGCCGAGGCGGGTGAGGTCACCCGGGGACAGGTCGTCTGCCAAGACCTGAGAGGGTGAGACAGGTACGAACTACACAGACACACACCTGAGAGGGTGAGACAGGTATGAACTACACAGACACACACACACACACACACACACACACACACACACACACACACGTCTAACGTCTAACACCTTTGGTTTCTCTTTTACATCCCCCAAAGCATTATGGGAACTGTAGTTCCCCAGATAGAAGGAACACAAGAATGAAGCTAGACGCAGGGTGTCAGGAGGTCAGAGGTCAGACTCACCGGCAGGTCACCACTGTCTCCGTGGAAATGAAGACAGTCCCAACAAGTCCCGCTCCTTTTGTGCTCAGCCGCGCCTTCTGAATATGGAGAGTCCCTCAGCAGCCAATCAGCTCGTCTTGACCAGCTGACAGAATGCGAGTGTGTGTCTATTGGAGAGTGTGTGTCTGTCAGAGAGTGTGTGTGTGTTGGGGAGTGTGTATCTGTCAGAGAGTGTGTGTGTGTTGGAGAGGGTGTATCTGTCGGAGAGTGTGTGTGTGTTGGGGAGTGTGTATCTGTTGGAGAGTGTGTGTGTGTTGGTGATGACGGGTGTTCAGGTAGTTGATCTTCAAAATCAAACGTAGGAAGAGTTGGTCGAACTGGAAACACAAACAGTAAACAAATTATTTCCTCGTCCAGCACTTACAGAACAACATGACCACTAGAACCACCTAGAGACCACTAGAACCACATACAAGACTACTAGAACCACCTACAAGACTACTAGAACCACATACAAGACTACTAGAACCACCTCCTAAAAGACCACTAGAATCACCTTGAGACCACTAGAAACACATACAAGACTACTATAACCACATAAAAGACCACTAGAACCACACAAAAGACTACTTGTACCACCTAGAGACTACTCAAACCACCTGGAGACGCCCTGGCTGCGCCTAGATATCCTGTCCTTGAGAGTCACGAACAGGACCGATGATAAAGGGCAGCCCCACCGGGAACGTGTCTGACTTACTACCGAGGATATGAACACAGCTTCCACTGCAGGCGTACAGAGACCGGATGGCCCGTGCCAATGGGTCCGGTTCCCCATACTCCCGCAGCACCCCCCATAAAATCCCCTGAGGGACCCGGTTGAAGGCCTTCTCCAAGTCTACAAAGCACATGTAGACTGGTTGGGCAAACTCCCAGGACCCCTCCAGTAATCTTTGAGGGTAAAGAGCACAAACAACGGTCAGAGCCTTACTCCCTGCAACCCGTAGGTGTAGGGAGGCGACCCTCTCGTTCTCCGGGGAAAACTCCAACGCAGCGGTGCTCAATCGAGGCGCCGGGCTCGATCCCCACTCCCGCCCGGCACCTCTCACCCAGGGCAACTCCAGAAAAGGACAAATGACTACTAGAATCACCTAAAGGAACACTAGAACCACCCAAAGGACTACTAAAACCACCTAAAAGACCACTTGCACCACCAAAAGGACTACTAAAACCACCTAAAAGATCACTAGAACCACATGAAGAACCAATAGAACTACCCAAAGCTCTACTAGTACCACCTAAAGAACCGCTTGAATAACCAAAGGACCATTAGAACCATGTACAGGACCACTAGAAACATTTAAAAGCCACTAGTACCACCTAAAGGACCTCTTGAATAACCAAAGGACCACTAGAACCATGTACAGGACCACTAGAACCACATAAAAGCCACTAGTACCACCTAATGGACCTCTTGAATTAGCAAATAACCTCTAGAACGATTTAAAGAACCACTAAAACCAACTAAAGAACCACTGGAACCTCCAAAATGACTACTGGAATTACCCACAGGATGATGAGAACCACCCAAAGAACCACCTAAACGACCACTCGAGCCACTTTAAGTACGAACACCTTTAAAGACCCCTAGAACTAACTAAAGGCCCACGAGAACCAAATACATGACATCTAGAATCACCTTTAAGACCTCTCGAACCTACAAGACAGTTGGAATCAATTAAAGGACCACTAGAACCATTTAAAGGATCACTAGAACCACCTAAATTACCTCTAAAACTATCCAGAGGACCACTGGAACTACCAAAGGTCTACTAAAACTAAAGGTTGTAAAGGACCACCTAAGAGTAAGTGGACAGACAGGTAAGTGGACAGACAGGTACCTCTGTGAGCGTTTCGCCGGATGGTTTTGGTGGTGGTGTGGTACCGACTCGGTGGGGACTCAGCGCGGTGCGAGGGGGGAGAGGGGCATCTTTCTGCAGAGTCGTCATCGTGCTGGAATGTGTGTGTGTGTGTGTGTGTGTGTGTGTGTGTGTGAGAGAGAGAGAGAGAGAGAGAAAAAATACCTACATATTATAAATAATTATTTTGAACAACTTTATCTTCAAATGTTGCAACAGTTTGGTTTCTCCTAACATTTAAACGTTTTCATTCGAGTATATCTTAGAAAATAACTTTAATATGTATTTGAACACCTCGGTGAAGACGTCGCGGACGTCTCTGATTGGCTGCTTGTTCCGGGTCTTCAGCGTCTGGTTGTAGTTGTCCAGCCTCGTCCTCACCGTGGCGGCTTGCTGCCGCGTCAGCGTGGACAGCAGCACCTCGGCGGGCGGCGGCACCGCCTCGGATGAGGAGGCGGTCATGAGGGAGGAAAGCCCCGCCTCCGTCAGCCACGCCTCCTCCAGCTCCACCTCTGCAGGTAAACAAGGACGAGTACAAGGACGAGTACAAGGACGAGTACAAGGATGAGTACAAGGACCAGTACAAGGACGAGTACAAGGACGAGTACAAGGACCAGTACAAGCACCAGTACAAGGATGAGTACAAGGACCAGTACAAGGACGAGTACAAGGACCAGTACAAGGACGAGTACAAGGACGAGTACAAGGACCAGTACACAGACCAGTACAAGGACCAGTACAAGGACCAGTACAAGGACCAGTACACGGACCAGTACAAGGGCGAGTACAAGGGCGAGTACAAGGACCAGTACAAGGACCAGTACAAGTCAGACAGAAAGACGGCGTCCCGCTCTGCTGTCAGTTTGACTTACCGTCCATACTCTTCCTCTCCTCCTCCTCCTCCTCTTCCTCTCCGGCTTTCTCCTCCTCGATGCTCCGCACTTCTCTCCAGTATGTTTCCATGGTAGCACGCTGGAGGTCAGAGGTCACCGTTTGAGGGAGTGGAGGGGGGGCGGAGGAGGTGGGGGGGGATGACAACATCCTGCAGAGACAGCCAATCAGAGCGTCTAGATCAGGGTGTCAAACATTCCGGCCCACGGATTACTGTTTGTACCAACATCAGCTAACGAGGAACACTGTGACGGATATGATTTATGATCTTCCAGCAGATCTGGAGCCAGAAGAAACATGAAGTAAAGTTATGTGTAGCATTTCAGTTCAATGGGTCTGAGTGGACTGGACTGGGTGGAGTGGACTGGACCGGGTCTGAGTGGACTGGACCGAGTCACTGGACCGGGTCTGAGTAGACTGGACCGGGTCTGAGTGGACTGGACCGGGTCACTGGACCGGGTGGAGTGGACTGGACCGGGTCACTGGACCAGGTGGAGTGGACCGGACCGGGTGGAGTGGACTGGACCCATGCTGTCAGTGGTGCAGACGGTGGACCATCAATGATCAGGAGAAAAACAGGCGTTGTGGTGAAATTCAGGGAGAAAGTAAAGCTGCAAATGGAGGATAAAGTTTTGGGACATTTCACAGTATTCTTCACCAGGAGGCGTCGTGTTACAAGTCGTTAAAAATGGATCCCGTCATCAAAATGGCGTCACAAGCGCATCACAAAGGAGGGAATCTGCAGAGGAGCCCAGGCAGGTAAATAGTGGGCTGATGTCTGAATGTTTGGTCTTTATGTTTCTAGTTTATTGTAGAAAGACCTTAAAATAGAGTTTATCATCCAAAAAGCTTCACCAGCTTCAGCTTCAATGATTTGAACACAGAGAAATATTGTCCTTATGTATGTGTAATGCTGCACTTCATTTATTTGGGTTTATTTAAGCTCGAGTTGAACTGAAATTCTATATCTAATGTGAGAGTGAATCATTGTTTTTAATATCTTCACATCCCTAAAGGTGAGAAGCTGATTGGATAATAGTTTAGATGTTGTGGTTGTTGGAGGACAAAGCTGTGCTCACATTAAATATTGAGTCCGTCGGTGAGAGGAAGTCGGCCTCATCCAGCGTATTGATTGTGTGTGTGTTGGGGGAACCTCGGTCTAATGGTTCTGGCTCCCGGGGGAGGACAGAGTGAGGTGCGCAGGCTAACGCTAGCTGCTCAGTGGGTCCATTAGGAGGAAATGGGTGGTGACAGGCCAATCAAAGCGTCAGAGATAAGTGTTTTCACTCAGGTCCTCAGACGGTAATCTGACCTGGTTATTCCTCTTTCACAGAAACCTGAAATCCTCTGAAAACCACACGGCCCTCGGTTCAGGTTCAGGTCTACCTTCAACCAGGTCTGGTGGTTTGACTTTAGGAGCCGGTTTATTGATCCAGATTGGCCCAATAAACACCTTTAAGAGTCAGAGTCTGAAGCCACGATCCAGCTGGTTACTGAGCTGGTTTAGACAGGTGGTCGTCAGGTCTCTGGTCAGGTCTTCAGATAGGAGGTCTGGAATATGAGACCAACAGACTGAGATGGTTTAGACTTCTGTAGACCTTTAGAAGAACTGTGTTTAGTTTTAGGAGCTCGGTTCTCTTTAGTCCAGGTCCTTGTCCTCAGACCGATGTCGTCTTCATGTTGTAGGAGTCCCGTGTTTAATGAAGCCTCATTCTGGATCCGGATCAAAGTCCAGAGACTGAACCAGATCCAGAACAGAACATTATTTGAGACTTGGGACGTAACCTGTAGACCAGGTCTGTAGTCTGTCCTGTTCTGGATCCGGCTCACCGGACTTGCTGGGTCCTCTAGAAGTTCTGATTGGATATGGTTCTAGTAGATCTGGTTCTAGTAGATCTGGTTCTTGTAGATCTGGTTTTGATTATGTTTGATGGTTCCAGACTTTTTCAGCTTTCAGAGATTTTTACAAACAAAATGATTTGAGGAGCAAATAACGGACAGATTCATCAATAATGAACATAATCATTATATATACATCTAATGTATATAAAACATAATGTAGACATTATCAAATATAATGTCTACATTATGTTTTATAATGTCTATTATCAATCTGTTATCGGTGATCAATAGAGACATAAAGAGAAGAAACAGACTCACCTCCGATCAGTCCAGTCACTGCTCGTCTGTGAGCTGAGACAGGATGGGGGGGAGGGGCCAGAGAGAGAAGGGGGGGGAGGGGGGGGGGGGGGGCAGAGAGAGAAGAGGGGGGGGGGGGGCGTCCCAGTTTAGACCAGCAGAGACCAGCAGAGACCAGCAGCTGGACACCAACTCAGACTGGGCGTGTTGGAGAAATCCTCAATTAGCTGTTTGTCCCACAGTCAGAGGAGTCCACCACAAGTTAGCTTAGCTTAGCAGAAATGTGTTGTGTTTATAATGATACATTGTTTATAATGATACATTGTTTATAACATTAAAGTGTTTATAATGGTACATTGTTTATAACAATAAAGTGTTTATAATGATACATTGTTTATAACATTAAATTGTTTATAATGATACATTGTTTATAACAATACATTATTTATAATGATACATTGTGTTTATTATACATTGTTTATAATGATGCAGTGTGTTTATGATACATTGTGTTTATTATACATTGTGTTTATGATACACTGTGTTTATTATACATTGTATTCATTATACATTGTTTATAATAATACAGTGTGTTTATTATACATTGTTTATAATGATACAGTGTGTTTATGATACATTGTGTTTATTATACAGTGTGTTTATGATACATTGTGTTTATTATACATTGTGTTTATGATACATTGTGTTTATTATACATTGTATTTATTATACATTGTTTATAATGATACATTGTGTTTATTATACATTGTTTATAATGATACATTGTGTTTATTATACATTCAGCTGGTGTGATGACAATTTCTTAAAACTAAATATTGGAAAGACCAAAGAGCTGGTCATTGATTTCAGAAGGAAGAAGGAGGAGGTCTCCCCTTTGATTATTGCAGGTCAGCAGATAGAAATTGTCCAGTCATATAAATATCTTGGGGTCCATCTGGACAGTACATTGAACTGGAAAAAGAACACTGATGCTGTATTTAAAAAGGCTCAGTCAAGACTTTTCTTCTTGAGGAAGCTTAGATCCTTCGACATCAGCAGAAAGCTTCTTCATGTGTTTTATCAGGGGATCTGAGCTAGTGTCCTCTTCTATGCTGTGCTCTGCTGGGGGGCGGATCACTGCGGACGATAGAAGCAGGATCAATAAGATGATCAGAAAGGCTCAGTGATCGGCCTTCCCGCGGACTCACTAGAGGTCACTATAGGAAAAAGAACAAGGGCCAAGTTAAAAACAATTGTTTCTTTTGAAGGCCATCCACTACACGGTGTTTTTAAAGGACTCAGAATTTCATTTAGTGAGACTCAGGATGCTAAAGTGTTCTATGAACCACTCAGAAGGTCTTTATACCAGCAGCAGTTAGATTTTAATGAAGTTGTGGTTTTTAGATTTTTAGATTTAGTATCTGAGGTCGGTCATGTGTCTTGTATCGTATGGCTTGTGTCTTGTTTCATTTGGCTTTGTTTTTGGTGTTTGTTCTTTGTAATTTGTCTCTTGTCTGTGAACTTTGTCTGTTGTTGTCTGTATGAGTCTGACTGTTTGGTGACGCATGAGTTTCCCCACTGGGGAACCTCTTAACATTCTGCCGTCCCGCGGGCGTCCTGTACTGTATTCTATTGTACGCTGTACATCTATTTATAGTTCTATTTATAGTTCGGTACGAGTGCCATATGTTTCTGAAAACCTATGATTCTTGTGATTCCGTGTGTGTGCAAGATGGCGCCGTGCCAGCGGCTGCCTGTCGCAATAGCTGCCTGATGTTTCTTTATTGTATTGTCTTTTTTTTCCACTTTCCTCTCTTCTTCTTTTTCTTTTATTTCACGTTTGGTTTAAATTACCCCTGCACAGTGGACCGTAACTTTTTCTCAACTTTCTCGTGGCTTTCTGACTACTTTTCCGCTTGCAACGGAGGGCCACAAACAAACAATGACTGGGATTATTGTTTTTTCTCGTGCTCAGTTGATTGCGCTGTGCAAACCGCAGCCTGGAACCGGGCCTGTGATCCCTCTGGAGCTACGGAGAAGGGCTCGGGGCTGCAGGTCGGGTGTCAAGAGGAGGGCAAAAAAGAGGAAATACAAACCCTCGGTACTGGTAATCATAACGGGGAACGTGAGGTCTTTGGCGAATAAGACGGACGAGCTAGGCGCGCTGGTAAAGACTGAGAGGATCTTCCGTGAGTGAAGCATCTTGTGTTTCACGGAGACATGGCTGCACGCGGATTTTCCGGACCACAGCGCGTCGGTGCCCGGCTTCAGGACTGTACGGGCGGACAGAGACGCTACACTGAGCAACAAAAAGAGAGGGGGAGGGATTGCAGTGTATGTGAACGAGAAGTGGTGCAATCCCGACCATGTGTGTGTGAAGGAGCGTTTCTGCAGCCCGAACATTGAACTGTTAGCCGTGGGGATGCACCCGTATTATTTGCCGAGAGAGTTTGCGTCTGCCATTGTTGTCGCCGTTTACGTGCCACCATCAGCTGACGCTGAGGAAGCAGTGGACACCATCCACTCCACTGTATCTGGACTGCTGAGTCAACAGTCAGGTGCTTTTATGACAATAACTGGTGACTTTAATCACACAACACTGGACAAAGCTCTGCCTACGTTTGTACAGTATGTTGACTGCCCCACAAGAAACAATAAAACTCTGGACCTCCTGTATGCAAATACTAAGGATGCATACAGGGCAACTGCCCTTCCCCCCCTTGGCAGGTCTGATCACGACCTGGTCCTGCTGACATCCAGGTATGTTCCTCTGGTGCAGAGGCTGCCTGCGACCTCCAGGACTGTTAGGAGGTGGTCTCAGGAGGCTAACGACGCCCTGCAGGACTGCTTTGAGTCGACGGACTGGGATGTGCTGTGTGGACCACATGGGGAGGACATCAACAGCATGACAGACTGCATCACAGAATACATCAAGTTCTGTGAACACACCACCATACCATCCCGGACTATGCGCTGCTTCCCCATCAACAAGCCCTGGATCACCAGGGACCTGAAGGCTCTTCTTAATAAGAAGAAAGCTGCTTTCAGGTCGGGGGACAGGGATGAGCTCAGGAGAGTCCAGCGTGACCTGAAGGTGAAGCTCAGGGAGGGCAAGGACTCCTACAGGAGGAAGCTGGAGGCCAAACTCCAGCAGAACAACACGAGGGAGGTGTGGACCGAGATGAAGCAGATTACCGGCTTCAAGGTGGGAAGGAGACAACCAGGGGGCTCCCTGGAGAGGGCCAACGAGCTGAACTGTTGCTTCAATAGGTCTAGTTCACAGCCCTCATCCGTCTCCTCCTCTCACCTCACCTCCACACCTCCTCCTCTGCCCCCCCTGTTGAGCTGCACTTTCGCTGAGCCCTCAACACCCAATGGCTCTTCCATTGAGCCCTCAACAACAATAGGCTTGTCCATCCTCCCCCCTCTCTCTGTGACGACTGACCAGGTGAGAAGACAGCTGGAGAAACTCCACCAAGGCAAAGCTGAAGGACCTGATGGCATCAGCCCCAGGGTCCTAAAGACCTGTGCCACCCAGCTGTCTGGTGTCCTGCAGCACCTCTACAACCTCAGCCTGAGGCAGGAGGAGGTCCCAGTGCTGTGGAAGACGTCGTGCCTGGTCCCTGTCCCGAAGAAGTCGATTCCATCCGTCCTCAACGACTACCGACCGGTAGCCCTCACCTCCCATGTGATGAAGGTGCTGGAGAGGCTGGTCTTGGCTCACCTCCGACCGCAGGTGAAATCGTCGCTGGACCCTCTACAATTTGCTTACCAGCCTCATGTGGGTGTGGACGACGCCATCATCTACCTGCTGCAACGAGCTCAGTCGCACCTGGATGGAACCGGTGTCTCTGTGAGAGTCACTTTCTTTGACTTCTCCAGTGCATTTAACACCATCCAACCACTGCTACTGGGTGAGAAGCTGCGGGTGGTGGGGGTAGACTCGTCCACCGTCTCCTGGATCACTGACTACCTCACAGGCAGACCACAGTGTGTCAGACTGGGCCGTGTGCTGTCTGGGACGGTGGTCAGTGATGCTGGAGCCCCACAGGGAACTGTTCTGTCTCCCTTCCTGTTCACCCTGTACACCACTGACTTCCAGTACAACACAGAGTCATGCCATCTGCAGAAGTTCTCTGATGACTCTGCAGTGGTCGGGTGTATTAGGGATGGACGGGAGGAGGAGGACAGGGCAGTGGTGAGTGACTTTGTGAAGTGGGCCGGTGAGAATCACCTGTTTCTGAACGTGGCCAAGACCAGAGAGATGGTGGTGGACTTCAGGAGGAAGACAACAGCTCCTAGTCCTCTGAGTGTTCTGGGAGAGGACGTGGACACAGTGGAGGAGTACAGGTACCTGGTGTCTCATCACATGGAGGAGTACAGGTACCTGGTGTCTCATCACATAGTGGAGGAGTACAGGTACCTGGTGTTTCCATCGACAGCCGACTGAACTGGAAGGCCAACGTCAACGCTGTCTACAAGAAGGGGATGAGTGGACTCTTTTTCCTGAGGAAGCTTCGATCCTTCAATGTGTGCAGCAAGATGCTGGAGATGTTCTACCAGTCGGTTGTGGCCAGCGCCCTGTACTTCTCCATCGTCTGCTAGGGAGCAGCATTGGAGCCGGTGACACCAACAGACTTAACAAGCTAGTTAAGAAGGCCGGCTCCATCATCGGCTGCAAGCAGGAGTTTCTGGAGCAGGTGGTGGAGAGGAGGACGCTGAAGAAACTTTTGTCCAAATTGGACAACCTGGACCACCCTCTCTACCACCTGCTGCAGGGCCAGAGGAGCACTTTCTCTAACAGATTCCTCACGCTCCGCTGCAATAAGGACCGTTACAGGAGAACATTCCTGCCGACAGCTATACGGCTTTACAACAAGTCACCGCTTGCTAGTTCCTCCGTGGATTAATTCATCACTGTACCATACATACTTTGCATTTTGCACTTTGCACTATCTGTTTATCTAAATTACTTATATACCTAATTAATGAATACACTCTTCAGCTGTAAATATAAATATATTTCATTCCAGTTAGTTGTATTCTATTCTATTGTATTGTGTATATTTAAATATATATATAGATATATATTATACTTTATTTTAATTTGTATATATCTCTCATCCCTATTGCTTCTTTATATATTTTATCTTTTATCTTGTTTTTTTATCTTGTGTATTTGTATTTCAAGTGGTAAGGTGCTACTGATTTCCCCTTGGAGATTAATAAAGTATATATTCATTCATTCATTCCAGCTGTGTAACCTGTTTCAAGATCAGATCAGCAAAAACGAGACTTTTGTCAGACAACAACAAACTAACAAACGATAGCAAAATCCAGGCAACTCACCGATGACGCCTTATATTGATCCATAAATCCATAACATGCCAAAAAAAAAAACGGCGTTGTTACGTCGTAAAGGTCCAATAAAAATAAATCCCATAAAAGATTTAGTCCAAAACACGTGATTACATCCATAAATATCCACCAACTGGCGTTACATCATTTCATATCAGCTGGAAGATATGAAAGAAAGCAGTTTTCATTGTAGCATCCATTGCAAGTTTGCATTAAAGCACAGTGGAAAACGGCACATCAAAATGACCGCCGAAATCTGACGTTTCTATTGAATCCCCAATTGAACCAATAGGAGCTTCATGTCCTGACTGACAGGCTACATTACCCAACCAGAAGCTACGTTGAAGAACAGGCTAAGCCTCTCTTTTCTTACGTGGCTCAAGCCTGTCACGTCGTACAGCTCAGATGACGGGCGTTTCGTACAGCCAATGAAATTGCCTAAAAAATGGGTCTAAACAAGTGGGGGTGGAGATGATCCCAACAGGCTTCAGCTTCATGACACAGACCAGCTGCTGATAGAGCCTCAGTTTGGCATTGAATTAGCATAAAAATGCATTTATACTTAATTTTCTCTGTGTCAGCAATACTGGTAGTAAATATGAATAGTACCTCTATAAGTTTGCAAGACTATAAGCCTTTTTAATATATATATATATATATATATATATATATATATATATATATATATATATATATATATATATATACATATATATACATATATATGTATATATATATATATATATATATATATATATATATATATTATATATAGTATATAAACTTCAGAGTGTTACCTTTCAAAAGAGACCAAGACCATGCATTTACTCCACCTAGTTCAAGTACAGCTTCCTGTTTACTTTGGGTACCTGGATCGGCGATTTAGGCAAATTTTACAGGAACGCTAGGAGGTTTTCAAATCAAATCAAATCAAATTGTTCATAATGATACATTGTGTTTATTAGACATTGTTTATAACGATACATTGTGTTTATTAGACATTGTTTATAACGATACATTGTGTTTATTAGACATTGTTTATAATGATACATTGTGTTTATTAGACATTGTTTATAATGATACATTGTGTTTATTATACATTGTTTATAATGATACATTGTTTATAATGATACATTGTTTATTATACATTGTGCTTTTTTCATTGATATATTGTCACGCTGTTTCCTCCCTCCTTCCCCTGGGAGCATGCGCAGTGAGCTCGGCTCTCCTTATTTCCGTGTTGTGTGTCTGTCAGCGGCAGAGTGAGGCGGAACACCAGGGACGGTAAGTGCAGTCTGAGCGGCCGGTCCGGGCCCGGTCCCGGCCCGGTCCCGGTCCTCTCTCTCTCCGGTCCTCCGGTTCCTCTCAGCGGCTCTCTGCTGCTGAGGCCGCTCACAGGAGGTCGCAGGCCGGCGCAGAGGGCCGCGGATCCCCGCTGTTTGTTGTTTCCTGGTTCAACCTGTCAGCACACTTCCGGTCAGACATTCACAATAAGAGTGCGGATTGTGAGCCGTTGTTGTTTCTTTTTTTAAGTACAAGTGCTGACACAAACAAACACAGTGCATGTAGTCACGTGCTGCAACCTGCTTAAGTACAAAGTACTTTCTTAGTGGTTATTGTGAAAAACATCGGTATTAAATATTGATGACAACACAATGTTTGAATCATTTAAATAATCTGACTAGATCGAATCTGACTCTTTAGCTGCAGGTAGACATTTATTTTGAAGGAGCATGTGTGGATTTCCTGTGTGAGTGTGTCTTTAAATGGAGTCGGTTCCTGTCAGGATGATGATGATGATGATGATGATGTTAATCATTAGTCTGATTGTTATGAATGTATTCATGGGAAGAATCAAGAAACCAGAGTCTGTGACACCTGTGTGGAGAGCTCTGCCATAGGCTCACCTGAGTCACCTGACAGGAAGAAGAAACCGATCAATGACGTCTTTACTTCCTGTCTCAGCAGAAAACAACCAAAGAAGAAGAAGAACACAAGATGAAGAACAAAGTCAGCAGCACTCAAGGTGACACACACACACACACACACACACACACACACACACACACACACACACACATACACACCTGGTCCACCTGAGTGGAACCCTGCTCTCTGATTGTCTCTCTGTTCAGATCAGGACCTCTGGGATCAAGTACTCTGGAAGAGCTTCAGTGATCACTAAAACTCTTCCAGGACCCACATTCTCAAGGACAAGGGGGTCACTGAGGAGCATCTCTGTGGTTCCATGGGTCCTTGAAGATGTTCTAGGGTTCTCTGTGGTTCCTAGGGGTGGGGGAAAAAAATCGATTCAGCATAGTATCGCGATAGTTTGCGTGGCGATAGTGTATCGATACACGGCAGCCAAGTATCGATCTTTTTTTTTATGTAATCAATTATGGGAGGCATCGGAGAAAGAAATGAGAAATGTGCCGTCCGCGTGTAAATCAACCGTCTGGACTTCCTGTCACTCGTAGCGGCGCTGCAGCACATGCTGCACGGCGCACAGGACAAAGTCCGCGACACGGCGCTGGTCAAAGACGTAACTCAAGCATACATCAAACTGGCTGCTGTGCTCTTGTGCAGCTGGAAGCGGCCGTGTTAACTGGTGACTTTCGGCAGGAAGTCACCAGTTAACACGGCCGCCTGTTACTCCGTAACACCGTCATCCCGACGCAGTCCTGGAGAAGTAATATTATGAACCCAGACACGACGGCGTTTGATGCTCCGACCTCTTTGGGATTTCCACAACAAGTATGAAGCAGAAATAGTAGTTATTTTCATGGTGGAGGCACAGAGATAAACCACAGAGATAAGCCCCGCCCCCTCTCTGGCGCGTCCAGCTCGAATGACGCGACTATGCAGACTGTAATGATGAAGTGACTATGCAGACTGTAATGATGAAGTGACTATGCAGACTGTAATGATGAAGTGACTATGTAGACTGTAATGATGAAGTGACTATGTAGACTGTAATGATGAAGTGACTATGCAGACTGTAATGATGAAGTGACTATGCAGACTGTAATGATGAAGTGACTATGTAGACTGTAATGATGAAGTGACTATGCAGACTGTAATGATGAAGTGACTATGCAGACTGTAATGATGAAATGACTATGCAGACTGTAATAATGAAGTGACTATGTAGACTGTAATGATGAAGTGACTATGTAGACTGTAATGATGAAGTGACTATGTAGACTGTAATGATGAAGTGACTATGCAGACTGTAATGATGAAGTGACTATGTAGACTGTAATGATGAAGTGACTATGTAGACTGTAATGATGAAGTGACTATGCAGACTGTAATAATGAAGTGACTATGCAGACTGTAATAATGAAGTGACTATGTAGACTGTAATGATGAAGTGACTATGTAGACTGTAATGATGAAGTGACTATGCAGACTGTAATGATGAAGTGACTATGCAGACTGTAATGATGAAGTGACTATGTAGACTGTAATGATGAAGTGACTATGTAGACTGTAATGATGAAGTGACTATGCAGACTGTAATGATGAAGTAACTATGCAGACTGTAATAATGAAGTGACTATGTAGACTGTAATGATGAAGTGACTATGTAGACTGTAATAATGAAGTGACTATGCAGACTGTAATGATGAAGTGACTATTGCAGACTGTAGTAATGAAGTGACTATGTAGACTGTAATGATGAAGTGACTATGTAGACTGTAATGATGAAGTGACTATTGCAGACTGTAATGATGAAGTGACTATGTAGACTGTAATGATGAAGTGACTATGTAGACTGTAACGATGAAGTGACTATGTAGACTGTAATAATGAAGTGACTATGTAGACTGTAATGATGAAGTGACTATGTAGACTGTAATGATGAAGTGACTATGTAGACTAACGATGAAGTGACTATGTAGACTGTAACGATGAAGTGACTATGTAGACTGTAATGATGAAGTGACTATGTAGACTGTAATGATGAAGTGACTATGCAGACTGTAATAATGAAGTGACTATGTAGACTGTAATGATGAAGTGACTATGTAGACTGTAATGATGAAGTGACTATGCAGACTGTAATGAAGTGACTATTGCAGACTGTAGTAATGAAGTGACTATGTAGACTGTAATGATGAAGTGACTATGTAGACTGTAATGATGAAGTGACTATTGCAGACTGTAATGATGAAGTGACTATGTAGACTGTAATGATGAAGTGACTATGTAGACTAACGATGAAGTGACTATGTAGACTGTAACGATGAAGTGACTATGTAGACTGTAATGATGAAGTGACTATGCAGACTGTAATGATCAAGTGACTATTGCAGACTGTAATGATCAAGTGACTATTGCAGACTGTAATGATGAAGTGACTATGTAGACTGTAATGATGAAGTGACTATTGCAGACTGTAATGATGAAGTGACTATGTAGACTGTAATGATGAAGTGACTATGTAGACTGTAACGATGAAGTGACTATGTAGACTGTAATGATGAAGTGACTATGTAGACTGTAATAATGAAGTGACTATTGCAGACTGTAATAATGAAGTGACTATGTAGACTGTAATGATGAAGTGACTATGGAGACTGTAATAATGAAGTGACTATGTAGACTGTAATGATGAAGTGACTATGTAGACTAACGATGAAGTGACTATGTAGACTGTAACGATGAAGTGACTATGTAGACTGTAATGATGAAGTGACTATGCAGACTGTAATGATCAAGTGACTATTGCAGACTGTAATGATCAAGTGACTATTGCAGACTGTAATGATGAAGTGACTATGTAGACTGTAATGATGAAGTGACTATTGCAGACTGTAATGATGAAGTGACTATGTAGACTGTAATGATGAAGTGACTATGTAGACTGTAACGATGAAGTGACTATGTAGACTGTAATGATGAAGTGACTATGTAGACTGTAATAATGAAGTGACTATTGCAGACTGTAATAATGAAGTGACTATGTAGACTGTAATGATGAAGTGACTATGGAGACTGTAATAATGAAGTGACTATGTAGACTGTAGTGATGAAGTGACTATGTAGACTGTAGTGATGAAGTGACTATGTAGACTGTAGTGATGAAGTGACTATGTAGACTGTAATGATGAAGTGACTATGTAGACTGTAGTGATGAAGTGACTATGTAGACTGTAGTGATGAAGTGACTGTATGTAGACTGTAACACAAGCAGTTCAGTTTGTCAGGTGCAACATTTATGAAAGTAGTGGTCAGTTTGTCTGCTTGACAATGACATTTTGCTGTGAGATGAACAGACTGAAAAGTTGATCTTCTTTGATACAATATGTTGACACAGTTTTCCTTTGGGGACAATTTGCGGTGGAAAAAAGGGAATAAAATAGCAATACTCAATATATCGCAGAATCGTGATAGTATCGAATCGGGACCCAGGTATCGTGATAAAATCGAATCGTGGGACCTCTAGTGATTCCCACCCCTAGTGGTTCCATGGGTCCTTGTAGATGTTCCAGGGCAGCGGTCCACAACCTTTTTTGCGCCATGGACCGGTTTTGTCTAAGTCAATATTTTCACAGACCGGTGGGCGATAAATATAACGTATGATGTAATACAATGATGTAATAAATATGACGCAATAACATGATATAAAAACAATTATAGAGTGCATCAAAATACAACTCACCATTACGCCGAATTAGTAGAAAAATGTGTTTCTCTGTAACGAGTCAGTTCCATCTCGGGATCTTTATGTCCAGTCTACTCCTTAACTTAATCCTCTAGTCCAGTCTACTCCTTAACTTAAACCTCTAACAATACTAGTTAGCAGCACTAGTTAGCAGCACAAATTAGCAGTTAGCAGCACTAGTTAACAGTTAACAACACTAGTTAGCAGCACTAGTTAGCAGCACTAGTTAACAGTTAACAACACTATTTAGCAGCACTAGTTAACAGTTGACAATACTAGTTAGCATGACTAGTTAGCAGCACTAGTTAGCAGTTAACAACACTATTTAGCAGCACTAGTTAACAGTTGACAATACTAGTTAGCAGCACTAGTTAGCAGCACTAGTTAGCAGCACTAGTTAACAGTTAACAACACTAGTTAGCAGCACAAGTTAGCAGTTAGCAGCACTAGTTAGCAGTTAGCAGCACTAGTTAACAGTTAGCAGCACTAGTTAACAGTTAGCAGCACTTTTTAGCAGCACAAGTTAGCAGACCCTTTTGACATCACAGTTCACCTGCTGTGAATGAATATGTGGGTCAGTGCTGCAACCATAGTAACAAGTGTGTGTGTGTGTGTGTGTGTGTGTGTGTGTGTGTGTGTGTGTGTGTGTGTGTGTGTGTGTGTGTGTGTGTTCAGTCAGTGTAAAGAGACGGTCCTGGTCCTGGCAGCAGTACCTGAACGAACAAAAAACTGAAGCTGCTCCTCTGTCACTGTTTACACAGGTAACACACACACACACACACACACACACACACACACACACACACACACACACACACACACACACACACACACACACACACACAGACAGACGTTGGGTGATGACATCTCCTCATTCACACAAGTTGAAATATTTCAACTCTGATAGAAAGATTTGCTCAACGCTGAGTTAGGAAATCCAATATTATAGATATTTTTGTTGGATTTCCTAACTCAGCGTTGAGCAAATCTTTCGCCAGAGTTGAAATATTATAATATGATATGTATCTCTCTGTCTGTCAGTCCCAGTGTGTTCCCAGTAGGAGAACTGGTTTTAAAGTTGGGATGAAGCTGGAGGGCGTCGACCCGCTGCACCCGTCAATGTTCTGTGTGCTGACCGTCGCTGAGGTAACGCACACACCACACACACACACACACACACCACACGCACACACACACACACCACACGCACACACACACCACGCACGCACGCACACACGCACACACGCACACACCACACACACACACACACGCACACACACACCACACCACACGCACACACACACACACACACACCGCACGCACACACACACCACGCACGCACGCACACACGCACACACGCACACACCACACACACACACGCACGCACACACACCACACCACACGCACACACCACACACCGCACACACCACACACACACACACACACACACCGCACGCACACACACCGCACGCACACACACACACCGCACGCACACACACACACCACACACACACACACACACACACCGCACGCACACACCACACACACACACCACACGCACGCACATACGCACACACACACACCACACCACACACCACACCACACGCACACACCACACACGCACACACACACACACACACACACACCGCACGCACACACACACACCGCACGCACACACACGCACGCACGCACACACACACACCGCACGCACACACACACACCACACACACACACACACGCACGCACACACACACACCACACACACACACACACGCACGCACACACCGCACGCACACACCACACACACACACCACACGCACGCACATACGCACGCACACACACACACACACCACACCACACCGCACGCACGCACGCACACCACACGCACACACCACACCACACGCACACACCACACACGCACACACACACACACCACACCACACGCACACACCACACACGCACACACACACACGCACGCACACACACACACCACACCACACGCACACACCACACACGCACAC
>NC_136606.1:518164-593164 GCF_910589615.1 Taurulus bubalis
ACACACACACACCGCACGCACACACCACACACGCACACACGCACACACACCGCACGCACACACACACACCACACACACACACACACCACACGCACGCACACACACACACACACACACACCACACGCACGCACACACCACACACACACACCACACACACACACACACACACACACACACACACACACACACCACATGCACACACACCACACGGATGGATTTTTGTATATTGTGATAGTGCCTTCCTTTGCAGTTGTTGTCCCACTCCC
The DNA here is from genome assembly GCF_910589615.1 of Taurulus bubalis. Lineage (NCBI taxonomy): Eukaryota > Metazoa > Chordata > Actinopteri > Perciformes > Cottidae > Taurulus > Taurulus bubalis. The sequence goes on from NC_136606.1 coordinate 518,432, forward strand.
TCTGCCATAATGAGTTGAATTCTCCCAACTCTGGCGGAGAAATCTCGTGACGCAAAGTTGCGGCAGCCAATCAGCTTTGAGAATCAGCGTTGAGAAGCTCCGCCCGTCACCACCGCCGTCTCCCCGTTTCTGAATGAATCTGCTGCTGCTCCGCCTGAACCAGCGCTGACAGCGGCTTCATTGAGACGCTGTTGTGGGACTACGGATAATATTATGAACCCAGACACCATGGAGTTTGATGTTCCGACATATGTGGAGTTTACACAACAAGTATAAAGCAGAACTGGTGGTTATTTATTCCATGGTCGGTAGCGGAAATGAAAGCTTCGTCGCTTGTCTCTCACAGAGGCAAGCAACAGAGCTAAGCCACGCCCCTTTGGTCGCGCCGCGAATTTGCGTTTGGTGTGAACGCCCTCTTTCTACTCGCGCGAGTAAACTTCCGCGGTGGACGCGGCGCCGCAAATTCACGTCGCGTCCGGTGTGAACACGGCATTAAGTCTAGTTTATGGTTCTCCGTCAGGTCGACCCCTACGCCGTAGCCTGACGCGCACCTCCAACAAATCCTAACTACGCGTCGCGTTGACGCGGACCGTAAGCGCTGTGATTGGTCCGCTCAGAGCGTAATTTCCGGCAGTTGCTTTTTCCCAGCCTCGACCGGTTTCGTGGTCGTACAGACCACCTCCGCAAACGTCTTCTCTGGCGCCTGCGCTTCAACATTTGCAATATAAGCATTTGCTCTTTAATATTGATGAGCTCCAACTTTAATGCAGCCGCTCCAACTCGGTCGCCATTGTTTACTGTGACCGGAATTCGGCTATAACCCCTGAAGCCACACAGCCACACAGGCACACCCCCTGGTGGCGTGGCGGTTAACTGCAGAGCAACGCGGTCCCTCGACGCAGAACTTCGAATGCTCAACGACGGCGTCACGTCGACGGAGAACCATCAACCATCAACTCGGCTTTAGAGGGAGCACCGGGTGCAGGGCTGTGACCGGAGATCAGAGAGACAGCCTCCAGGGTGGGAACACGCCTTAGGGCACTGATCCGTTCCTTAGAGGAAATCAACACATGTTTGGACGTTGAACACATGTGTGAATGAGTGAACACTTTGGTTCATAGGGTCTGTTGGGCTGTGACCTTTGAGGACAGGGGGTCCAAACTACGGCCTGCGGGCCGTTTATTGGCCCGCATCAGACTCTACAAATATAATGGAGACAGTCCAGCAAACAGCAGCTAGCCTGTTTTATGTTTGTCCTCTCTCTCCTCTCTCTCTCCTGTCTCACTCTTCTCTCTCTCTCTCTCCTGTCTCTCTCTCCTCTCTCTCTCTCCTGTCTCACTCTTCTCTCTCTCTCCTGTCTCTCTCTCCTCTCTCTCTCTCCTGTCTCACTCTTCTCTCTCTCTCTCTCCTCTCTCTCTCCTGTCTCACTCTTCTCTCTCTCCTCTCTCTCTCCTGTCTCACTCTTCTCTCTCTCTCCTCTCTCTCTCCTGTCTCACTCTTCTCTCTCTCTCTCCTGTCTCACTCTTCTCTCTCTCTCTCCTGTCTCTCTCTCCTCTCTCTCTCCTGTCTCACTCTTCTCTCTCTCTCTCTCCTGTCTCACTCTTCTCTCTCTCTCTCTCCTCTCTCTCTCCTGTCTCACTCTTCTCTCACTCTCCTCTCTCTCTCCTGTCTCACTCTTCTCTCTCTCTCTCCTGTCTCTCTCTCCTCTCTCTCTCCTGTCTCACTCTTCTCTCTCTCTCTCCTCTCTCTCTCCTGTCTCACTCTTCTCTCACTCTCCTCTCTCTCTCCTGTCTCACTCTTCTCTCTCTCTCTCCTGTCTCTCTCTCCTCTCTCTCTCCTGTCTCACTCTTCTCTCTCTCTCTCTCCTGTCTCACTCTTCTCTCTCTCTCTCTCCTCTCTCTCTCCTGTCTCACTCTTCTCTCACTCTCCTCTCTCTCTCCTGTCTCACTCTTCTCTCTCTCTCTCCTGTCTCACTCTTCTCTCTCTCTCTCTCCTCTCTCTCTCCTGTCTCACTCTTCTCTCACTCTCCTCTCTCTCTCCTGTCTCACTCTTCTCTCTCTCTCTCCTGTCTCACTCTTCTCTCTCTCTCTCCTGTCTCACTCTTCTCTCTCTCTCCTGTCTCTCTCTCCTCTCTCTCTCTCCTGTCTCACTCTTCTCTCTCTCTCTCTCCTCTCTCTCTCCTGTCTCACTCTTCTCTCTCTCTCCTCTCTCTCTCCTGTCTCACTCTTCTCTCTCTCTCTCCTGTCTCACTCTTCTCTCTCTCTCTCCTGTCTCTCTCTCCTCTCTCTCTCCTGTCTCACTCTTCTCTCTCTCTCTCTCCTGTCTCACTCTTCTCTCTCTCTCTCTCCTCTCTCTCTCCTGTCTCACTCTTCTCTCTCTCTCTCCTCTCTCTCTCCTGTCTCACTCTTCTCTCTCTCCTCTCTCTCTCCTGTCTCACTCTTCTCTCTCTCTCTCTCTCCTCTCTCTCTCCTGTCTCTCTCTCAGGTGATTGGCTGTCGGCTCCGTCTCCATATCGACGGGTACTCTGAGTGCTATGACTTCTGGGTAAATTCTGACTCGGCCGACATCAAACAGGCAGGCTGGTGTAAAGACAACAACCACAAGCTCCACCCACCCAAAGGTGAGTCCATGTAGCTCCGCCCACCCAAAGGTGAGTCCATGTAGCTCCGCCCACCCAAAGGTGAGTCCATGTAGCTCCGCCCACCCAAAGGTGAGTCCATGTAGCTCCGCCCACCCAGAGGTGAGTCCAGGCAGCCCCGCCCCTCAGAGGATCACCTGGCTCAGGTGACACCACTCAACCTGTCTGTCTCTCTCTTTACAGGCCACAGTGAGACAGGTTTTGATTGGCAGCATTACCTTCAGTCAACAGGCTCTCATGCTGCTCCTCAGACCCTGTTCACCAGTCTGTCTGCAGTGAGTATATACCTGTCTGTCTGTTCACCAGTCTGTCTGCAGTGAGTATATACCTGTCTGTCTGTTCACCTGTCTGTCTCTCTGTCTGTCTGTCTCTCAGAGCTGTGGTTTCCGTGTGGGCATGAAGCTGGAGGCGGTCGACAGGAAGAACCCCGGCCTCGTCTGCGTCGCCTCCGTCTCTGATGTCATCGATGACCACTTCCTGGTTCACTTCGACAACTGGGACGACACGTATGACTACTGGTGAGACAGACGGGTCAGAGCAGACAGACAAGTCAGAGACAGTAGTAGTAGAGGTAGTAGTAGTAGTAGTAGAGGTAGAGGTAGTAGTAGAGGTAGTGGTAGTAGTAGATGTAGTAGTAGATGTGGTAGTAGATGTATTAGTAGTAGAGGTAGTAGTAGATGTAGTAGTAGAGGTAGTAGATGTAGTAGTAGAGGTAGTAGTAGATGTATTAGTAGTAGAGGTAGTAGTAGATGTATTAGTAGTAGAGGTAGATGTAGTAGTAGAGGTAGTAGTAGAGGTAGTAGTAGATGTAGTAGTAGATGTAGTAGTAGAGGTAGATGTAGTAGTAGAGGTAGTAGTAGATGTAGTAGTAGAGGTAGATGTAGTAGTAGATGTAGTAGTAGAGGTAGTAGTAGATGTAGTAGTAGTAGTAGTAGAGGTAGTAGTAGATGTAGTAGTAGAGGTAGAGGTAGTAGTAGATGTAGATGTAGAGGTAGAGGTAGTTGATGTAGTAGTAGAGGTAGAGGTAGTAGTAGAGGTAGAGGTAGTAGTAGATGTAGTAGTAGAGGTATTAGTAGATGTAGTAGTAGAGGTAGAGGTAGTAGTAGAGGTAGAGGTAGTAGTAGATGTAGTAGTAGATGTAGTAGTAGAGGTAGATGTAGAGGTAGTTGATGTAGTAGTAGAGGTAGTTGATGTAGTAGTAGAGGTAGTAGTATATGTATTAGTAGAGGTAGATGTAGTAGTAGAGGTAGTAGATGTAGTAGTAGTGGTATCACAGTGTAGCAGTACAGGGTGTAGTTAGTGGTCCGGCCAGCAGGTGGAGCTGCAGTGCTTTCATGCGTTTGCATCAACACTGATTGATTGATTATTATTGGATGGATCAGGTGTGACAGCAGCAGTCCGTACATCCATCCTGTGGGCTGGAGCGAAGAGCAGGGACGACCTCTGACCGCTCCTCAGGGTACACAGTACACAGTACACAGTCCACGCAGTACACAGTACACACAGTACACAGTACACAGTCCACACAGTACACAGTCCACGCAGTACACAGTCCACGCAGTACACAGTACACAGTACACAGTCCACGCAGTACACAGTACACACAGTACACAGTACACAGTCCACACAGTACACAGTCCACGCAGTACACAGTCCACGCAGTACACAGTACACAGTACGCAGTACACAGTCCACACAGTACACAGTCCACACAGTACACAGTACACAGTCCACACAGTACACAGTACACACAGTACACAGTCCACACAGTACACAGTACACAGTCCACACAGTCCACGCAGTACACAGTACACAGTCCACACAGTACACAGTCCACACAGTACACAGTCCACGCAGTACACAGTCCACACAGTACACAGTACACAGTACACAGTCCACACAGTACACAGTCCACACAGTACACAGTCCACACAGTACACAGTACACACAGTACACAGTCCACACAGTACACAGTACACAGTCCACACAGTCCACGCAGTACACAGTACACAGTCCACACAGTACACAGTCCACGCAGTACACAGTACACAGTCCACACAGTACACAGTCCACGCAGTACACAGTCCACGCAGTACACAGTACACAGTCCACGCAGTACACAGTCCACGCAGTACGCAGTACACAGTCCACGCAGTACGCAGTACACAGTACACACAGTACACAGTACACAATACGCAGTACACAGTACACACAGTACACAGTACACAGTACGCAATACGCAATACACAGTGCACAGTACACAGTACACAGTGCACAGTACACAGTACGCTCAGTACACACTAACACTACTTGTGTTTTTCAGGACACCCCAACCCAGAGAACTTCCAGTGGGAGGAATACCTCCAGCAGACTGGTTCCACTGCTGCTCCCAGTTCAGCCTTCACTCTGGTGAGGAACCCAGGAGGTAGAGAAGGAAAGGAGGCGATAGAAAAGGAATCCAGGAGGTAGAGAAGGAAAGGAGGCGATAGAAAAGGAATCCAGGAGGTAGAGAAGGAAAGGAGGCGTTAGAAAAGGAATCCAGGAGGTAGAGAAGGAAAGGAGGCGTTAGAAAAGGAATCCAGGAGGTAGAGAAGGAAAGGAGGCGATAGAAAAGGAATCCAGGAGGTAGAGAAGGAAAGGAGGCGATAGAAAAGGAATCCAGGAGGTAGAGAAGGAAAGGAGGCGTTAGAAAAGGAATCCAGGAGGTAGAGAAGGAAAGGAGGCGATAGAAAAGGAATCCAGGAGGTAGAGAAGGAAAGGAGGCGTTAGAAAAGGAATCCAGGAGGTAGAGAGTCTGCCACTCAGTGGGCTTGTGATGATTGACAGGTGTCTTGTCGTCCAATCAGAGAGCTCCACATGGATTCGAGGAGAACCAGAAGCTGGAGGCAGTCGACAGGAGGAACCCCATGTTGATCCGCGTCGCCACGGTAACAGATACAGAAGACTACAGGATAAAGGTACACTGGACCTGTCTGTCTCCCTGTCTGTCTCCCTGTCCGTCTCCCTGTCCGTCTCCCTGTCCGTCTCCCTGTCCGTCTCCCTGTCTGTCTACCTGTCTTCCTGTCTCCCTGTCTGTCTGTCTGTCTCCCTGTCTACCTGTCTGTCTGTCTGTCTCCCTGTCTGTCTCCCTGTCTGTCTCCCTGTCTGTCTACCTGTCTGTCTACCTGTCCGTCTCCCTGTCTGTCTACCTGTCTCCCTGTCTACCTGTCTGTCTACCTGTCTGTCTACCTGTCTCCCTGTCTACCTGTCTGTCTCCCTGTCTGTCTACCTGTCTGTCTCCCTGTCTGTCTCCCTGTCTGTCTACCTGTCTGTCTCCCTGTCTACCTGTCTGTCTACCTGTCTCCCTGTCTCCCTGTCTGTCTACCTGTCCGTCTCCCTGTCTGTCTACCTGTCTCCCTGTCTCCCTGTCTACCTGTCTGTCTACCTGTCTGTCTGTCTCCCTGTCTGTCTCCCTGTCTGTCTACCTGTCTGTCTACCTGTCTCCCTGTCTGTCTACCTGTCTCCCTGTCTGTCTACCTGTCTGTCTCCCTGTCTGTCTCCCTGTCTGTCTCCCTGTCTGTCTACCTGTCTCCCTGTCTCCCTGTCTGTCTCCCTGTCTCTCTCCCTGTCTCTCTCCCTGTCTGTCTCCCTGTCTCCCTGTCTGTCTCCCTGTCTCCCTGTCTCCCTGTCTGTCTCCCTGTCTGTCTACCTGTCTCCCTGTCTACCTGTCTGTCTACCTGTCTGTCTCCCTGTCTGTCTCCCTGTCTGTCTACCTGTCTGTCTCCCTGTCTACCTGTCTGTCTACCTGTCTCCCTGTCTGTCTACCTGTCCGTCTCCCTGTCTGTCTACCTGTCTCCCTGTCTCCCTGTCTACCTGTCTGTCTACCTGTCTGTCTGTCTCCCTGTCTGTCTCCCTGTCTGTCTACCTGTCTGTCTACCTGTCTGTCTACCTGTCTGTCTACCTGTCTCCCTGTCTGTCTACCTGTCTGTCTACCTGTCTGTCTCCCTGTCTGTCTCCCTGTCTGTCTCCCTGTCTGTCTACCTGTCTCCCTGTCTCCCTGTCTGTCTCCCTGTCTCTCTCCCTGTCTCTCTCCCTGTCTGTCTCCCTGTCTCCCTGTCTGTCTCCCTGTCTCCCTGTCTGTCTCCCTGTCTGTCTACCTGTCTCCCTGTCTACCTGTCTGTCTCCCTGTCTGTCTCCCTGTCTGTCTCCCTGTCTGTCTACCTGTCTCCCTGTCTGTCTCCCTGTCTGTCTCCCTGTCTGTTTACCTGTCTCCCTGTCTACCTGTCTGTTACCTGCAGGTCCACTATGACGGCTGGTCGCAGCAGTTTGACCTGTGGAGCGACAGCGACCTCTGTGACCTTCATCCTGTGGGCTGGTGCCACCGCACAGGACACCCACTGGAACCCCCCCCAGGTGTGTGTGTGTGAGAGAGAGAGAGAGAGAGAGAGAGAGAGAGAGAGAGAGAGAGAGAGAGAGAGAGAGAGAGAGAGAGAGAGAGAGAGAGATCTCTCCCTCTCTCTGACCTGTGTGTCTCTCTGTGTGTGAGACAGGTGTCTCCCCCTCGTCTCCCTCTCAGGGTGTCTGTCCCACTCCAGGCTGCAGAGGAGTCGGACACATTAAAGGAGCCAAATACACCGGACACCACAGGTACCCACACCTGAGGGTTCTACCTGCCGAGTCACGTGTTTTCTACCTGCCGAGTCACGTGTTTTCTACCTGCCGAGTCCTGTTGTCTTTCTGTCGTGTCACGTGTTTTCTACCTGTCAAGTCACGTGTTTTCTACCTGCCGAGTCACGTGTTTTCTACCTGCCGAGTCACGTGTTTTCTACCTGTCGAGTCACGTGTTTTCTACCTGCCGAGTCCTGTTGTCTTTCTGCCGAGTCAGGGTTCTACCTGCCGAGTCACATGTTTTCTACCTGCCGAGTCCTGTTGTCTTTCTGTCGAGTCACGTGTTCTACCTGTCGAGTCACGTGTTTTCTACCTGCCGAGTCACGTGTTTTCTACCTGCCGAGTCCTGTTGTCTTTCTGCCGAGTCAGGGTTCTACCTGCCGAGTCACGTGTTTTCTAACTGCCGAGTCACGTGTTTTCTACCTGCCGAGTCACGTGTTTTCTACCTGCCGAGTCACGTGTTTTCTACCTGCCGAGTCACGTGTTTTCTACCTGCCGAGTCCTGTTGTCTTTCTGCCGAATCAGGGTTCTACCTGCCGAGTCACGTGTTTTCTACCTGCCGAGTCACGTGTTTTCTACTTGCCGAGTCAGGGTTCTACCTGCCGAGTCACGTGTTTTCTACCTGCCGAGTCACGTGTTTTCTACCTGCCGAGTCACGTGTTTTCTACCTGCCGAGTCACGTGTTTTCTACCTGTCGAGTCACGTGTTTTCTACCTGCCGAGTCCTGTTGTCTTTCTGCCGAGTCAGGGTTCTACCTGCCGAGTCACATGTTTTCTACCTGCCGAGTCCTGTTGTCTTTCTGTCGAGTCACGTGTTCTACCTGTCGAGTCACGTGTTTTCTACCTGCCGAGTCACGTGTTTTCTACCTGCCGAGTCCTGTTGTCTTTCTGCCGAGTCAGGGTTCTACCTGCCGAGTCACGTGTTTTCTAACTGCCGAGTCACGTGTTTTCTACCTGCCGAGTCACGTGTTTTCTACCTGCCGAGTCACGTGTTTTCTACCTGCCGAGTCACGTGTTTTCTACCTGCCGAGTCCTGTTGTCTTTCTGCCGAATCAGGGTTCTACCTGCCGAGTCACGTGTTTTCTACCTGCCGAGTCACGTGTTTTCTACTTGCCGAGTCAGGGTTCTACCTGCCGAGTCACGTGTTTTCTACCTGCCGAGTCACGTGTTTTCTACCTGCCGAGTCACGTGTTTTCTACCTGCTGAGTCCTGTTGTCTTTCTGCCGAATCAGGGTTCTACCTGCCGAGTCACGTGTTTTCTACCTGCCGAGTCACATGTTTTCTACTTGCCGAGTCAGGGTTCTACCTGCCGAGTCAGGGTTCTACCTGCCGAGTCACGTGTTTTCTACCTGCCGAGTCACGTGTTTTCTACCTGCCGAGTCACGTGTTTTCTACCTGCCGAGTCCTGTTGTCTTTCTGTCGAGTCACGTGTTTTCTACCTGCCGAGTCACGTGTTTTCTACCTGCCGAGTCCTGTTGTCTTTCTGTCGAGTCACGTGTTCTACTTGTCGAGTCACGTGTTCTACCTGTCGAGTCACGTGTTTTCTACCTGTCGAGTCACGTGTTTTCTACCTGCCGAGTCACGTGTTTTCTACCTGCCGAGTCACGTGTTTTCTACCTGCCGAGTCCTGTTGTCTTTCTGTCGAGTCACGTGTTCTACCTGTCGAGTCACGTGTTTTCTACCTGCCGAGTCACGTGTTTTCTACCTGCCGAGTCCTGTTGTCTTTCTGCCGAATCAGGGTTCTACCTGCCGAGTCACGTGTTTTCTACTTGCCGAGTCAGGGTTCTACCTGCCGAGTCAGGGTTCTACCTGCCGAGTCACGTGTTTTCTACCTGCCGAGTCACATGTTTTCTACCTGCCGAGTCACGTGTTTTCTACCTGCCGAGTCACGTGTTTTCTACCTGCCGAGTCCTGTTGTCTTTCTGTCGAGTCACGTGTTTTCTACCTGCCGAGTCACGTGTTTTCTACCTGCCGAGTCCTGTTGTCTTTCTGTCGAGTCACGTGTTTTCTACCTGCCGAGTCACGTTGTCTTTCTGTCGAGTCACGTGTTCTACTTGTCGAGTCACGTGTTCTACCTGTCGAGTCACGTGTTCTACCTGTCGAGTCACGTGTTCTACCTGTCGAGTCACGTGTTCTACCTGTCGAGTCACGTGTTCTACCTGTCGAGTCACGTGTTTTCTACCTGCCGAGTCACGTGTTTTCTACCTGCCGAGTCACGTGTTTTCTACCTGCCAAGTCCTGTTGTCTTTCTGTCGAGTCACGTGTTCTACCTGTCGAGTCACGTGTTCTACCTGTCGAGTCACGTGTTTTCTACCTGCCGAGTCACGTGTTTTCTACCTGCCGAGTCACGTGTTTTCTACCTGCCGAGTCAGGGTTCTACCTGCCGAGTCACGTGTTTTCTAACTGCCGAGTCACGTGTTTTCTACCTGCCGAGTCCTGTTGTCTTTCTGCCGAATCAGGGTTCTACCTGCCGAGTCACGTGTTTTCTACCTGCCGAGTCACGTGTTTTCTACCTGCCGAGTCACGTGTTTTCTACTTGCCGAGTCAGGGTTCTACCTGCCGAGTCAGGGTTCTACCTGCCGAGTCACGTGTTTTCTACCTGCCGAGTCACGTGTTTTCTACCTGCCGAGTCACGTGTTTTCTACCTGCCGAGTCACGTGTTTTCTACCTGCCGAGTCCTGTTGTCTTTCTGTCGAGTCACGTGTTTTCTACCTGCCGAGTCACGTGTTTTCTACCTGCCGAGTCACGTGTTTTCTACCTGCCGAGTCACGTGTTTTCTACCTGCCGAGTCCTGTTGTCTTTCTGCCGAGTCAGGGTTCTACCTGCCGAGTCACGTGTTTTCTAACTGTCGAGTCACGTGTTTTCTAACTGTCGAGTCACGTGTTTTCTAACTGTCGAGTCACATGTTTTCTACCTGCCGAGTCACGTGTTTTCTACCTGCCGAGTCCTGTTGTCTTTCTGCCGAGTCACGTGTTTTCTACCTGCCGAGTCACGTGTTTTCTACCTGCCGAGTCACGTGTTTTCTACCTGCCGAGTCAGGGTTCTACCTGCCGAGTCACGTGTTTTCTACCTGCCGAGTCCTTTTGTCTTTCTGCTGAGTCATGTGTTTCCCTCCAGTGCCTTTGGGTGTCCGTACTCGGACATTAATATGCGTAAGGAGGTGCTGCTTCCTGATAGGCTGGGAGGAGAGCGAGTCATCACCCTCGTACCTGTCACCATGTATCACCACGGCAACCAGTCAGAAAGGTAACCACTGTCCTCCTACATTATTTCCACATAACTCTTTATTATCTTTCTTAAACATAAATTACAGCATGAAGACGTCTCCCTTTTAATGAGCTAGTGAACTGATGAGCTAATGAGCTTATGAGCTAATGAGCTTATGAACTAATGAGCTAATGAACTGATGAGCTAATGAGCTGTCTATCTTCCAGGAGTGACCCGGTGAAGACGGAGCCTCTGGGGAAGAGGAGGAGACTGACAGACAGGTGAGAGGGACAGACAGGTGAGAGGGACAGACAGACAGGTGAGAGGGACAGACAGGTGAGAGGGACAGACAGGTGAGAAGGAAGTTGTGGAAACTATTTCAGATTTTTTATATATATATATATATATATATATATATATATATATACATATACATATACATATATATATATATATATATATATATATATATATATATATATACACACACACACACACACACACACACACACACACACACACACACACACACACACACACACACGGACTCAATACAACTTTCTGTCTTTAGTTCCTCCACTGGCTCCGCCCCCAGACTGTCCCAACCAACCAAATTCCTCCGTGTGAAACAGGAAGAGGAGGAGCTTCACATCACTCCAGGTACAGTAAACACGTTAAGGCAGTGGTTCTCAAACTGTGGGGCGCGTCCCTCTAGTGGAGCGCGGAGGTATTACAGGTAGGGCGCGTAGGTGTTACAGGTGGAGCGCGACCCTCTAGTGGAGCGCGGAGGAATTAAAGGTGGGGCGCGACCCTCTAGTGGGGCACGTAGGTTTTACAGGTGGGGCCTGACCCTCTAGTGGAGCGCGGAGGTATTACAGGTGGGGCGCGACCCTCTAGTGGGGCGCGTAGGTATTATAGGTGGGGCGCGACCCTCTAGTGGAGCGCGGAGGTATTACAGGTAGGGTTGGGTACCGAGAACATGTCCAGTACCTACCGGACCGAAAAGCAACGCAGATTTCGGTGCTTCCTTCCGGTGCCTGAGCCGATTTTAATACTTTTTTTTTACACTACTCTGTAAAGTTGCACGGTATATAGATGCTAAAAAGGTAGCGCGGTGCCCGCACGCTAAAATCGATTATTAAAATAGCGCGGATCAGAGCACACTGCTGCTCTGCTCTCTGTCTGCCTGCATGCAGAGCGGGGCTCGAGGGGGCGGGGCTCGAGGGGGCGGGGCTCGAGGGGGCGGGGCTCGAGGGGGCGGGGCTTCCAGCGCTCACACACACAGTGCGCGCACACAGAGATCGCTGCAGACACGAGCACGAGCTTTTGAACGCCGTCCTCGGCTTGATGGAACAAATCTCTCCAGTTGATATTAATGGTGACGTGTAGTCCATAAAGCAGCAGTTTTAGGATCCAACAGAGTCTGAGTTCTGTTGCACACGGTCCCATCAGGCCATGATGCTGGTGTCTGTTCTTTTTTTAAATATATATTTTTATAGTTTGAAGTTAAAAGGTTTAAAGCTGTAGTTTGAAGCGTGTTTTGTATGTACTTATTTATTTATATCTATAGTATACTTTAAACAGTTAATAATATTGTTCAATTTGAAGAAAAAGAATTGCCTTGGCAATAAAAAAGTATGGGTTTAGGCACCGGTATCGTTTTAAAAGTATCGGTTTAGCACCGGTATCGGACAAAACCCAAACGATACCCATCCCTAGTTACAGGTGGGGCGCGACCCTCTAGTGGAGCGCGTAGGTATTATAGGTGGGGCGCGTAGGTATTACAGGTGGGGCCCGACCCTCTAGTGGAGCGCGTAGGTATTACAGGTGGGGCGTGACCCTCTAGTGGGGCGCGTAGGTATTACAGGTGGGGTGCGACCCTCTAGTAAGGTGCGTAGGCATTACAGGTGGGGCGCGACCCTCTAGTGGGGTGCAGAGGTATTACAGGTGGGGCGCGAGGAAAGGAATCCTAAGGAAAGGAGCTTCAATGATTCCTTTCCTAAGGAAAGGAGAGAATACCGACATGGCAACATTTTTTTTTTTTTTTCATATATCTCACCTGAAGAGAGGACAGACAGGTACAGGTGTGGTGGTGGTGATTCCGGCGTCCTCGTAAACTTGAGTTCTCTCTCTCCTCCTTGTGTTTCCATGGAAACAGCAGGTCGATCAAGGGGCTGTTTCCATGGAGACGGCTCGCCATGGTAACTGCGCTGTTGGTTGTGAAGGACTGCAGGCTCTCAACCTGTCTCACTGCTCAGTGGGGTGAGACAGGTTCTGAACCACGACGCTGCTATTGTCCTGTTTCTCTGACCTGTCTGTCTCTCTGACCTGTCTGTCTCTCCAGCAGCAGAGTCCCTCCACCAGTCTGTCTTCCTGTCGGCCATGTCGCCGCAGCCCGGCCGCCACCTGTCTCACTCTCTCTGCTGGGAGCAACACCACGACCTGTCTCACTCTCTCTGCTGGGAGCAGCACCGCAAACTGCTGCCGGGCGTCTGGGGCGTCCACAGGGAGGCGGTCCAGCACTGGAGCGCCCAGCAGGTAGAGAGACAGACAGGTCCTCTCTCTGACCCGTCTGTCCCTCTGACTCCTTTGGTCTCTATCTAACCTGTCTGTCTCTCTCTGACCCGTCTGTCTCTCTCTGACCCGTCTGTCTCTATCTAACCTGTCTGTCTCTCTCTGACCCGTTGTCTCTCTCTGACCCGTCTGTCTCTATCTAACCTGTCTGTCTCTCTGACCCGTCTGTCTCTATCTAACCTGTCTGTCTCTCTCTGACCCGTCTGTCTCTCTCTGACCCGTCTGTCTCTATCTAACCTGTCTGTCTCTCTGACCCATCTGTCTCTCTCTGACCCGTCTGTCTCTATCTAACCTGTCTGTCTCTCTCTGACCCGTCTGTCTCTCTCTGACCCGTCTGTCTCTCTCTGACCCGTCTGTCTCTATCTAACCTGTCTGTCTCTCTGACCCATCTGTCTCTCTCTGACCCGTCTGTCTCTATCTAACCTGTCTGTCTCTCTCTGACCCGTCTGTCTCTATCTAACCTGTCTGTCTCTCTCTGACCCATCTGTCTCTCTCTGACCCGTCTGTCTCTATCTAACCTGTCTGTCTCTCTCTGACCCGTCTGTCTCTATCTAACCTGTCTGTCTCTCTGACCCATCTGTCTCTCTCTGACCCGTCTGTCTCTATCTAACCTGTTTGTCTCTCTCTGACCCGTCTGTCTCTCTCTGACCCGTCTGTCTCTATCTAACCTGTCTGTCTCTCTGACCCATCTGTCTCTCTCTGACCCGTCTGTCTCTATCTAACCTGTCTGTCTCTCTCTGACCCGTCTGTCTCTCTCTGACCCGTCTGTCTCTATCTAACCTGTCTGTCTCTCTGACCCATCTGTCTCTCTCTGACCCGTCTGTCTCTATCTAACCTGTCTGTCTCTCTCTGACCCGTCTGTCTCTCTCTGACCCGTCTGTCTCTATCTAACCTGTCTGTCTCTCTCTGACCCATCTGTCTCTCTCTGACCCGTCTGTCTCTATCTAACCTGTCTGTCTCTCTCTGACCCGTCTGTCTCTATCTAACCTGTCTGTCTCTCTGACCCATCTGTCTCTCTCTGACCCGTCTGTCTCTATCTAACCTGTTTGTCTCTCTCTGACCCGTCTGTCTCTCTCTGACCCGTCTGTCTCTATCTAACCTGTCTGTCTCTCTCTGACCCGTCTGTCTCTATCTAACCTGTCTGTCTCTCTCTGACCCGTCTGTCTCTATCTAACCTGTCTGTCTCTCTCTGACCCGTCTGTCTCTCTCTGACCCGTCTGTCTCTATCTAACCTGTCTGTCTCTCTGACCCATCTGTCTCTCTCTGACCCGTCTGTCTCTATCTAACCTGTCTGTCTCTCTCTGACCCGTCTGTCTCTCTCTGACCCGTCTGTCTCTATCTAACCTGTCTGTCTCTCTCTGACCCATCTGTCTCTCTCTGACCCGTCTGTCTCTATCTAACCTGTCTGTCTCTCTCTGACCCGTCTGTCTCTATCTAACCTGTCTGTCTCTCTGACCCATCTGTCTCTCTCTGACCCGTCTGTCTCTATCTAACCTGTTTGTCTCTCTCTGACCCGTCTGTCTCTCTCTGACCCGTCTGTCTCTATCTAACCTGTCTGTCTCTCTCTGACCCGTCTGTCTCTATCTAACCTGTCTGTCTCTCTCTGACCCGTCTGTCTCTATCTAACCTGTCTGTCTCTCTCTGACCCGTCTGTCTCTATCTAACCTGTCTGTCTCTCTCTGACCCGTCTGTCTCTATCTAACCTGTCTGTCTCTCTCTGACCCGTCTGTCTCTCTCTGACCCGTCTGTCTCTATCTAACCTGTCTGTCTCTCTCTGACCCGTCTGTCTCTATCTAACCTGTCTGTCTCTCTCTGACCCGTCTCTCTCTCTGACCCGTCTGTCTCTATCTAACCTGTCTGTCTCTCTCTGACCCGTCTGTCTCTATCTAACCCGTCTGTCTCTCTCTGACCCGTCTGTCTCTCTCTGACCCGTCTGTCTCTCTCTGACCCGTCTGTCTCTATCTAACCTGTCTGTCTCTCTCTGACCCGTCTGTCTCTCTCTGACCCGTCTGTCTCTATCTAACCTGTCTGTCTCTATCTAACCTGTCTGTCTCTCTCTGACCCGTCTGTCTCTATCTGACCCGTCTGTCTCTCTCTGACCCGTCTGTCTCTCTCTAACCTGTCTGTCTCTCTGCAGGTGTCAGACTTCATCGAGTCTCTTCCTGGTTGTGAAGAACAGGCCAAACGGTTCAGAGACGAGGTGAGACAACCAATCAGCTGCTAGATCATGACCTCATCATTGAAACTGCTGTGATCTCATTGGTTCCCACTTCTGTCCGTCTAGCAAATCGATGGGCGGGCCTTCCTTCTACTTACCCAACGGGACATCGTCAGGATCATGTCAATCAAACTTGGTCCCGCCCTCAAAATTTACAACTCCATCCTGATGTTCAAACACACTGAGGACAGGAGCCAATCACACACTGAGGACAGGAGCCAATCACACACTGAGGACAGGAGCCAATCAGACGCCGAGGACGGGAGCCAATCAGACGCCGAGGACGGGAGCCAATCAGACGCCGAGGACGGGAGCCAATCAGACGCCGGGGACGGGAGCCAATCAGACGCCGGGGACGGGAGCCAATCAGACGCCGGGGACGGGAGCCAATCAGACGCCGGGGACGGGAGCCAATCAGACGCCGGGGACGGGAGCCAATCAGACGCCGAGGACCGGAGCCAATCAGACGCCGAGGACCGGAGCCAATCAGACGCCGGGGACGGGAGCCAATCAGACGCCGGGGACGGGAGCCAATCAGACGCCGAGGACCGGAGCCAATCAGACGCCGAGGACCGGAGCCAATCAGACGCTGCTCATTTAGCATCCAATCATCAGTGCGTCTGACCGTCTGACCCCACTGTGATCTCAGGTGTTTCCTCAGGTGTGACGAAAAGAAGAAAACAAGACAAAAACAAAAACCTTGAGCACCATTCCAGGTTCCGCCTCCTTGAAGGGGCGGGGCTAAATGCAGGTGACAGGTGACATGTTTCCTCGGAGACGTACATATAGTTTTCAACAGATGAAGAAACACCTGAAAACACAAAGCGTTTACAATGTTCATAAAGTTTAAACTTGAATCTCTTTGAACACACGATTGCTGCCAGCTGATTGGCTGAGAGCTTAAGAAACACTAAAACACAGGAAGTTGATTTCTAATCCATATTTCTGATAAATAATCAAAGTTTGTGAAAATATAATTTTGTTAATAACTTACAACAGACTGCAGAATCAGGAAAACCAAACAAAAAGCAAATACATGTGAATACTTGTGGATTAAAAGCCGTTTACTAAAGAAAAACTCATTTCTCCAAACTGTGAGAAAGTTTAATATTTATAAACAATACAATGTTAGCCTGAAAAGGGTTTTATGAATAAATAAGTGTCTTAATTAATAATTATGCATAAAATGTTTCAATGATAATGAGGAAACGACCTTAAAGGGTTACATTGTGAGGAAGTGTCATCTGACTATGAGGCGTTTTTAAGATGAGAAGATATGAAGAAGCTCTTTATGAATGTACCGGCTCACCTGTGGCTCCGCCCACATGTGGCTCCGCCCACAGGTGATGCTCGATGACATCACGCTGTGGCTCCGCCCACAGGTGATGCTCGATGACATCACGCTGTGGCTCCGCCCCCACTGTGATGACATTTTGAAGGCGGAGCAGTGTGACGTCATCGTCCCTCCAGAACTCAGGGTTTTACGTCTGTCACTTCCTGTCAGGTGATCTTCATGACCAGCACTCGGAAGTCCCGCCTCCTCCGCTGTGATTGTATATTTATAATGTATTCTGTTGTGTTATGAAGAGTATCTATTGTATCTCTAGAGATTTATATTTTAGAGTTTATTATTATATATATATATTTGTATTGTTTCTCCCCTGACTCCTCCTCCTTGGTGATGTCACTGTGATGTCACATTGCTGCACACGCTCAGTCTGCTTTCTTTGCTGTTTCTGTCCGTGTTTGAGGAGATGAATAAAGTTTCTCTTGAACAGTGTATTGTATTGGGTGCTCTGAGAAGAGAAGTCCAGAATTCAATGAGTTCTAATCAACGTTTTAATTAAAGTTTCATGATGATGTCTATACGGGTCACACATCAGGAGGAGGATCCCCAGACCGCAGGGGGTCCAGTCCCTTTGGTCCTGTTCCTGGTCCAGTCCCTTTGCTCCTGGTCCAGTCCTTTGGTCCTGGTACTTCGTAACCCTCAGCCTGGTCACTCTTCATTCCAGAGCAGACTCGTGACTCTGTGATGCATTCATACCTGAAATACTTCTTAACAATAAAAAGCAACTGGTGACTCCTTGCTAATCCATATTTCCATGAGGCTCTCTGTCCATTCTTGATGATCACATCTCAAGTATTGTAATGAACACACAGACACCATTACATGTCATCACCTTCCTAAAATTAGTCATTTTTTGATAGAAATGATTTTCTTGCCTAAATCCTCATCATGCACCTCTGGTAAAGTCTCCTCCATCCTCAGGTGAACAGGTCATGTGCTTTTCCCCTGTAGTATAACATACATGTGCTTTTCCCCTGTAGTATAACATACATGTGCTTTTCCCCTGTAGTATAACATACATGTGCTTCTACCCTGTAGTATAACATGTGACATGTCAAGAGTGTGACTGAGGCCTTTTTATTCTGCCTAAGTCAAAAGACAATGTAACTTTAAAGCTTTTAAGGATGGCATTTTGAAGCTAGCATTTAAGCTAGCAATTTAGTTAGCATTTTTGTGAGTATTTTTGTCAATGAAAATCTCACTGGAACATAATATTAGTAATCATGACATAACTTGACCGTTATTACAGTAAGCCTGAACACAAAGCCACTCGATTCACCGGAGTCGGACCCTGGATCTCTGTGGTGGTCTCTGTCCTGGTCTCTGTCCAAGTCTCTGTGGTGGTCTCTGTCCTAGTCTCTGTCCTGGTCTCTGTGGTGGTCTCTGTGCTGGTCTCTGTCCAAGTCTCTGTGGTGGTCTCTGTCCTAGTCTCTGTCCTGGTCTCTGTGGTGGTCTCTGTGCTGGTCTCTGTCCTAGTCTCTGTCCTGGTCTCTGTGCTGGTCTCTGTCCAAGTCTCTGTGCTGGTCTCTGTCCTGGATCTCTGTCCTGGTCTCTGTCCAAGTCTCTGTCCAAGTCTCTGTCCTGGATCTCTGTCCTGGTCTCTGTCCTAGTCTCTGTGGTGGTCTCTGTGCTGGTCTCTGTCCTGGTCTCTGTCCTAGTCTCTGTGGTGGTCTCTGTCCTGGTCTCTGTGGTGGTCTCTGTGCTGGTCTCTGTCCTAGTCTCTGTCCTGGTCTCTGTGCTGGTCTCTGTCCAAGTCTCTGTGCTGGTCTCTGTCCTGGATCTCTGTCCTGGATCTCTGTCCTGGTCTCTGTCCAAGTCTCTGTCCAAGTCTCTGTCCTGGATCTCTGTCCTGGTCTCTGTCCTAGTCTCTGTGGTGGTCTCTGTCCTAGTCTCTGTCCTGGTCTCTGTGCTGGTCTCTGTCCTGGTCTCTGTCCTAGTCTCTGTCCTGGTCTCTGTGCTGGTCTCTGTGCTGGTCTCTGTCCTGGTCTCTGTGCTGGTCTCTGTCCTGGTCTCTGTCCTGGTCTCTGTGCTGGTCTCTGTCCAAGTCTCTGTGGTGGTCTCTGTCCTAGTCTCTGTGCTGGTCTCTGTCCAAGTCTCTGTGGTGGTCTCTGTCCTAGTCTCTGCCCTAGTCTCTGTGCTAGTCTGTATCCTGGTCTCTGTGCTAGTCTGTATCCTGGTCTCTGTCCTGGTCTCTGCCCTAGTCTCTGCCCTAGTCTCTGTCCTGGTCTCTGCCCTAGTCTCTGTGCTGGTCTCTGCCCTAGTCTCTGTGCTGGTCTCTGTGCTAGTCTCTGTGCTGGTGGTCTCTGTCCTAGTCTCTGTCCTGGTGGTCTCTGTCCTGGTGGTCTCTGTCCTGGTCTCTGTCCTAGTCTCTGTCCTAGTCTCTATCCTGGTATCTGTGCTAGTCTCTGTCCTAGTCTCTATCCTGGTCTCTGTCCTAGTCTCTGTGCTGGTGGTCTCTGTCCTGGTCTCTGTCCTAGTCTCTGTCCTAGTCTCTATCCTGGTCTCTGTCCTAGTCTCTGTGCTGGTGGTCTCTGTCCTGGTCTCTGTGCTAGTCTCTGTGCTGGTGGTCTCTGTCCTGGTCTCTGTGCTAGTCTCTGTGCTGGTGGTCTCTGTGCTGGTCGCTGTCCTGTGCTGGGGGGACCACAGGACAAAGTCTGGTCCTCAGAGGTTTTGGTGATCTCTGGTCTAGCGGCCAGGTGTGGAGAGTTCTTCAGGACCACGCAGAGCCCTGATCCGTAGAGACCTGATTCATAGAGACCTGATTCATAGAGACCTGATCCATAGAGACCTGATTCATAGAGACCTGATTCATAGAGACCTGATCCATAGAGACCTGATTCATAGAGACCTGATCCATAGAGACCTGATTCATAGAGACCTGATCCATAGAGACCTGATTCATAGAGACCTAATGCGTAGAGACCTGATCCGTAGAGACCCTGACCCAGAGTCTCTGGAGGGGTCAGACAGGTTGTCTCACTGCTTTGATCTTCCTCCTTCGTCTTCACCACCTACCCACAATCCACTGCTCTCCTGGTTCTGGTCCTCACAGAGTCCTGTCCTTGGGGAACCATCGATGTCCTTCAGAGTCTCAGCACAGAAACTAATTATTCACTCTGCCGTCTCCTAGCAACAGCAGCATCCCAGAATCAGAGGACAGGGAGGAGGATTTACAGCAGACCCAGGATCAGACAGGTTAGTGTGAGAAGTTAATGAAGAAGATGACGGTGACCTTCCTCATAATCTGTTAATCCTGTTTTCCACATCGGTCCTTCAGCTCATGAAACGTTGACACATGTCCAAAGAGGACGGGAAGCGGGACGTCTGATTGGTGAACAGGAAGCGGGACGTCTGATTGGTTAACGGGAAGCGGGACGTCTGATTGGTTAACAGGAAGCGGGACGTCTGATTGGTTAACAGGAAGCGGGACGTTTGATTGGTTAACGGGAAGCGGGACGTCTGATTGGTTAACGGGAAGCGGGACGTCTGATTGGTTAACGGGAAGCGGGACGTCTGATTGGTTTACGGGAAGCGGGACGTCTGATTGGTTTACGGGAAGCGGGACATCTGATTGGTTTACGGGAAGCGGGACATCTGATTGGTTTACGGGAAGCGGGACATCTGATTGGTTTACGGGAAGCGGGACATCTGATTGGTTAAAGAGGAATCGATCACCAAAATAAAGTTTGTGGAAGTTCAGTTAACGTTTGAGATAACTTTGACAGACAGGTTTACAGGGACAGACATGTAGAGAGACAGACAGGTTTACAGGGACAGCCATGTAGAGAGACAGACAGGTTTGCAGGGACAGACATGTAGAGAGACAGACAGGTTTACAGGGACAGACAGGTGGAGAGACAGACAGGTTTACAGGGACAGACAGTTGGAGAGACAGACAGGTTTACAGGGACAGACAGGTAGAGAGACAGACAGACAGGTCTCTCTCCCTCTCCCTCCCTCCCTCTCTCTCTGCAGGAGGAAATTAATTTACAGTCAACACTGCAGGAGAGAGAGAGAGAGAGAGAGGGAGGGAGAGAGAGAGAGGGAAGGGAGAGGGAGAGACAAAGAGAGAGAGAGGGAGAGAGAGAGAGAGGGAGGGAGGGAGAGAGGGAGAGGGGGAGAGAGAGAGGGAGGGAGTGAGAAAGAGAGAGATGATGAGAGAGAGAGGGAGAGAGAGATGATGAGAGAGAGAGGGAGAGAGAGAGACGATGAGAGGACACGTTTAAAGACGAGGAAGCATCAGAGGATGATGAAGATGAAGAGAAAAGAGGCGAAACATGAAGCGACCGAAGCTCCAACGGTGAGACTCATGCTGATGATCAATATGCTGATGATCAATATGCTGCAGTGTTACAGTACTGATCAATGCTGACAGATATATGATGATCAATACTGTCTTCTCTGTGCTCTCTCTGTATGTTATTGATCGGGTGAATGAACTGAAGGAGTGATTGCTATTGATCAGTATATCGATAGTTGTCGGAGGAGCTGCAATGCATGTTGGGAAATGTAGTCGCTGCAGCTCTGACTTTGTGTTTGTTCTAGTAGTAGTTTGTGCCTTTGAGCGACTTTATTGTCGCAGAAGAGAGATTTGTCTCCACAGCACTGAACACATCCTGTTGTGAGGTTGTCTTGTGTCTCTGAGGTTGTCTTGTGTCTCTGTTGTTGTCTTGTGTCTCTGAGGTTGTCTTGTGTCTCTGAGTTTATCTTGTGTCTCTGAGGTTGTCTTGTGTCTCTGAGGTTGTTTTGTGTCTCTGAGTTTATCTTGTGTCTCTGAGGTTGTCTTGTGTCTCTGAGGTTGTCTTGTGTCTCTGAGGTTGTCTTCTTTCTCTGAGGTTGTCTTGTGTCTCTGAGGTTGTCTTGTGTCTCTGAGGTTGTCTTCTTTCTCTGAGGTTGTCTTGTGTCTCTGAGGTTGTCTTGTGTCTCTGAGGTTGTCTTCTTTCTCTGAGGTTGTCTTGTGTCTCTGGGGTTGTCTTGTGTCTCTGAGGTTGTCTTTTTTCTCTGGGGTTGTCTTGTGTCTCTGTTGTTGTCTTGTGTCTCTGGGGTTGTCTTGTGTCTCTGGGGTTGTCTTGTGTCTCCGGGGTTGTCTTGTGTCTCTGAGGTTGTCTTGTGTCTCTGTTGTTGTCTTGTGTCTCCGGGGTTGTCTTGTGTCTCTGAGTTTGTCTTGTGTCTCTGTTGTTGTCTTCTGTCTCTGAAGTTGTTTTGTGTCTCTGAGTTTGTCTTGTGTCTCTGAGGTTGTCTTGTGTCTCTGGGGTTGTCTTGTGTCTCTGAGGTTGTCTTCTTTCTCTGAGGTTGTCTTGTGTCTCTGAGGTTGTCTTGTGTCTCTGAGTTTGTCTTGTGTCTCTGAGGTTGTCTTGTGTCTCTGAGTTTATCTTGTGTCTCTGAGGTTGTCTTGTGTCTCTGAGGTTGTCTTGTGTCTCTGAGTTTATCTTGTGTCTCTGAGGTTGTCTTGTGTCTCTGAGTTTATCTTGTGTCTCTGAGGTTGTATTGTGTCTCTGAGGTTGTCTTGTGTCTCTGAGTTTATCTTGTGTCTCTGAGGTTGTCTTGTGTCTCTGAGTTTATCTTGTGTCTCTGAGGTTGTCTTGTGTCTCTGAGGTTGTCTTCTTTCTCTGAGGTTGTCTTGTGTCTCTGAGGTTGTCTTCTTTCTCTGTTGTTGTCTTGTGTCTCTGGGGTTGTCTTGTGTCTCTGAGTTTATCTTGTGTCTCTGAGATTGTCTTGTGTCTCTGTTGTTGTCTTGTGTCTCTGGGGTTGTCTTGTGTCTCTGTTGTTGTCTTGTGTCTCTGGGGTTGTCTTGTGTCTCTGAGTTCATCTTGTGTCTCTGAGTTTATCTTGTGTCTCTGAGGTTGTCTTGTGTCTCTGAGGTTGTCTTGTGTCTCTGTTGTTGTCTTGTGTCTCTGGGGTTGTCTTGTGTCTCTGGGCTTGTCTTCTTTCTCTGAGGCTATCTTGTGTCTCTGAGGCTATATTGTGTCTCTGAGTTTGTCTTGTGTCTCTGAGGTTGTCTTCTGTCTCTGAGGTTGTCTTCTGTCTCTGTTGTTGTCTTCTGTCTCTGTTGTTGTCTTGTGTCTCTGAGTTTATCTTGTGTCTCTGAGGTTGTCTTGTGTCTCTGAGGTTGTCTTCTGTCTTTGTTGTTGTCTTGTGTCTCTGTTGTTGTCTTGTGTCTCTGGGGTTGTCTTGTGTCTCTGAGGTTGTCTTCTTTCTCTGAGGTTGTCTTGTGTCTCTGAGTTTATCTTGTGTCTCTGAGGTTGTCTTGTGTCTCTGAGGTTGTCTTCTGTCTTTGTTGTTGTCTTGTGTCTCTGTTGTTGTCTTGTGTCTCTGAGGTTGTCTTCTTTCTCTGAGGTTGTCTTGTGTCTCTGAGGTTGTCTTGTGTCTCTGAGTTTATCTTGTGTCTCGGAGGTTGTCTTGTGTCTCTGAGGTTGTTTTGTGTCTCTGAGTTTATCTTGTGTCTCTGAGTTTATCTTGTGTCTCTGAGGTTGTCTTGTGTCTCTGAGGTTGTCTTGTGTCTCTGAGGTTGTTTTGTGTCTCTGAGTTTATCTTGTGTCTCTGAGGTTGTCTTGTGTCTCTGAGGTTGTCTTCTTTCTCTGAGGTTGTCTTGTGTCTCTGAGGTTGTCTTGTGTCTCTGAGGTTGTCTTCTTTCTCTGAGGTTGTCTTGTGTCTCTGAGGTTGTCTTGTGTCTCTGAGGTTGTCTTCTTTCTCTGAGGTTGTCTTGTGTCTCTGAGTTTATCTTGTGTCTCTGAGGTTGTCTTGTGTCTCTGAGGTTGTCTTCTGTCTTTGTTGTTGTCTTGTGTCTCTGTTGTTGTCTTGTGTCTCTGGGGTTGTCTTGTGTCTCTGGGGTTGTCTTGTGTCTCCGGGGTTGTCTTGTGTCTCTGAGGTTGTCTTGTGTCTCTGTTGTTGTCTTGTGTCTCCGGGGTTGTCTTGTGTCTCTGAGTTTGTCTTGTGTCTCTGTTGTTGTCTTCTGTCTCTGAAGTTGTTTTGTGTCTCTGAGTTTGTCTTGTGTCTCTGAGTTTGTCTTGTGTCTCTGGGGTTGTCTTGTGTCTCTGAGGTTGTCTTCTTTCTCTGAGGTTGTCTTGTGTCTCTGAGGTTGTCTTGTGTCTCTGAGTTTGTCTTGTGTCTCTGAGGTTGTCTTGTGTCTCTGAGTTTATCTTGTGTCTCTGAGGTTGTCTTGTGTCTCTGAGGTTGTCTTGTGTCTCTGAGTTTATCTTGTGTCTCTGAGGTTGTCTTGTGTCTCTGAGGTTGTCTTGTGTCTCTGAGTTTATCTTGTGTCTCTGAGGTTGTCTTGTGTCTCTGAGTTTATCTTGTGTCTCTGAGGTTGTCTTGTGTCTCTGAGGTTGTCTTGTGTCTCTGAGGTTGTCTTCTTTCTCTGAGGTTGTCTTGTGTCTCTGAGGTTGTCTTGTGTCTCTGTTGTTGTCTTGTGTCTCTGGGGTTGTCTTGTGTCTCTGAGTTTATCTTGTGTCTCTGAGATTGTCTTGTGTCTCTGAGGTTGTCTTGTGTCTCTGTTGTTGTCTTGTGTCTCTGGGGTTGTCTTGTGTCTCTGAGTTCATCTTGTGTCTCTGAGTTTATCTTGTGTCTCTGAGGTTGTCTTGTGTCTCTGAGGTTGTCTTGTGTCTCTGTTGTTGTCTTGTGTCTCTGGGGTTGTCTTGTGTCTCTGGGCTTGTCTTCTTTCTCTGAGGCTATCTTGTGTCTCTGAGGCTATCTTGTGTCTCTGAGTTTGTCTTGTGTCTCTGAGGTTGTCTTCTGTCTCTGAGGTTGTCTTCTGTCTCTGTTGTTGTCTTCTGTCTCTGTTGTTGTCTTGTGTCTCTGAGTTTATCTTGTGGCTCTAAGGTTGTCTTGTGTCTCTGAGGTTGTCTTGTGTCTCTGTTGTTGTCTTGTGTCTCTGAGTTTATCTTGTGTCTCTGAGGTTGTCTTGTGTCTCTGAGGTTGTCTTCTGTCTTTGTTGTTGTCTTGTGTCTCTGTTGTTGTCTTGTGTCTCTGGGGTTGTCTTGTGTCTCTGGGGTTGTCTTGTGTCTCCGGGGTTGTCTTGTGTCTCTGAGGTTGTCTTGTGTCTCTGTTGTTGTCTTGTGTCTCCGGGGTTGTCTTGTGTCTCTGAGTTTGTCTTGTGTCTCTGTTGTTGTCTTCTGTCTCTGAAGTTGTTTTGTGTCTCTGAGTTTGTCTTGTGTCTCTGAGTTTGTCTTGTGTCTCTGGGGTTGTCTTGTGTCTCTGAGGTTGTCTTCTTTCTCTGAGGTTGTCTTGTGTCTCTGAGGTTGTCTTGTGTCTCTGAGTTTGTCTTGTGTCTCTGAGGTTGTCTTGTGTCTCTGAGTTTATCTTGTGTCTCTGAGGTTGTCTTGTGTCTCTGAGGTTGTCTTGTGTCTCTGAGTTCATCTTGTGTCTCTGAGGTTGTCTTGTGTCTCTGAGGTTGTCTTGTGTCTCTGAGTTTATCTTGTGTCTCTGAGGTTGTCTTGTGTCTCTGAGTTTATCTT
This sequence comes from Taurulus bubalis, assembly GCF_910589615.1. Classification (NCBI taxonomy): domain Eukaryota; kingdom Metazoa; phylum Chordata; class Actinopteri; order Perciformes; family Cottidae; genus Taurulus; species Taurulus bubalis. Next base: position 543,516 of record NC_136606.1, read on the forward strand.
GTGTCTCTGAGGTTGTCTTGTGTCTCTGAGGTTGTCTTGTGTCTCTGAGGTTGTCTTCTTTCTCTGAGGTTGTCTTGTGTCTCTGAGGTTGTCTTCTTTCTCTGTTGTTGTCTTGTGTCTCTGGGGTTGTCTTGTGTCTCTGAGTTTATCTTGTGTCTCTGAGATTGTCTTGTGTCTCTGAGGTTGTCTTGTGTCTCTGTTGTTGTCTTGTGTCTCTGGGGTTGTCTTGTGTCTCTGAGTTTATCTTGTGTCTCTGAGGTTGTCTTGTGTCTCTGAGGTTGTCTTGTGTCTCTGTTGTTGTCTTGTGTCTCTGGGGTTGTCTTGTGTCTCTGGGCTTGTCTTCTTTCTCTGAGGCTATCTTGTGTCTCTGAGGCTATCTTGTGTCTCTGAGTTTGTCTTGTGTCTCTGAGGTTGTCTTCTGTCTCTGAGGTTGTCTTCTGTCTCTGTTGTTGTCTTCTGTCTCTGTTGTTGTCTTGTGTCTCTGAGTTTATCTTGTGGCTCTAAGGTTGTCTTGTGTCTCTGAGGTTGTCTTGTGTCTCTGTTGTTGTCTTGTGTCTCTGAGTTTATCTTGTGTCTCTGAGGTTGTCTTGTGTCTCTGAGGTTGTCTTCTGTCTTTGTTGTTGTCTTGTGTCTCTGTTGTTGTCTTGTGTCTCTGGGGTTGTCTTGTGTCTCTGAGGTTGTCTTCTTTCTCTGAGGTTGTCTTGTGTCTCTGAGTTTATCTTGTGACTCTGAGGTTGTCTTGTGTCTCTGAGGTTGTCTTCTGTCTTTGTTGTTGTCTTGTGTCTCTGTTGTTGTCTTGTGTCTCTGAGGTTGTCTTCTTTCTCTGAGGTTGTCTTGTGTCTCTGAGGTTGTCTTGTGTCTCTGAGTTTATCTTGTGTCTCTGAGGTTGTCTTGTGTCTCTGAGGTTGTTTTGTGTCTCTGAGTTTATCTTGTGTCTCTGAGTTTATCTTGTGTCTCTGAGGTTGTCTTGTGTCTCTGAGGTTGTCTTGTGTCTCTGAGGTTGTTTTGTGTCTCTGAGTTTATCTTGTGTCTCTGAGGTTGTCTTGTGTCTCTGAGGTTGTCTTCTTTCTCTGAGGTTGTCTTGTGTCTCTGAGGTTGTCTTGTGTCTCTGAGGTTGTCTTCTTTCTCTGAGGTTGTTTTGTGTCTCTGAGGTTGTCTTGTGTCTCTGAGGTTGTCTTCTTTCTCTGAGGTTGTCTTGTGTCTCTGGGGTTGTCTTGTGTCTCTGAGGTTGTCTTTTTTCTCTGGGGTTGTCTTGTGTCTCTGTTGTTGTCTTGTGTCTCTGGGGTTGTCTTGTGTCTCTGGGGTTGTCTTGTGTCTCCGGGGTTGTCTTGTGTCTCTGAGGTTGTCTTGTGTCTCTGTTGTTGTCTTGTGTCTCCGGGGTTGTCTTGTGTCTCTGAGTTTGTCTTGTGTCTCTGTTGTTGTCTTCTGTCTCTGAAGTTGTTTTGTGTCTCTGAGTTTGTCTTGTGTCTCTGAGTTTGTCTTGTGTCTCTGGGGTTGTCTTGTGTCTCTGAGGTTGTCTTCTTTCTCTGAGGTTGTCTTGTGTCTCTGAGGTTGTCTTGTGTCTCTGAGGTTGTCTTGTGTCTCTGAGGTTGTCTTGTGTCTCTGAGTTTATCTTGTGTCTCTGAGGTTGTCTTGTGTCTCTGAGGTTGTCTTGTGTCTCTGAGTTTATCTTGTGTCTCTGAGGTTGTCTTGTGTCTCTGAGTTTATCTTGTGTCTCTGAGGTTGTCTTGTGTCTCTGAGGTTGTCTTGTGTCTCTGAGTTTATCTTGTGTCTCTGAGGTTGTCTTGTGTCTCTGAGTTTATCTTGTGTCTCTGAGGTTGTCTTGTGTTTCTGAGGTTGTCTTGTGTCTCTGAGGTTGTCTTCTTTCTCTGAGGTTGTCTTGTGTCTCTGAGGTTGTCTTCTTTCTCTGTTGTTGTCTTGTGTCTCTGGGGTTGTCTTGTGTCTCTGAGTTTATCTTGTGTCTCTGAGATTGTCTTGTGTCTCTGTTGTTGTCTTGTGTCTCTGGGGTTGTCTTGTGTCTCTGTTGTTGTCTTGTGTCTCTGGGGTTGTCTTGTGTCTCTGAGTTTATCTTGTGTCTCTGAGATTGTCTTGTGTCTCTGTTGTTGTATTGTGTCTCTGAGGTTGTCTTGTGTCTCTGAAGTTGTCTTGTGTCTCTGAAGTTGTCTTGTGTCTCTGTTGTTGTCTAGTGTATCTGGGGTTGTCTTGTGTCTCTGAGTTTATCTTGTGTCTCTGAGGTTGTCTTGTGTCTCTGAGGTTGTCTTGTGTCTCTGTTGTTGTCTTGTGTCTCTGGGGTTGTCTTGTGTCTCTGGGCTTGTCTTCTTTCTCTGAGGCTATCTTGTGTCTCTGAGGCTATCTTGTGTCTCTGAGTTTGTCTTGTGTCTCTGAGGTTGTCTTCTGTCTCTGAGGTTGTCTTCTGTCTCTGTTGTTGTCTTCTGTCTCTGTTGTTGTCTTGTGTCTCTGAGTTTATCTTGTGGCTCTAAGGTTGTCTTGTGTCTCTGAGGTTGTCTTGTGTCTCTGTTGTTGTCTTGTGTCTCTGAGTTTATCTTGTGTCTCTGAGGTTGTCTTGTGTCTCTGAGGTTGTCTTCTGTCTTTGTTGTTGTCTTGTGTCTCTGTTATTGTCTTGTGTCTCTGGGGTTGTCTTGTGTCTCTGAGGTTGTCTTCTTTCTCTGAGGTTGTCTTGTGTCTCTGAGTTTATCTTGTGTCTCTGAGGTTGTCTTGTGTCTCTGAGGTTGTCTTCTGTCTTTGTTGTTGTCTTGTGTCTCTGTTGTTGTCTTGTGTCTCTGAGGTTGTCTTCTTTCTCTGAGGTTGTCTTGTGTCTCTGAGGTTGTCTTGTGTCTCTGAGTTTATCTTGTGTCTCTGAGGTTGTCTTGTGTCTCTGAGGTTGTTTTGTGTCTCTGAGTTTATCTTGTGTCTCTGAGTTTATCTTGTGTCTCTGAGGTTGTCTTGTGTCTCTGAGGTTGTCTTGTGTCTCTGAGGTTGTCTTCTTTCTCTGAGGTTGTCTTGTGTCTCTGAGGTTGTCTTCTTTCTCTGAGGTTGTCTTGTGTCTCTGAGGTTGTCTTGTGTCTCTGAGGTTGTCTTGTGTCTCTGAGGTTGTCTTCTTTCTCTGAGGTTGTCTTGTGTCTCTGGGGTTGTCTTGTGTCTCTGAGGTTGTCTTTTTTCTCTGGGGTTGTCTTGTGTCTCTGTTGTTGTCTTGTGTCTCTGGGGTTGTCTTGTGTCTCTGGGGTTGTCTTGTGTCTCTGAGGTTGTCTTGTGTCTCTGTTGTTGTCTTGTGTCTCCGGGGTTGTCTTGTGTCTCTGAGTTTGTCTTGTGTCTCTGTTGTTGTCTTCTGTCTCTGAAGTTGTTTTGTGTCTCTGAGTTTGTCTTGTGTCTCTGAGGTTGTCTTGTGTCTCTGGGGTTGTCTTGTGTCTCTGAGGTTGTCTTCTTTCTCTGAGGTTGTCTTGTGTCTCTGAGGTTGTCTTGTGTCTCTGAGTTTATCTTGTGTCTCTGAGGTTGTCTTGTGTCTCTGAGTTTATCTTGTGTCTCTGAGGTTGTCTTGTGTCTCTGAGGTTGTCTTCTGTCTTTGTTGTTGTCTTGTGTCTCTGTTGTTGTCTTGTGTCTCTGGGGTTGTCTTGTGTCTCTGTTGTTGTCTTGTGTCTCTGGGGTTGTCTTGTGTCTCTGAGTTTATCTTGTGTCTCTGAGATTGTCTTGTGTCTCTGTTGTTGTATTGTGTCTCTGAGGTTGTCTTGTGTCTCTGAAGTTGTCTTGTGTCTCTGAAGTTGTCTTGTGTCTCTGTTGTTGTCTAGTGTATCTGGGGTTGTCTTGTGTCTCTGAGTTTATCTTGTGTCTCTGAGGTTGTCTTGTGTCTCTGAGGTTGTCTTGTGTCTCTGTTGTTGTCTTGTGTCTCTGGGGTTGTCTTGTGTCTCTGGGCTTGTCTTCTTTCTCTGAGGCTATCTTGTGTCTCTGAGGCTATCTTGTGTCTCTGAGTTTGTCTTGTGTCTCTGAGGTTGTCTTCTGTCTCTGAGGTTGTCTTCTGTCTCTGTTGTTGTCTTCTGTCTCTGTTGTTGTCTTGTGTCTCTGAGATTATCTTGTGGCTCTAAGGTTGTCTTGTGTCTCTGAGGTTGTCTTGTGTCTCTGTTGTTGTCTTGTGTCTCTGAGTTTATCTTGTGTCTCTGAGGTTGTCTTGTGTCTCTGAGGTTGTCTTCTGTCTTTGTTGTTGTCTTGTGTCTCTGTTATTGTCTTGTGTCTCTGGGGTTGTCTTGTGTCTCTGAGGTTGTCTTCTTTCTCTGAGGTTGTCTTGTGTCTCTGAGTTTATCTTGTGTCTCTGAGGTTGTCTTGTGTCTCTGAGGTTGTCTTCTGTCTTTGTTGTTGTCTTGTGTCTCTGTTGTTGTCTTGTGTCTCTGAGGTTGTCTTCTTTCTCTGAGGTTGTCTTGTGTCTCTGAGGTTGTCTTGTGTCTCTGAGTTTATCTTGTGTCTCTGAGGTTGTCTTGTGTCTCTGAGGTTGTTTTGTGTCTCTGAGTTTATCTTGTGTCTCTGAGTTTATCTTGTGTCTCTGAGGTTGTCTTGTGTCTCTGAGGTTGTCTTGTGTCTCTGAGGTTGTCTTCTTTCTCTGAGGTTGTCTTGTGTCTCTGAGTTTATCTTGTGTCTCTGAGGTTGTCTTGTGTCTCTGAGGTTGTCTTCTGTCTTTGTTGTTGTCTTGTGTCTCTGAGGTTGTCTTCTTTCTCTGAGGTTGTCTTGTGTCTCTGAGGTTGTCTTGTGTCTCTGAGTTTATCTTGTGTCTCTGAGGTTGTCTTGTGTCTCTGAGGTTGTTTTGTGTCTCTGAGTTTATCTTGTGTCTCTGAGGTTGTCTTGTGCTCTGAGGTTGTCTTGTGTCTCTGAGGTTGTCTTCTTTCTCTGAGGTTGTCTTGTGTCTCTGAGGTTGTCTTCTTTCTCTGAGGTTGTCTTGTGTCTCTGAGGTTGTCTTGTGTCTCTGAGGTTGTCTTGTGTCTCTGAGGTTGTCTTCTTTATCTGAGGTTGTCTTGTGTCTCTGGGGTTGTCTTGTGTCTCTGAGGTTGTCTTTTTTCTCTGGGGTTGTCTTGTGTCTCTGTTGTTGTCTTGTGTCTCTGGGGTTGTCTTGTGTCTCTGGGGTTGTCTTGTGTCTCTGAGGTTGTCTTGTGTCTCTGTTGTTGTCTTGTGTCTCTGAGGTTGTCTTGTGTCTCTGAGGTTGTCTTGTGTCTCTGTTGTTGTCTTCTGTCTCTGAAGTTGTTTTGTGTCTCTGAGTTTGTCTTGTGTCTCTGAGGTTGTCTTGTGTCTCTGGGGTTGTCTTGTGTCTCTGAGGTTGTCTTCTTTCTCTGAGGTTGTCTTGTGTCTCTGAGGTTGTCTTGTGTCTCTGAGTTTATCTTGTGTCTCTGAGGTTGTCTTGTGTCTCTGAGTTTATCTTGTGTCTCTGAGGTTGTCTTGTGTCTCTGAGGTTGTCTTCTGTCTTTGTTGTTGTCTTGTGTCTCTGTTGTTGTCTTGTGTCTCTGGGGTTGTCTTGTGTCTCTGTTGTTGTCTTGTGTCTCTGGGGTTGTCTTGTGTCTCTGAGTTTATCTTGTGTCTCTGAGATTGTCTTGTGTCTCTGTTGTTGTATTGTGTCTCTGAGGTTGTCTTGTGTCTCTGAAGTTGTCTTGTGTCTCTGAAGTTGTCTTGTGTCTCTGTTGTTGTCTTGTGTATCTGGGGTTGTCTTGTGTCTCTGAGTTTATCTTGTGTCTCTGAGGTTGTCTTGTGTCTCTGAGGTTGTCTTGTGTCTCTGTTGTTGTCTTGTGTCTCTGGGGTTGTCTTGTGTCTCTGGGCTTGTCTTCTTTCTCTGAGGCTATCTTGTGTCTCTGAGTTTGTCTTGTGTCTCTGAGGTTGTCTTCTGTCTCTGAGGTTGTCTTCTGTCTCTGTTGTTGTCTTCTGTCTCTGTTGTTGTCTTGTGTCTCTGAGTTTATCTTGTGGCTCTAAGGTTGTCTTGTGTCTCTGAGGTTGTCTTGTGTCTCTGTTGTTGTCTTGTGTCTCTGAGTTTATCTTGTGTCTCTGAGGTTGTCTTGTGTCTCTGAGGTTGTCTTCTGTCTTTGTTGTTGTCTTGTGTCTCTGTTGTTGTCTTGTGTCTCTGGGGTTGTCTTGTGTCTCTGAGGTTGTCTTCTTTCTCTGAGGTTGTCTTGTGTCTCTGAGTTTATCTTGTGACTCTGAGGTTGTCTTGTGTCTCTGAGGTTGTCTTCTGTCTTTGTTGTTGTCTTGTGTCTCTGTTGTTGTCTTGTGTCTCTGAGGTTGTCTTGTGTCTCTGTTGTTGTCTTGTGTCTCTGAGTTTATCTTGTGTCTCTGAGGTTGTCTTGTGTCTCTGAGGTTGTCTTCTGTCTTTGTTGTTGTCTTGTGTCTCTGTTATTGTCTTGTGTCTCTGGGGTTGTCTTGTGTCTCTGAGGTTGTCTTCTTTCTCTGAGGTTGTCTTGTGTCTCTGAGTTTATCTTGTGTCTCTGAGGTTGTCTTGTGTCTCTGAGGTTGTCTTCTGTCTTTGTTGTTGTCTTGTGTCTCTGTTGTTGTCTTGTGTCTCTGAGGTTGTCTTCTTTCTCTGAGGTTGTCTTGTGTCTCTGAGGTTGTCTTGTGTCTATGAGTTTATCTTGTGTCTCTGAGGTTGTCTTGTGTCTCTGAGGTTGTTTTGTGTCTCTGAGTTTATCTTGTGTCTCTGAGTTTATCTTGTGTCTCTGAGGTTGTCTTGTGTCTCTGAGGTTGTCTTGTGTCTCTGAGGTTGTCTTCTTTCTCTGAGGTTGTCTTGTGTCTCTGAGTTTATCTTGTGTCTCTGAGGTTGTCTTGTGTCTCTGAGGTTGTCTTCTGTCTTTGTTGTTGTCTTGTGTCTCTGAGGTTGTCTTCTTTCTCTGAGGTTGTCTTGTGTCTCTGAGGTTGTCTTGTGTCTCTGAGTTTATCTTGTGTCTCTGAGGTTGTCTTGTGTCTCTGAGGTTGTTTTGTGTCTCTGAGTTTATCTTGTGTCTCTGAGTTTATCTTGTGTCTCTGAGGTTGTCTTGTGCTCTGAGGTTGTCTTGTGTCTCTGAGGTTGTCTTCTTTCTCTGAGGTTGTCTTGTGTCTCTGAGGTTGTCTTCTTTCTCTGAGGTTGTCTTGTGTCTCTGAGGTTGTCTTGTGTCTCTGAGGTTGTCTTGTGTCTCTGAGGTTGTCTTCTTTATCTGAGGTTGTCTTGTGTCTCTGGGGTTGTCTTGTGTCTCTGAGGTTGTCTTTTTTCTCTGGGGTTGTCTTGTGTCTCTGTTGTTGTCTTGTGTCTCTGGGGTTGTCTTGTGTCTCTGGGGTTGTCTTGTGTCTCTGAGGTTGTCTTGTGTCTCTGTTGTTGTCTTGTGTCTCCGGGGTTGTCTTGTGTCTCTGAGTTTGTCTTGTGTCTCTGTTGTTGTCTTCTGTCTCTGAAGTTGTTTTGTGTCTCTGAGTTTGTCTTGTGTCTCTGAGGTTGTCTTGTGTCTCTGGGGTTGTCTTGTGTCTCTGAGGTTGTCTTCTTTCTCTGAGGTTGTCTTGTGTCTCTGAGGTTGTCTTGTGTCTCTGAGGTTGTCTTGTGTCTCTGAGGTTGTCTTGTGTCTCTGAGTTTATCTTGTGTCTCTGAGGTTGTCTTGTGTCTCTGAGGTTGTCTTCTGTCTTTGTTGTTGTCTTGTGTCTCTGTTGTTGTCTTGTGTCTCTGGGGTTGTCTTGTGTCTCTGTTGTTGTCTTGTGTCTCTGGGGTTGTCTTGTGTCTCTGAGTTTATCTTGTGTCTCTGAGATTGTCTTGTGTCTCTGTTGTTGTATTGTGTCTCTGAGGTTGTCTTGTGTCTCTGAAGTTGTCTTGTGTCTCTGAAGTTGTCTTGTGTCTCTGTTGTTGTCTAGTGTATCTGGGGTTGTCTTGTGTCTCTGAGTTTATCTTGTGTCTCTGAGGTTGTCTTGTGTCTCTGAGGTTGTCTTGTGTCTCTGTTGTTGTCTTGTGTCTCTGGGGTTGTCTTGTGTCTCTGGGCTTGTCTTCTTTCTCTGAGGCTATCTTGTGTCTCTGAGTTTGTCTTGTGTCTCTGAGGTTGTCTTCTGTCTCTGAGGTTGTCTTCTGTCTCTGTTGTTGTCTTCTGTCTCTGTTGTTGTCTTGTGTCTCTGAGTTTATCTTGTGGCTCTAAGGTTGTCTTGTGTCTCTGAGGTTGTCTTGTGTCTCTGTTGTTGTCTTGTGTCTCTGAGTTTATCTTGTGTCTCTGAGGTTGTCTTGTGTCTCTGAGGTTGTCTTCTGTCTTTGTTGTTGTCTTGTGTCTCTGTTATTGTCTTGTGTCTCTGGGGTTGTCTTGTGTCTCTGAGGTTGTCTTCTTTCTCTGAGGTTGTCTTGTGTCTCTGAGTTTATCTTGTGTCTCTGAGGTTGTCTTGTGTCTCTGAGGTTGTCTTCTGTCTTTGTTGTTGTCTTGTGTCTCTGTTGTTGTCTTGTGTCTCTGAGGTTGTCTTCTTTCTCTGAGGTTGTCTTGTGTCTCTGAGGTTGTCTTGTGTCTCTGAGTTTATCTTGTGTCTCTGAGGTTGTCTTGTGTCTCTGAGGTTGTTTTGTGTCTCTGAGTTTATCTTGTGTCTCTGAGTTTATCTTGTGTCTCTGAGGTTGTCTTGTGTCTCTGAGGTTGTCTTGTGTCTCTGAGGTTGTCTTGTGTCTCTGAGGTTGTCTTCTTTCTCTGAGGTTGTCTTGTGTCTCTGAGGTTGTCTTCTTTCTCTGAGGTTGTCTTGTGTCTCTGGGGTTGTCTTGTGTCTCTGAGGTTGTCTTTTTTCTCTGGGGTTGTCTTGTGTCTCTGTTGTTGTCTTGTGTCTCTGGGGTTGTCTTGTGTCTCCGGGGTTGTCTTGTGTCTCTGAGTTTGTCTTGTGTCTCTGTTGTTGTCTTCTGTCTCTGAAGTTGTTTTGTGTCTCTGAGTTTGTCTTGTGTCTCTGAGGTTGTCTTGTGTCTCTGGGGTTGTCTTGTGTCTCTGAGGTTGTCTTCTTTCTCTGAGGTTGTCTTGTGTCTCTGAGGTTGTCTTGTGTCTCTGAGTTTATCTTGTGTCTCTGAGGTTGTCTTGTGTCTCTGAGTTTATCTTGTGTCTCTGAGGTTGTCTTGTGTCTCTGAGTTTATCTTGTGTCTCTGAGGTTGTCTTGTGTCTCTGAGGTTGTCTTGTGTCTCTGAGGTTGTCTTGTGTCTCTGAGGTTGTCTTGTGTCTCTGTTGTTGTCTTGTGTCTCCAGGGTTGTCTTGTGTCTCTGAGTTTGTCTTGTGTCTCTGTTGTTGTCTTCTGTCTCTGAGGTTGTTTTGTGTCTCTGAGTTTGTCTTGTGTCTCTGAGGTTGTCTTGTGTCTCTGATGTTGTCTTGTGTCTCTGAGGTTGTCTTCTGTCTCTGAGTTTGTCTTGTGTCTCTGAGGTTGTCTTGTGTCTCTGATGTTGTCTTGTGTCTCTGAGGTTGTCTTCTGTCTCTGAGGTTGTCTTGTGTCTCTGATGTTGTCTTCTGTCGCTAAGGTTGTCTTGCCTCTCTCTCTGCCTGTCTCTCTCTTACAGGAAGTCGGTGACTGAGTCCAGGTGAGGTGGCAGTGGGCGGGGCTTCGTCTGCTCAGCCACCGTCTGATTGGTTGGTGGTGATGATCGCGACTGGCGGCCTCCTGCGGATCAACGCACGGCGACAGGACTCACTGAGGTCCAAACCACACAAAGCACACACACACAAGAGGAAGAACAAGAACAAGAGGTAACACACACACACACACACACACACACACACACACACTGAACTTCAACAGTGATGTCACTTCCTGCCCCCTCAGGAGGAACGAGGTGGTGGTGGTGAAGGCGAGGTTGAAGCTGTGTTCCGTCCCGGGTCTCGTGGCGGCGCTGGGTGTACTGGTCCTGCTGGTGGGCTCGGTCATGGCGGCTCTGGGCTACTGGCCGCGGGAAGGACTCTTCTTCAGCGCTCAGCCCCGGGAGGCCACCGCCATGGCCTCGGTGGCCTCCAGCAGATCCACACCTGCCGAGGCTCAGGTGAGAACCAGGATCCCTTCGGAAAGAGATTTCAGGGTCAAGGATCAGGTTCAGGAAGCAGCTGCTGGACGGTTTTCCAACCAGGTCCGAACCAGATGTTTTGTTTCTCTAACTGCTTCCAGGGAGGAGGAGGAGGAGGAGAAGGAGGAGGTTTCAACCAGACTGAAACCCTCAACGAGACATCGGGAGGACTTCCACGAGGCTTCCTGGAGGATTTTTTGAACAGGTAAACCAGGTGTAGTCTCTAAAGATAGTAGTACTTGTAGTGGAGCAGAAGTGTGAAGTAGTTGTACATGGAAGTACTACTCTGTAAAGTACCTGTACACTTCCATATATTCCACCAGTGAAGATCAGTCGTTGTCACAAACATGTGAATAATAACTTTTTACAGAAGAGAACCGAACACGGCCTGAAGACCTTCTAGTCCTAAAGACCCAGAAGGTCCTAATGGACTAAAGGTCCTACCTTCCAGAAGGTCCTACCTCCTGGGAGGTCCTAAAGACCCATGACCTTATAGTCCTTTAGGACCTTCTAGTTATCCTAAAGGACTAAAGGTCCTACCTTCAAGAAGGTAGGACCTTTAGGACATTCTGGAGGACTTCTGGAGGTCCCGGAGGACATTCTAGTCCTTTAGGACCCTGTGGGTCTTTAGGACTTTCCAGAAGGTAGGACCTTTAAGACCTTCTAGGGTCTTTTACTCTCCTCTAAAGAGACAGATATGTCCCTCAGGAGGTGGAGACCAAACACAGAACCAATAGAGAATATGAAATGTCTGCAGGTATCTGTGCTCTGATTGGCTGTATGAAATGTCTCTGCAGGTATCTGTGCTCTGATAGGCTGAAGGTCTTCGGCCCTCTCATCATGGGCATCGGGATCTTTCTCTTCATCTGTGCCAACGCCGTCCTGCACGAGAACCGGGACAAAAAGACCAAAGTCATCAACCTGCGAGACATCTACTCCACCGTCATCGACCTCCACGGCCTCCGCAAGCCCAGCGCCTCCTGCTGCGCCTCCTCCGGCGCCTCCTCCTCCGCCAACGCCCTCAACGGCCTTGTCAACTACGTCCAATCAAAGAGCCTGGAGGCCAAACCCAGGGCATACCCCGCCTCCCTTCTGAGTAGGAGGGAGGGAGGAGGAGGAGGAGCAGGAGGAGGAGCAAGAGAAGGAGGAGGAGAAGGAAGAGGAGGAGGAGGAGGAGGAAGAGGAGGAGGAGGAGCAGGAGAAGGAGGACAGGTCAGTGATGGAGGAGGAGGAGCAGTGTTCAGTATCTACCAGGAGCAGCCAGACGCTCCTCCTCCTCCCTCCTCCTGCTGGACCTCGCTGCAGAAGGAGGTGCTCAGCTCCGCCCCCTTGCCCCTGGGGCTGGGCGGGGGTGGGACCACGGGGGTCGAGGAGGAGGAGCCTGCATGTGCACCTCCTCCTCTGCGCTCCTCCACTCCAGCAGCTTCCTGCAGCTCCTCCGGCCTCCACCAGGGGGCTCTGCTCCTCCTCTCCTGCTCCTCCCTCACCGCCTCCTATCTGTCGCTCTCCTCCCTGTCTCACCTCCTCTCCTCCTCCTCGGCCACGCCCCCCACCTACAGGAGGCGGAGCCTGCCGGCCGGCGCCAACGGACCAAGCCGCGGAGAGGAGTCCCCAGAGTTGACGTCATCACGCTGCGTGACCTCACACAGGTCGGGGGAAGTGACATCACACAGGAAGTACTCCGACAGGAAGTACTCCAACAGGAAGTACTCCAACAGGAAGTACTCCAACAGGGAGAAGCTGAGGATGATCTCTCAGGCGGATTCTGGTTTGACGCAGAAGGAGGAGGGATGAGGAGGCCGGCTAATCGAAGCTGACTGTGATCGATGACATCAGCATGACATCATCGCTCACACCAGGAAGTAGCAATAAAGACAACGTTTCTCTTTTTTCACGACACGAGGGCATGCTGTGTACGTTTGTGTCTTATTAGAGTATTTTATGTATTTATGTGGAAACCTGGAGGATGAAAGAAGCCACTGAAGGTCACTTCCTGTTTGTGACGTCTATTCATTTAACCCTTGTATGCCCCTTATTCATTATTTTAATGAATATATTTCCTTCAAAAGATTAAACGGTGACCCTGAAATGTTGGACATCGTTCATCACTTCAATATAAATAATCAACCAAACATCTCCATCAGCATGACGCTATTCAAAGTCAACACAAATACAACCTGAGCGTTGAGACTCTGACGGGTTGAGTTTAGAGTTGTAGCTCCATGACGTCTTCCACTGGAACCCGATGACTTTTCCTCGTTTGAACAGTGACGACGAGTACGTGTTCTCTCTGCTTAACTCAACAGAAACATGTCCATCAATAAAGCAACATGAAGCACATTGAATTTTCTGTCAAATATTTATCTTATTGTTTACTGGTCACTCCCAGTCTGGTCCAGTACTCTCTGGTGGTTTAGTCCACGTTTGGTCTCATATTCTCTGGTGGTTTAGTTCATGTTTGGTCTCATATTCTCTGGTGGTTTAGTCCACGCTTGGTCTCATATTCTCTGGTGGTTTAGTCCACGCTTGGTCTCATATTCTCTGGTGGTTTAGTCCACGCTTGGTCTCATATTCTCTGGTGGTTTAGTCCACGCTTGGTCTCATATTCTCTGGTGGTTTAGTCCACGTTTGGTCTCATATTCTCTGGTGATTTAGTCCATGTTTGGTCTCAAATTCTCTGGTGGTTTAGTCCACGCTTGGTCTCATATTCCTTGTTGGTTTAGTCCACAATTGGTCCAGTATTCTCTGGTGGTTTAGTCCTCATTTGGTCCAGTATTCTCTGGTGGTTTAGTCCACAATTGGTCCAGTATTCTCTGGTGGTTTAGTCCACGATTGGTCTCATATTCTCTGGTGGTTTAGTCCACGATTGGTCCAGTATTCTCTGGTGGTTTAGTCCACGTTTGGTCCAGTATTCTCTGGTGGTTTAGTCCTCAGTTGGTCCAGTATTCGCTGGTGGTTAAGTCCTCATTTGGTCTCATATTCCTTGTTGGTTTAGTCCACAATTGGTCCAGTATTCTCTGGTGGTTTAGTCCTCATTTGGTCTCATATTCCTTGTTGGTTTAGTCCACAATTGGTCCAGTATTCTCTGGTGGTTTAGTCCACGATTGGTCTCATATTCTCTGGTGGTTTAGTCCACGTTTGGTCTCAGATTCTCTGGTGGTTTAGTCCACGTTTGGTCCAGTATTCTCTGGTGGTTTAGTCAACATTTGGTCCAGTATTCTCTGGTGGTTTAGTCCTCATCTGGTCCAGTATTCTCTGGTGGTTTAGTCCACGTTTGGTTCAGTATTCTCTGGTGGTTTAGTCCTTATTTGGTCCAGTATTCTCTGCTGGTTTAGTCCACGTTTGGTCCAGTATTCTCTGGTGGTTTAGTCCACGATTGGTCTCATATTCTCTGGTGGTTTAGTCCAGGTTTGGTCCAGTATTCTCTGGTGGTTTAGTCCACGATTGGTCTCATATTCTCTGGTGGTTTAGTCCACGTTTGGTCCAGTATTCTCTGGTGGTTTAGTCCTCATTTGGTCGAGTATTCTCTGGTGGTTTAGTCCACGTTTGGTCCAGTATTCTCTGGTGGTTTAGTCCTCATCTGGTCTCATATTCCTTGTTGGTTTAGTCCACAATTGGTCCAGTATTCTCTGGTGGTTTAGTCCACGTTTGGTCCAGTATTCGCTGGTGCTTTGGCCTCACTAGATGTCTCAGAATTGGACTATGATTAAGTGAACCGGTGTCTGTTTAAACAGCTGACGCTCAGTCAAGTAAACAAATGTCTTTTATTTTCACTTATGCACTATTTTAGTTTTAAATATTCACAGAAGACACAAGTTTACAGTTTACAGTTATTATCATTCAGAAAATACAGTGACGTGAACATATTTACTATAAACCACGGTCTAGCGATTAATACCTAGTTTCTACACGTGTTACATTTACTTCCAGTTTTCTGTCCCTAGGGGGCGATCAGACTAAATATTCTGTGGAGTTGTGATTCCAGTGTCATGTTGTGACTGTATGAACAGCTGTTTTCACTTCTGAGCAAACATGAGCTAACATGAAGCTAACGTAGAGCAAACAGACAGCTAACATGAAGATGATGTAGAGCAAACAGACAGCTAACATGAAGCTAATGTAGAGCAAACATACAGCTAACATGAAGCTAATGTAGAGCAAACAGACAGCTAACATGAAGCTAATGTAGAGCAAACACAGCTAACATGAAGCTAATGTAGAGCAAACAGACAGCTAACATGAAGCTAATGTAGAGCAAACAGACAGCTAACATGAAGCTAGTGTAGCAGTAAAATGAACAGAAATAAGTGAGAGCAGTTGTGTGACTTGATTGTTGATTGATGCATCAGTGTTTTGTAAAATATTGATAACTAATAATTCCAGTATCACAGGAAGTCAATGAGGGAATGTCAGCAGCAGCTTCAGTTTGGGTCACAGTCTAGAGTTATTGATCATCAGTAATCAATACTGTAGGAGAGTGGATTCGCTCCATACCACTTCAGGATTTCCTGCTATGTTTCAAAGTTAGCTTTTTGTTTGACAACTGAATAGAAACACAACCACTGTCCTGTCAATCAGAAGGTTAGCTCCGCCCCCTTGCTGCTCCTATTGGTCACACTGAGAAAAAAGTTTCTGGAAACCTTCAAAATAAAACTCAGTTCTGTCGTGATGATGTCAAAGTTTGTGATGTCACCACAGGCGTCGATAGATGAGCTCAGCGTCGGGTCCATTTGATCAGTGTCTCCGGCGATCGATACAAGAAGATCAGTTTGGCGTAAAGCTCCTCCTCCAACTCCAGCTCACCTGTCTCTCTCACCTGGAACAGAGAACAACCAATCAGATCACAGCGGCCAACGCTGACGTACAGGTGTGTCCATAAAGTTTCATTTGACGTACCAGGAAGACGTCGGTGCAGAGCTTGAGAATGCGGTCGACGCACGGCAGCTCCTCGAACATGATGGAGTGGCTGATCCCGCTGAAGAACTCACGCACAAACTTCCCGATCACCAGAACCACCGACGCGTAAAGACCCATGATGCTGCAGGAGGACACGCAGTAAAGGTACTGAAAGTACTGCAGTGAATACACGTTATAGCAGTAAAGGTACTGAAAGTACTGCAGTGAATACACGTTATAGCAGTAAAGGTACTGAAAGTACTGCAGTGAATATACGTTATAGCAGTAATAGTACTACAGGTACTGCAGTATAAACACGCTATAGCAGTAATAGTACTACAGGTATTGTAATACTTGAAGGTCTTGGTGTGTACCCGTATCCAGCCAGGAAGCCCAGACTCGGAGGACTGACTTTATCACTGAACACAAACAGCTGAAGCCCCGCCTCCCTCTTGTCACTCAGTGAAGCTCCGCCTCCGATGGGCACCAGGCTGGCAGCTGGTTGGTCAACGATCCACCAGTCCTGGATCTCTCGGCTCTGATTGGTCGACCGTTCCAGGGCCAATAGGATGTCCTTGTAGCCGTCGTCTGATTGGTCCAGAGAAGAGTACTTGCAGTTAGAGAGAGTACTTTATCATCCCTTATATTATTTTATAATCCTATATAATTATTGAAATGAATATAAACACCTGAGTAAAGCTGTTCGATGGGTTTGGAGTTGGAGTCGCTGGGAGCTCGAATGAAACATGGAAACACTTTGTGTATGACGCTGAAAACAGAAGAACACACTCAAGAAACAACTCAACATGGCTCCGCCCCTTTGCATGAACCCACCCTCACACATGGCCCTGTCCCTTTGCATGAACCCACCCTCACACATGGCCCCGCCCCTTTGTATGAACCCACCCTTACACATGGCCCTGTCCCTTTGCATGAACCCACCCTCACACATGGCCCCGCCCCTTTGTATGAACCCACCCTCACACATGGCCCCGCCCCTTTGTATGAACCCACCCTCACACGTGGCCCCGCCCCTTTGTATGAACCCACCCTCACACGTGGCTCCGCCCCTTTGAATGAACCCACCCTCACACGTGGCCCCGCCCCTTTGTATGAATCCACCCCTTTGAATGAACGCGTACCTTTGCATGAACCCGCCCCTCACACATGGCCCCGCCCCTTTGTATGAACCCGCCCTCACACATCCCGTCTCCCGTACTCACACAGGAAGTGACCTCGTCCCGTTCAGCAGCTGTATCAGCTCCAGGCGGGTCTGGTCGTCCAGGTAGGTTACATGTTTACCTGATGCAAGCTCCGCCTTCGCCCCCAGACTCAGGTTCCTGTTGAAACGCAATACACACACAGTACACACACAGTCCTACACACAGTACACACACAGTCCTACAGTGATTGATTATTGATCAGTGGGGTGAAGCTGACCTCTGAACAGTCCAGGACACAGTCAGGGGGAAGTGGTCCAGACTGAGCACCTGGCTCAGGTACTGCCTGCTGGGAGGGCTGATGGTCCACAGAGAGTTGCTGCTGCCCTGCAGCTCCGCCAGCGTCACATCCTCATGACCATACGCCTCCAGGAACTGCAAGGCACTCTGGAAAATACAGCCACAGGGTTACTGGTTACTGCAGGCGGTTTGTGAACCTCTAACATACTCACAGGTGTGAACCTCTAAAGTACTCACAGGTATGAACCTCTGAAGTACTCACAGGTATGAGCCTCTAAAGTACTCACAGGTATGAACCTCTGAAGTACTCACAGGTGTGTAGCTGTAGGAGCTGGTGAAGGACTCCAAGTCTTCCTCAGTCACGTCTCTGAGCTGATTCTGCTGCGCACTCATGGTGAAGATGGGCTGTGAACACAAGAGCAGTCGGTGATAGTTGTACTACTGTCAACAACGACGCTACACAGTCACTACGACGACACCTGTGTGGTCCAGGTGTGTGCTACAGGTGTGTGGTCCAGGTGTGTGGTCCAGGTGTGTGGTCCAGGTGTGTGCTACAGGTGTGTGGTCCAGGTGTGTGGTCCAGGTGTGTGCTACAGGTGTGTGGTCCAGGTGTGTGGTCCAGGTGTGTGCTACAGGTGTGTGCTACAGGTGTGTGGTCCAGGTGTGTGGTCCAGGTGTGTGGTCCAGGTGTGTGCTACAGGTGTGTGCTACAGGTGTGTGCTACAGGTGTGTTTACCTGAAAGCCTCCCAGTGTGATGGTCAGAGACACATCTATCGGTCGGTTGACGACTCCGGCGACAGACTTGATGAGCGACATGAAGAGCAGCGGAAACCAGACGATGCAGATCAGCAGCAGCACAATGAGGCCGCCCATCCCGTACTTCACCACACGCTTCTTCTTCTGCCCGCGAGGCTGAGGGTACCTCTGTGTACAAGTACACACAAATATACACAAATATGAACACACGCTTCTTCTGCCTGCGAGGCTGAGGGTACCTCTGTGTACAAGTACACACAAAACACATAAATATAAATCTACACACAGAGACACAGACCTTCTCAGACTCCCTCCAGCACTTTAAGACAAAGCAGTGGGCGTAAACGTCCTCCACACAGATCCAGGAGGACAGGGACAGAGTGGTGTCGGTCCACACCCAGTCCATCACCGCCCTCAGCTCCGTCAGGAAGGGCACCAGACGGAAACTACAGACAGACAGACAGACAGACAGACAGACAGACAGGTAGAGAGGTAGAGAGACAGGTAAAGAGACAGACAGGTAGAAAAATAAGTAAAAGTAAAGTAAAAGCTTGGCTAATAGTTTCCCCTTACTTCTTGACTTAGTGCTAAGCTAACAGTTTCCAGCTGTTTTTAGTCTTCATGCTAAGCTAGGCTAACAGTTTCCAGCTACTTTCAGTCTTTGTGCTAAGCTAGACTAACAGTTCCCTCTGCCTCCAGTCTTTGTGCTAAGCTAGGCTAACAGTTTCCTCTGCCTCCAGTCTTTTTGCTAAGCTAGACTAACAGTTCCCTCTGCCTCCAGTCTTTGTGCTAAGCTAGGCTAACAGTTTCCTCTGCCTCCAGTCTTTGTGCTAAGCTAGACTAACAGTTCCCTCTGCCTCCAGTCTTTGTGCTAAGCTAGGCTAACAGTTTCCTCTGCCTCCAGTCTTTTTGCTAAGCTAGGCTAACATACTCACCCTTGGAACAGGAAGAGGTTCAGGTAGTTGTAGCTCTTCGTCAGGAAGTTTCCCAGAACTCGTGTCGGGTATCCAGATCGAATCTGATAGGCCGACAGCCCGAAGTACACACACTTCACAAAATACCAGAGCTGAGCCACCAGGTTCTGGTTGAACCGCCTGAGGACAGAGAGACAGACAGAGAGAGAGACAAAGTGACAGACAGAGAGACAGACAGATAGAGAGAAAGAGAGACAGACAGAGAGACAGGTGTTATTAACTGTTAATGAGGTCACTTCATTATGTTAGTGAGGCTGCTATATTATGTTAATGAGGCAGCAGGTAAACTCACCTATCAGTGACTGTCGGCAGGATGAAGAACATCCAGAAGTGAATCCCAAAAACCAAAATCACCTGGAAGACCAACTTCCCCAGAACAGTCTTCCTCAAATACAGAGCCCTGTCTATCACCATGGTACCTGCAGACAGGTATGCAGACAGACAGGTAGACAATCAGACAGGGAGACAGGGAGGCAGGGAGGCAGGGAGACAGGGAGGCAGGGAGACAGGGAGGCAGGGAGGCAGGGAGGCAGGGAGACAGGGAGGCAGGGAGACAGGGAGGCAGGGAGGCAGGGAGGCAGGGAGACAGGGAGGCAGGGAGACAGGGAGGCAGGGAGGCAGGGAGACAGGGAGACAGGGAGGCAGGGAGGCAGGGAGACAGGGAGACAGGGAGGCAGGGAGACAGGGAGGCAGGGAGGCAGGGAGGCAGGGAGACAGGGAGACAGGGAGGCAGGGAGGCAGGGAGGCAGGGAGACAGGGAGGCAGGGAGACAGGGAGGCAGGGAGGCAGGGAGACAGGGAGACGTACCAAACTGGATCAGAACCATCACCAGGAAAGCTTCAGGAACTTGGTCTTCTGAGAGGGAGGAAGTGATGTCAGCAGCCGCTGAGTGTTTCTGAGGAAATAACAATCAAATAATACAAAATAACAATTAAACAATTAAATAGAATAGAACAGAATAGAAGAGATCAGTAAATCAAACTTTACTCCAAAGGCCCAGAAGCCGAAGACGATGATGATGAAGTCAACGGTGTCGGCGAGGAACATGAGGACGTAAACATCAGTGACGGCGCTGTATTCTGGTTGGACGAGAGCTCTGAAGAAGTGAAGGACGGGGCGGTAGAGAGACATGCACCTGATGGAGAGAGAGAGAGAGAGAGTTCATAGGAATTATAGTGAAGGACGAGATGGTAGAGAGACATGCACCTGATGGAGAGAGAGAGAGTTATAACTAGATGTACCTGAGTTCATATTGATCATAACTAGATGTACCTGAGTTCATATTGATCATAACTAGATGTACCTGAGTTCATATTGATCATAACTAGATGTACCTGAGTTCATATTGATCATAACTAGATGTACCTGCTGGCGGAGGTCTTCCTGGTTCTGATGGAAAGCTCCTTGAGTTTCTCCAGCAGCAGGTCCAGCCTGCCGGGCTGCAGAGCTCTGGAGCTCACGCTGCCTGCAGACACTGAGGAGGGCAACAGTAGTAGTATATACATGGTACATTTGCGCGTATACGTTCTGGTTTTAACTGCATCTGTGATTTTGGGCTCTACAAAATAAATTGAATGACGTTCAGGTGTGTGAGGTCCTACCTGCAGGAGAGCGCAGCTGGGTGGAGCTGGAGATGGTCCTGGAGGTGGTCCTCCTCCGGCCTCGGCGCCGCAGGGTCCCGGAGAGCTCGGTGAGATCGGCGGAGGCGGCCTGACTGTCCTGGTGGTAGACGCCGTCATTCTCCGTAGAAACAGTCTGGTCCCACAGTCCGTGGCACTGGGGAGAATAAAGCTATAATGTAGAGCTTCTGACCTTGAGTATGACTGTGTTCTATAATAGAGCTTCTTACCTTGAGTATGTCTGTGTTCTATACTGTAGAGCTTCTTACCTTGAGTATGGCTCTGTGGTAGAACAAAGCCAGCAGCTGCAGGAGGTCATACAGGACGTAGCCTTCCTTCTTCTCCACTCCCAGGATGTTTGGGGGATGGAACGGTTTGGAGCGATCCACCTCCAGCTTCTGGTTGAATGGAAAGAAGCCAAACTGGAAGAAATACTTGATGACGATGGTGACCTGAGGACATAAACAGGTAGACAGACTGTAAAACATCGACCTGTCGAATGAACATTGTAAATAGGGTAGAGTGACAGCAGCAGAGGGAACCTCGGTGTAGATGATAGCCGTCATCCAGAAGGTCTTGCTGGGCCGAGGGACGGACAGCGTGGCCCACAGGAACACCAGAACAGGAAGTACCAGCGTCAGACAGCTGGCGGACACCATGTGGTTCAGCACGATGACCAGGTAACACACCGTCTCCGACCTGCCAGAGGGACGATCTTAGCAACGACAGAGGGGTCTGAGGAGTCACCTGTGGACCGGAGCTCACCTGGCCGCCAGGATGTTGTAGAGAGCGTAGCACATCTGGAGCAGCTGGTGCTGGTTCCCGTAGAAGCGGTCCGATGCCTCCAGCTCCTCGTCGTAGAAAGTCCTGAAACACGGGAGTGAAGCAGAGTGTGGAGCTACAGCGTGTCACGGGTGGAGGATCTCAGTGACTCACCTGTGACTCACCTGCTCCTCAGCAGCTCGCTGGCCGTCAGCTCCTGAGCGTGAGACGCCGCCGCCGGACAGGAAGTGGAGGTCGAGTCGGACAGGAAGTCGCTCCGCTCCCCCGGAGTCTGAGCCGGCCACCTCCTGAATCCCCCCCCAGCCTCCTCTTCCTCCTGGTGCAGGTCCAGCCCCAGAGCCAGGCTGTAGGAGGGGGGCAGGAGGGAGGGGGCGCTCGTGGGAGGCGGCTCTGGATCGTCAGCTCTGTTCAGACAGACGCAGAGAGACAATCAGGAGGAAGGACTGGAACAATAACCTCCCGTTGCTCCTGCAGGAGGACTCACCTCGTCGCTTCTTCCTCTGAAGACGAGGAGGACGATGAAGACGGGACTCGCTCCATTCTGGTCAGTTTGGGTCGCCATCTTTGGCTGGTTTTAGTCACCAGGCATTCTGGGTAATCTTCCACTGCTGGGTCACCTTCTGCTGTTACTCTCTCCAGTTCGACTCCTGAGGATGGAGCCTCCGCTGAAACTGGTTCACCTGGGCCATCTGCTCCAGGTACTGGTTCTGCTCCTGGTTCACCTGGGCCATCTGCTCCAGGTACTGGTTCTTCTCCTGGTTCACCTGGACCATCTGCTCCTGGTTCACTTGGGCCATCTGCTCCAGGTACTGGTTCTGTTCCTGGTTCACCTGGGCCATCTGCTCCAGGTACTGGTTCTGCTCCTGGTTCACCTGGACCATCTGCTCCTGGTTCACTTGGGCCATCTGCTCCAGGTACTGGTTCTGTTCCTGGTTCACCTGGGCCATCTGCTCCAGGTACTGGTTCTTCTCCTGGTTCACCTGGACCATCTGCTCCTGGTTCACTTGGGCCATCTGCTCCATTTACTGGTTCTGTTCTTGGTTCATCTCCTTGAGATACTAGTTCTTCTCCTGGTTCACCTTCTGGTTCACCTGGGGCATCTCCTTGAGATACTAGTTCTGCTTCTGGTTCACCTGAACTATCTCCTCCAGATATTGGTTCTGGTTCAATTGGAGATCTTCCTGATAGTGACCCTGGTTCTGGTTTATCTGGATTGTTCTCTGGTTCCTCGTCTGGCTCTTCATCAGGATCAGGAATCCCTGCATCTTCTTCTTCCTCTCTTCCTCTCTCTGCTAAGGCCTGCCGCTCCGCCTCCTGGGTACTGTAGTCTAGGACTGACTCTCTGGAGGCGTTCATCATCTGTTCATGGTAGTAAATGTGGATTGCCTCTCTCGTGGGAACATTACCCTGAAAAAAAAACAATCAAACCAAAAAAACTAATAAACACGAGTCCTCCATCTTTGTTGTAGTTCTGACACTTACACCTGTTGTAGTCCTCGATGCGTACCTGCCTGGCCTGCTGCGTTAGCATGCAGCGCTCGATGCGGAGGACGGTGGAGATGTCGATGTGCTCCTGACACAGATCGCTGAGCCAGGCAGTCAAAGAGTCCAGCAGAGCCGACAGCAGAACCCAGCAGAACCGCAACATGCTGGAGAACCGACGCAGCACCGTGTCTGAAACACAGACGTCTGTTTGAACTACAAAACAGACGAGTGGAGCCTCTTCCCTCACGGAGGACCTTTGGTTCAATATTATGAGGACCTCCTACCTGGTGCTTCCCCTTTCTCCTCCTCCTCCTCTCCGTCCTCCTCCGTGTCCTCCATCACTTCTATTCCTCCAGCTGCAGGAGAAGTGGAGAAGTTAGCATCTCCTCCTCTCATTACATTACATTTAGCTGGCACTTTTATCGAAAGAGACTTACAATAAGTGATTCAACCATGAGGACAAACTCACAACAGCAAGAATCAAGAAAGTACAATTTCTTCAACAAAGTTAAACTGCAAAGTGCTATCAGTAAGAGACATGAAGAGCTACTGAAGTGCTGCTATCTTTATTCAAGGTGTAGTGTAAAAAGATGTGTTTTTAGTTCACGGCGGAAGATGTAGAGACTTCCTGCTGTCCTGACGTTAATGGAGAGCTCATTCCACCAATGAGGAGCGGAGTAGTGAGAGTTTAGGTTAAAGACCAGTCGAGCTGCTGCATTCTGGATGAGCTAAATAAAAAAAATTGACAGACGGGCCGGGCCAGTATCAGATGGATGGAGAGTGTTTGTGTGAACCTGTCACGGGAGAACAATGTTGCTGAACCAAATGCAGACCACATGAGTATGAGTATCTGGTAAAACAGATCACTGGAGCCAAAGGGAAGGTGGGGAGCCTGTGGTCCGCCACAGGGGGTGCTGGGCGGTGTGAGACCCGTGGCTCTACACTGGAGGACGGCGAGGCCGGCAGGGGGCGGTGTGAGAATATAACGTACATGACTCAGCTTTTTTGTTCAACTCGCTGGTTAAATCTTCATCAATTTGTTCTACACGCCGAGTCACTGTTCTGCCTGATAAACTCAATTTTTCAAATTTGTTTTTGCTCTCTGGACATAAGAGATCTGCTGTTTCTACCATACATTCTTTCAAAAACTCTCCTTCAGAGAAAGGCTTGCTGGCTTTTGCTCATTTGAATGCTAGCAAAAAACTTGCCTTGGTGCTTGATTCTTGTGTAGCAGTTTGGGGGAGAAAAATATTTTGCTGACTCTTTAAATTGGCTGCCAACCTCTTAGCAGTAGCCGCCCGTTCTGTCGTTGACTGTTGGCTAGCATAGTTAGCACGCTTGGCAGAAAAGTGGCGGCTAATATTGTATTCTTTGAATACTGCAATGGTTTCTTGGCAAATAAGACATACTGCCTCTGATCGTACTTCGTAAGAAGTGGAGCTTTTCAGTGTTTTGCGGTATATTACGGTAATAAAGAAGTGTGGCCTTGTCTGTGGGATCAGTGGGGGAGGGGTGGAATGGACCAGCAGCACAGCAAGTGTTGCGTGTCGCTCTCGTCCAGCAGAACTCGGCAGGTAGCGGTCCGCACGGCGCTACAGACCGCTGTAACGCCTCTCTGCTCCCGACTTGGTTTTCCCGAAGCACGATGCCCACAACAGACCAGCAGCAGAAAGACCGCTGCAATGCCTTCTGCTGCGCACACGGCTCTGCTGCAGCAGAACGCACAGAAAGCCTAAAAAATAAGCATGAAGAAACATCAACGCTGGTCTGTTGTGGTCATCGTGCTTCGGGAAACTGAACTTGGGAACGGAGAAGCGCTACAGCGGTCTTTACTATAACTTTTTTTTTTTTTAATGTTATAATAATTATAATACTCGGCGGGCTGGATTAAAATGCCCCGCGGGCCGGAACCGGACCTACAGGATGTTGTGTAGCATGGACCTACAGGATGTAGTGTAGCATGGACCTACAGGATGTAGTGTAGCATGGACCTACAGGATGTAGTGTAGCATGGACCTACAGGATGTAGTGTAGCATGGACCTACAGGATGTAGTGTAGCATGGACCTATAGGATGTAGTGTAGCATGGACCTACAGGATGTAGTGTAGCATGGACCTATAGGATGTAGTGTAGCATGGAACTACAGGATGTTGTGTAGCATGGACCTATAGGATGTTGTGTAGCATGGACCTACAGGATGTTGTGTAGCATGGACCTGCAGGAGGTAGTGTAGCATGGACCTACAGGATGTTGTGTAGCATGGACCTGCAGGATGTAGTGTAGCATGGACCTATAGGATGTTGTGTAGCATGGACATACAGGATGTAGTGTAGCATGGACCTACATGATGTAGTGTAGCATGGACCTACAGGATGTAGTGTAGCATGGACCTACAGGATGTAGTGTAGCATGAACCTACATGATGTAGTGTAGCATGGACCTACATGATGTAGTGTAGCATGGACCTACAGGATGTAGTGTAGCATGAACCTACAGGATGTAGTGTAGCATGGACCTACATGATGTAGTGTAGCATGGACCTACATGATGTAGTGTAGCATGGACCTACAGGATGTAGTGTAGCATGGACCTACATGATGTAGTGTAGCATGGACCTACAGGATGTAGTGTAGCATGAACCTACAGGATGTAGTGTAGCATGGACCTACAGGATGTAGTGTAGCATGGACCTACAGGATGTAGTGTAGCATGAACCTACAGGATGTAGTGTAGCATGGACCTACAGGATGTAGTGTAGCATGGACCTACAGAAACGTATTGTTGCGTTAAAGTTGGCGCGGTCGTGGGTGGGAGAGCCTTTTCCTGGAAGGAGAAGTAGTTCAGTCTTGTCAAGGTTAATTTTCAGGTGGTGTGCGGACATCCACTGAGAGATGTCAGCCAGACAACAGAAAAAAGGAAAGAAGGATCTGGTGGTTCACTGTGTCAAAGGCAGCAGAAAGGTCTAGAAGGACAAGGACAGAGGAGAGAGGCTGCTCTAGCAGTGTGAAGCTGCTCAGAGAGCAAGGAGGGCAGTCTCTGTGGAGGCCTTGAATCCAGACTGGTGAGGGTCCAGAAGGTTGTTCTCGTACATCAGATGCTATAGTACTCTAGTAGACCTAGTACATCAGATGCTATAGTACTCTAGTATACCTAGTACATCAAATACTATAGTACTCTAGTAGACCTAGTACATCAGATGCTATAGTACTCTAGTAGACCTAGTACATCAGATGCTATAGTACTCTAGTAGACCTAGTACATCAGATACTATAGTACTCTAGTAGACCTAGTACATCAGATGCTATAGTACTCTAGTAGACCTAGTACATCAGATACTATAGTACTCTAGTATACCTAGTACATCAGATGCTATAGTACTCTAGTAGACCTAGTACATCAGATGCTATAGTACTCTAGTAGACCTAGTACAGCAGATACTATAGTACTCTAGTAGACCTAGTAGATCAGATGCTATAGTACTCTAGTAGACCTAGTACAGCAGATGCTATAGTACTCTAGTAGACCTAGTACATCAGATGCTATAGTACTCTAGTAGACCTAGTACAGCAGATACTATAGTACTCTAGTAGACCTAGTACATCAGATGCTATAGTACTCTAGTAGACCTAGTATATCAGATACTATAGTACTCTAGTAGACCTAGTACATCAGATGCTATAGTACTCTAGTAGACCTAGTACAGCAGATACTCTAGTACTCTAGTAGACCTAGTACATCAGATGCTATAGTACTCTAGTAGACCTAGTACATCAGATACTATAGTACTATAGTAGACCTAGTACATCAGATGCTATAGTACTCTAGTAGACCTAGTACAGCAGATACTATAGTACTCTAGTAGACCTAGTACAGCAGATACTATAGTACTCTAGTAGACCTAGTACATCAGATGCTATAGTACTCTAGTAGACCTAGTACAGCAGATGCTATAGTACTCTAGTAGACCTAGTACATCCGATGCTATAGTACTCTAGTAGACCTAGTACATCCGATGCTATAGTACTCTAGTAGACCTAGTACAGCAGATACTATAGTACTCTAGTACACCTAGTACAGCAGATGCTATAGTACTCTAGTAGACCTAGTACAGCAGATGCTATAGTACTCTAGTAGACCTAGTACATCAGATGCTATAGTACTCTAGTAGACCTAGTACATCAGATGCTATAGTACTCTAGTAGACCTAGTACAGCAGATACTATAGTACTCTAGTAGACCTAGTACAGCAGATACTATAGTACTCTAGTAGACCTAGTACATCAGATGCTATAGTACTCTAGTAGACCTAGTACATCAGATACTATAGCACTCTAGTAGACCTAGTACAGCAGATGCTATAGTACTCTAGTAGACCTAGTACATCAGATGCTATAGTACTCTAGTAGACCTAGTACATCAGATGCTATAGTACTCTAGTAGACCTAGTACAGCAGATGCTATAGCACTCTAGTAGACCTAGTACATCAGATGCTATAGTACTCTAGTAGACCTAGTACAGCAGATACTATAGCACTCTAGTAGACCTAGTACATCAGATGCTATAGTACTCTAGTAGACCTAGTACAGCAGATACTATAGTACTCTAGTAGACCTAGTACATCAGATGCTATAGTACTCTAGTAGACCTAGTACAGCAGATACTATAGTACTCTAGTAGACCTAGTACATCAGATGCTATAGTACTCTAGTAGACCTAGTACAGCAGATGCTATAGTACTCTAGTAGACCTAGTACATCAGATGCTATAGTACTCTAGTAGACCTAGTACAGCAGATGCTATAGTACTCTAGTAGACCTAGTACATCAGATGCTATAGTACTCTAGTAGACCTAGTACATCAGATGCTATAGTACTCTAGTAGACCTAGTACATCAGATGCTATAGTACTCTAGTAGACCTAGTACATCAGATGCTATAGTACTCTAGTAGACCTAGTACATCAGATGCTATAGTACTCTAGTAGACCTAGTACATCAGATGCTATAGTACTCTAGTAGACCTAGTACATCAGATGCTATAGTACTCTAGTAGACCTAGTACATCAGATGCTATAGTACTCTAGTAGACCTAGTACATCAGATGCTATAGTACTCTAGTAGACCTAGTACAGCAGATACTATAGTACTCTAGTAGACCTAGTACATCAGATGCTATAGTACTCTAGTATACCTAGTACATCAGATGCTATAGTACTCTAGTAGACCTAGTACATCAGATGCTATAGTACTCTAGTAGACCTAGTACAGCAGATACTATAGTACTCTAGTAGACCTAGTAGATCAGATGCTATAGTACTCTAGTAGACCTAGTACAGCAGATGCTATAGTACTCTAGTAGACCTAGTACATCAGATGCTATAGTACTCTAGTAGACCTAGTACAGCAGATACTATAGTACTCTAGTAGACCTAGTACATCAGATGCTATAGTACTCTAGTAGACCTAGTACATCAGATACTATAGTACTCTAGTAGACCTAGTACATCAGATGCTATAGTACTCTAGTAGACCTAGTACAGCAGATACTCTAGTACTCTAGTAGACCTAGTACATCAGATGCTATAGTACTCTAGTAGACCTAGTACATCAGATACTATAGTACTATAGTAGACCTAGTACATCAGATGCTATAGTACTCTAGTAGACCTAGTACAGCAGATACTATAGTACTCTAGTAGACCTAGTACAGCAGATACTATAGTACTCTAGTAGACCTAGTACATCAGATGCTATAGTACTCTAGTAGACCTAGTACAGCAGATGCTATAGTACTCTAGTAGACCTAGTACATCCGATGCTATAGTACTCTAGTAGACCTAGTACATCCGATGCTATAGTACTCTAGTAGACCTAGTACAGCAGATACTATAGTACTCTAGTACACCTAGTACAGCAGATGCTATAGTACTCTAGTAGACCTAGTACAGCAGATGCTATAGTACTCTAGTAGACCTAGTACATCAGATGCTATAGTACTCTAGTAGACCTAGTACATCAGATGCTATAGTACTCTAGTAGACCTAGTACAGCAGATACTATAGTACTCTAGTAGACCTAGTACAGCAGATACTATAGTACTCTAGTAGACCTAGTACATCAGATGCTATAGTACTCTAGTAGACCTAGTACATCAGATACTATAGCACTCTAGTAGACCTAGTACAGCAGATGCTATAGTACTCTAGTAGACCTAGTACATCAGATGCTATAGTACTCTAGTAGACCTAGTACATCAGATGCTATAGTACTCTAGTAGACCTAGTACAGCAGATGCTATAGCACTCTAGTAGACCTAGTACATCAGATGCTATAGTACTCTAGTAGACCTAGTACAGCAGATACTATAGCACTCTAGTAGACCTAGTACATCAGATGCTATAGTACTCTAGTAGACCTAGTACAGCAGATACTATAGTACTCTAGTAGACCTAGTACATCAGATGCTATAGTACTCTAGTAGACCTAGTACAGCAGATACTATAGTACTCTAGTAGACCTAGTACATCAGATGCTATAGTACTCTAGTAGACCTAGTACAGCAGATGCTATAGTACTCTAGTAGACCTAGTACATCAGATGCTATAGTACTCTAGTAGACCTAGTACAGCAGATGCTATAGTACTCTAGTAGACCTAGTACATCAGATGCTATAGTACTCTAGTAGACCTAGTACATCAGATGCTATAGTACTCTAGTAGACCTAGTACATCAGATGCTATAGTACTCTAGTAGACCTAGTACATCAGATGCTATAGTACTCTAGTAGACCTAGTACATCAGATGCTATAGTACTCTAGTAGACCTAGTACATCAGATGCTATAGTACTCTAGTAGACCTAGTACATCAGATGCTATAGTACTCTAGTAGACCTAGTACATCAGATGCTATAGTACTCTAGTAGACCTAGTACATCAGATGCTATAGTACTCTAGTAGACCTAGTACATCAGATGCTATAGTACTCTAGTAGACCTAGTACATCAGATGCTATAGTACTCTAGTAGACCTAGTACATCAGATGCTATAGTACTCTAGTAGACCTAGTACATCAGATGCTATAGTACTCTAGTAGACCTAGTACATCAGATACTATAGTACTCTAGTAGACCTAGTACATCAGATGCTATAGTACTCTAGTAGACCTAGTACATCAGATGCTATAGTACTCTAGTAGACCTAGTACAGCAGATGCTATAGTACTCTAGTAGACCTAGTACATCAGATGCTATAGTACTCTAGTAGACCTAGTACAGCAGATACTATAGTACTCTAGTAGACCTAGTACATCAGATGCTATAGTACTCTAGTAGACCTAGTACAGCAGATACTATAGTACTCTAGTAGACCTAGTACATCCGATGCTATAGTACTCTAGTAGACCTAGTACATCCGATGCTATAGTACTCTAGTAGACCTAGTACAGCAGATACTATAGTACTCTAGTAGACCTAGTACATCAGATGCTATAGTACTCTAGTAGACCTAGTACATCAGATACTATAGTACTCTAGTAGACCTAGTACAGCAGATACTATAGTACTCTAGTAGACCTAGTACAGCAGATACTATAGTACTCTAGTAGACCTAGTACATCAGATACTCTAGTAGACCTAGTACATCAGATACTATAGTACTCTAGTAGACCTAGTACATCAGATGCTATAGTACTCTAGTAGACCTAGTACAGCAGATACTATAGTACTCTAGTAGACCTAGTACATCAGATGCTATAGTACTCTAGTAGACCTAGTACAGCAGATACTATAGTACTCTAGTAGACCTAGTACATCCGATGCTATAGTACTCTAGTAGACCTAGTACAGCAGATACTATAGTACTCTAGTAGACCTAGTACATCCGATGCTATAGTACTCTAGTAGACCTAGTACAGCAGATACTATAGTACTCTAGTAGACCTAGTACATCAGATGCTATAGTACTCTAGTAGACCTAGTACATCAGATGCTATAGTACTGTAGTAGACCTAGTACATCAGATGCTATAGTACTCTAGTAGACCTAGTACAGCAGATACTATAGTACTCTAGTAGACCTAGTACAGCAGATACTATAGTACTCTAGTAGACCTAGTACATCAGATGCTATAGTACTCTAGTAGACCTAGTACATCCGATGCTATAGTACTCTAGTAGACCTAGTACATCCGATGCTATAGTACTCTAGTAGACCTAGTACATCCGATGCTATAGTACTCTAGTAGACCTAGTACAGCAGATACTATAGTACTCTAGTACACCTAGTACAGCAGATGCTATAGTACTCTAGTAGACCTAGTACATCAGATGCTATAGTACTGTAGTAGACCTAGTACATCAGATGCTATAGTACTCTAGTAGACCTAGTACAGCAGATACTATAGTACTCTAGTAGACCTAGTACAGCAGATACTATAGTACTCTAGTAGACCTAGTACATCAGATGCTATAGTACTCTAGTAGACCTAGTACAGCAGATGCTATAGTACTCTAGTAGACCTAGTACATCCGATGCTATAGTACTCTAGTAGACCTAGTACAGCAGATACTATAGTACTCTAGTAGACCTAGTACAGCAGATACTATAGTACTCTAGTAGACCTAGTACATCAGATGCTATAGTACTCTAGTAGACCTAGTACATCAGATGCTATAGTACTGTAGTAGACCTAGTACATCAGATGCTATAGTACTCTAGTAGACCTAGTACAGCAGATACTATAGTACTCTAGTAGACCTAGTACAGCAGATACTATAGTACTCTAGTAGACCTAGTACATCAGATGCTATAGTACTCTAGTAGACCTAGTACATCAGATGCTATAGTACTCTAGTAGACCTAGTACAGCAGCTGCTATAGTACTCTAGTAGACCTAGTACATCCGATGCTATAGTACTCTAGTAGACCTAGTACATCCGATGCTATAGTACTCTAGTAGACCTAGTACAGCAGATGCTATAGTACTCTAGTAGACCTAGTACATCAGATGCTATAGTACTCTAGTAGACCTAGTACATCAGATGCTATAGTACTCTAGTAGACCTAGTACAGCAGATACTATAGTACTCTAGTAGACCTAGTACATCAGATGCTATAGTACTCTAGTAGACCTAGTACATTAGATACTATAGTACTCTAGTAGACCTAGTACATCAGATGCTATAGTACTCTAGTAGACCTAGTACAGCAGATACTATAGTACTCTAGTAGACCTAGTACAGCAGATACTATAGTACTCTAGTAGACCTAGTACAGCAGATACTATAGTAGCTCTCACCTCCTCTCTTCTCCTCCGTCCGGCTCTCTCGATCAGAGGAGTTCTTCTTCCAGAGTTTCTCGTGGTTGTTGCGAGCTCTCATCGCTGTTCTGGAGTCAGTTATCCAGGCGTGATACACAAACTGAGAGAGAGACAGGTAGAGAGACAGACAGACAGGAAGAGACAGACACTCTCTTTTAATGACTCTTCCTCATCACTTGGTTTAAATTCATCTTCATGAGACTCACCTGGAAGGCTGATTTCTCAGGTAGCTCCTCCTCCTGTTCTTCCTCCTTCTTCTTCTCCTCCTCCTCCTCCTCGCTGTCCGTCTCAAACAGGTAGTAGTCACCGCTCCTCACCACTGCAGGCAGACAGACGGGTCAGCAGGCAGACAGATGGTTACAGAATTACTGACAGGTGAGAGTGATGATGTCAGAGGCCATTTGACTCACTGGAGGCGTGGTTTACCCAGGGTCTCCACCACTTCTTCTGGCTTCGCCCCTTCCTGTTCTCCTGATCTACAGACAGACAGACACACAGACAGGTCAGTGCATCCTGTGACTGACAGCTGTTACCATGACAGCGGGTGTCTGTTTACGGACCGTCGGTATGGAAGCTGTCTTGGGTCAAACTCAACATTTTCTCTTTTCCTCTGCGGAACTTCTTCTGTCGGGATTTGATTCTCTCCATCCTGAAGGACACACGAGACAGGAAGTGGTTCACAGATCAGTCCCCAGCTGACAGGAAGTGGTTCACAGATCAGTCCCCAGCTGACAGGAAGTGGTTCACAGATCAGTCCACAGCTGACAGGAAGTGGTTCACAGATCAGTCCCCAGCTGACAGGCGGGTCCATCAACACCTGGTCCAGGACTCTGACTCATCTCAGTATTTTAACTCTGACTCGTCTCAGTGTTTGGTCTCTGACTCGTCTCAGTGTTTTAACTCTGACTCGTCTCAGTGTTTTAACTCTGACTCGTCTCAGTGTTTTAACTCTGACTCGTCTCAGTGTTTTAACTCTGACTCGTCTCAGTATTTTAACTCTGACTCGTCTCAGTGTTTGGTCTCTGACTCGTCTCAGTGTTTTAACTCTGACTCGTCTCAGTGTTTGGTCTCTGACTCGTCTCAGTGTTTGGTCTCTGACTCGTCTCAGTGTTTTAACTCTGACTCGTCTCAGTGTTTTAACTCTGACTCGTCTCAGTGTTTTAACTCTGACTCGTCTCAGTGTTTTAACTCTGACTCGTCTCAGTGTTTGGTCTCTGACTCGTCTCAGTATTTTAACTCTGACTCGTCTCAGTGTTTGGTCTCTGACTCGTCTCAGTGTTTTAACTCTGACTCGTCTCAGTGTTTGGTCTCTGACTCGTCTCAGTGTTTGGTCTCTGACTCGTCTCAGTGTTTTAACTCTGACTCGTCTCAGTGTTTGGTCTCTGACTCGTCTCAGTGTTTGGTCTCTGACTCGTCTTAGTGTTTTGACTCTGACTTGTCTCAGTGTTTTGTCTCTGACTCTTTAGACCAAGTCAGCACTCTCGGCGTGTCTTACTGTCTCTTCAGAAGGTCCATGGACGTCTTCTCCACTTCGAGTCTCGCTCTCACAGCTTTCACTGTGGACGCCTCAAAGAGCTCCGCCCCCCTGCAACACACACACACACACACACACACATTAACATGATGTGACTCGATGTGTGTGTGTTTATATGTGTGATATGTGTACCTGGAGGCCAGTAGTTGTGTATTTTGAAGGTTTAGAACAACACACAGGAAGTAGTGACTCCTGAAGACTCTCCTCTGAAGTAACAGGAAACAGAAGCAGACTCCGTCCCAGATGATGCCCGCCTCGTCATTCGGCAGCTCACACTGCTTACTGCTCTGCTGCTTCGCTGCAGGAAGTGATGCGTACACAGACAGACAGACAGACAGACAGGTAAAGATTGTGTACCATGTTTTGTTTATCTTATCAACCATTCGTAGAAAGAACCAAGCAGACCGGCCTTACAGCACGATCCACGTCTTCATCTCCAGCTGCAGGGTTTTAAGAACGGTAACATGCAGATAACGATGACTATAATACTCACAGGCTAGAGGGACAGACAGGCTAGAGGGACAGACAGGCTAGAGGGACAGACAGACGGCTGACTTACGTTTGGTGTATCCTTTTATGGTGCAGGCCAGACTGAAGAGCTGAATGAGCCAACAGTGATTCAACACCAACGACTTGATGAACCCACAGGCCAGGATCTGCCCACAGACAGACAGAGAGACAGACAGGTGGAGACAGGAAGACAGTTTACGTTTGTGACCACGTGACTATAAATATCAGCATAATGATGACGATGCATCTTACCGACAAAATGTTCTTCATGGTGATAACGAACACGTTGTAGCCAATCAGACAATCCCAATACACCAGGATGGATTTGACTGGTTTCAGCAGCAGGTCTCCGCCCACCAACAGGAAGTAGAAACAAGCCACCAGGTAACCCATACAGAAGATACTGATCCTGGAACAGCAATTAGAAACTCATCAAGAGGTAACCCATACAGAAGAAACTGATTCTGGAACAGGAAGTAGAAACTCGTCAAGAGGTAACCCATACAGAAGAAACTGATCCTGGAACAGGAAGTAGAAACTCGTCAAGAGGTAACCCATACAGAAGAAACTGATCCTGGAACAGGAAGTAGAAACTCGTCAAGAGGTAACCCATACAGAAGAAACTGATCCTGGAACAGGAAGTAGAAACTCGTCAAGAGGTAACCCATACAGAAGAAACTGATCCTGGAACAGGAAGTAGAAACTCGTCAAGAGGTAACCCATACAGAAGATACTGATCCTGGAACAGGAAGTAGAAACTCGTCAAGAGGTAACCCATACAGAAGATACTGATCCTGGAAGATCATTAATGCGGAATTTGACGTTTTACGTTTTCATTCCCATTTATTTCCTGAATTTAAAGGTATAGTGTTGAATCCCAGACTGTGTGGAGAATACAAACGTGAGATTGTTATGAATTTTATCCACAAAGGAACTCTCATGTCTGCTCGTGCCTCCATGACTGCTGGTCCTTTAGAGGCCTCGCTATGACATGATACGGGTTCCTTGTAGTAACTTTAGTGCTCAGGTGTAACTTCAGGTAGCTGTGGCTGCGCCCACTCACCTGGTCGTCCCAGTGATGAAGATGATGGTGAGGACGAACCAGAACATGTAGCTGAAGATGATCAGCTTCATCATGTCCAGGTAAGACCTGCACACACAGAGGGCAAAGGTCAGAGGACAGACAGACGGACAGACGGATGGACGGACGGATGGACGGACAGAGGGAGGGAGGGTGGGTTTACCTGCACAGCATGAAGTCCGGGCCCGTGTTGAGACGGAGTCGTCTGATTGGATCGGAGACCTGTCCGTCATTCTCGTCCAGCTCACAGTTGTCTCCTGCGAGTGTCTGGACCGCCAACTGGAGCTCCTCCTCAAACACCTGCAGCTGCAGAGAGGCTCCGAGGAGGAGCAGGAAATCATCTGAAAGATCAGGAAACACGTGGTGAGGAGGAGCAGGAAATCATGAAAGATCAGGAAACACGTGATGAGAAGGAGGAGGAGCAGGACATCCTTATAATTGTTTTTCTCAGAAAGTTAAATGTCTCTTTATGTGTTTTATACTGAGGAAGTAAAATTAAATGCTACGTTCTCAGATTTTGATGATGATGACGATGATGCTCTTACAGAGGAGGAAGATTGGGTTTGGTGGTGTCAGGTGATCAGGGAGGAAGAGCCACTTCACCACGTTGGAGTCCATGTTGAAGGACGGAGGTCTCCAGGGATAATCTGTTAATACAACAAACGTTTGACGCAACAGGAGGAAGCTTTTTGCCTAGCTTAGCATAATGACTAGAAGCAGGGGGAAGTGTTTAGCCTAGCTTAGCATAACTAGCTCAGGATCGGTCGTACCTTTACATGTGGCGGGTGGGAACCCGATGCACAGCAGGTACTGGAAACATAACAGCCCCGACAGGAAGTAGCAGTACTTGGGCCACACTGAGGCGATGTGCTTCCTGCCACGCTTTGATAGGACGCTTATGAGACCGAAGGCGTGGCCTACAGCAAACAGATCCATCCGCTGACCAATCACGTTCACGGCCAACAGGAAACAGGTCTGAGGAAGAGCGTGGGAATGTTTGTCAACAGGAAAACTTTCGCTTATTGCTAATCTCAGTGCGTATCTCACCTCCAGGCCGAACTTGTAGAAGAAGTAGTTGAGGAAGTACTTAATGCAGCTTAGCACGCTGTCGTCCAGGTGACACCTGGTGATGTCATGAAAGAGCGTTCTGGTAGGGGGCGGGACTTCGTTACGACGAAGACGGTAGAGCTCCTGGTGTCTGTATACCGTAACCTCGAAGGCTAACAGCGCTAACATCATCAGGTTATACTGTAGAGGCAGGTTAGCATGATGCTAGTTATCAAATCTAACATCATCAGGTTATACTGTAGAGGCATGTTAGCATGATGATAGTTATCAAAGCTAACATGATGCTAAGCTATAAGAGCTAACATGATGTTAAGCTATCAGAATTGTGTCATCACTCCTCACCCTCAGGTAGTCGAGCAGTTTTCCGTCTGTCTTCCGAAGCCCCACCCACTGGGCGGGGTCAACTGGACCAGAGTACAAAACAGAGCGAGACAGGTCGGTACTGGAGTTACCTGGCTACAGAGAGACAGACAGGTATGATATCGTTCCAGAGGGAGGTTCAACAAAGATACTGGTCTTAGAGACAGATAGACAGGTGTTTGTTGGGTTGAGACAGACAGACAGTTACCATAGTGCAGTTGGAGGCGTATCTGACGGGCTGGACGATGTTGAGTTGGTACAACATCTTGCAGACTGTCACCACACAGGTCCACACCGTGCAGACTCCCAACAGCAGGGGGCGCCACGCCCTGCAGGGCAGAGCCACGCCCACACACAGCACGAACAGCAGGTTAAACACACACACCTGCAGAGAGACAGACTGGTTAAATAATACACCTGCAGAGGGACAGACAGGTTCATCACATACACCTGCAGAGAGCCAAACTGACTGACAGACTGACTGACAGGTCACCGAACAGATGCTAACCTCCTTCACAGAGATCCAGATGATGTAGGAGGAGACGATCTTGACTATGTGGAGTTCCAGGAGCCACCAGAGGAGGTGCTGCAGGCGCTGCAAGGAGAGGAGGAGGCGCAGGAACAAAACAGAGAGGCGATCCACCACCAACCTCCAGGAGACCAGCACTAAGGAAGAAAGACCAGGAGTCTATTTCTTGTTCTGTCACAGGTGTGATGATGATGACGATGAGGATGCAGTTACCTTTAAGTTGGTCAGACAGGGTTTCCCTCTCAAACACACAGGGGTACTCCTCCTCCTTCTCCTCCTCCTCCTCCTCCTCTTCATCATCATCCTCCTCCTCCTCCTCCTCCTCTTTTATCCATTTCTCTTCTGTCACCGGCTCTCTCTCCCTTTGTTCTCCGCTCTTCTCGGCCTCCAGGATGAGCTGAGGAGCGCCACACAGCGACAGGTCGACCAGGCTGCCGTCAGAGTGGACCAACCTGCAGACACATCACAGGTGAGCAGCAGCGGGGCGAATTCCCCTCCTTTAGGTATGGAGGGCGGAGCCACCGTCGGCTCTGATCATAGAGAAGGGATTACCTGCAGAGGTCTGAGGACCAGCTGCAGAGGTATGGGAACTGCCTGCAGAGGTAAGGGAACTATCCACAGAGGTATGGGAACTATCCACATAGGTATGGGAACTGCCTGGGGAGGTAAGGGAACTATCCACGGGGGGTAAGGGAACTATCCACATAGGTATGGGAACTATCCACATAGGTATGGGAACTATCCACATAGGTATGGGAACTATCTACAGAGGTATGGGAACTATCCACATAGGTATGGGAACTATCCACATAGGTATGGGAACTATCTACAGAGGTATGGGAACTATCTACAGAGGTATGGGAACTATCCACATAGGTAAGGGAACTATCTACAGAGGTATGGGAACTATCTACAGAGGTATGGGAACTATCCACATAGGTATGGGAACTATCCACATAGGTATGGGAACTATCTACAGAGGTATGGGAACTATCTACAGAGGTATGGGAACTATCCACATAGGTAAGGGAACTATCCACAGAGGTATGGGAACTATCTACAGAGGTATGGGAACTATCTACAGAGGTATGGGAACTATCCACAGAGGTAAGGGAACTATCCACAGAGGTATGGGAACTACCCACATAGGTATGGGAACTATCCACAGAGGTATGGGAACTATCCACATAGGTATGGGAACTGCCTGCAGAGGTATGGGAACTATCTACAGCGGTAGGTATGGGAACTATCCACATAGGTATGGGAACTGCCTGCAGAGGTATGGGAACTATCTACAGCGGTAGGTATGGGAACTACCTGTAGAGGTATGGGAACTATCCATGGACTAGTTGTAAAGCTCTGAAGACTAGATCAGGGATTACTGATAATTTAGGATTTAGGACATCTGGACAATGATTGGATAGAAGAGGCTCAATGTTGTGAAGGGCTTTACTCCTACTGATCTGTGACCTCTGACCGGCAGTTAGAGGTGTGTGTTACCTGGTGATGGTGCTGTTGTGTGTGTCCACCACAGTCTTCAGGTCGGTCAGCTGCAGGAACGGCTGGTGGAAGTAATGCAGGTGTACAATGCACACCTGCAGAACAAGGTTCAGAGTCAACTTCCACATCACATTTAACATGATGGTTCTGTAGAAACGTGTAAAAAGTACCAAAAGAAACGCAGCAGGGATGAAGATCCTGGTGAAGAGAACAGGAACTGAGAACTTCTCCAAACCAACATCCTCCAACCTGGACAGACAATAACACAGTAGAGACAGCAGAGACAGTGAGCACCTGTGCGTCTCATTGTGTATCTTTGAGTACCTGTGTGTACTAGTTTGTATCTTAAGTACCTGTGTGTACTTAATCCAGTGTAGTAGCTCCAGGTGTGGAGGGACGAGGGGAACTGGAAGGTGTAGACCAGGATGAGAACCAACATGGAGTAAACTACCACTGCTACCCAGAAACCCCTGAGCATGGCACGCCAACGCTCGTAGTTCAACTACAGAGAGAAAGACAGGTAGAGAGGTTACCTGTAGCGCACCACCTCAACTCAAACACAGGATTGGACAATTCAAAGTAGTACAGTAATAGGTGTATACAGTTGTATTACTTGTAGTATTGCCTGGTAGTAGTACTTGCAGTATTGCCTGTAGTAGTACTTGCAGTATTACCTGGTAGAGGGCGACGCAGCAAAGAAACATAACCATGTAGATGACTTTGTAGAGGACGATCTTTCCTTCAAAACTAACGAAAAAGAACATTGTCCCACAGACGTAGATCCAGTATTTAACGAACATCCTGGTAACCACAGCAACAAGAGCCTCCATCTTAACTCCTCCCCCTTCTGTTTGCAGGAGCAGCACCTCCTCATAGGACACCTCCTCCTTCTCCTCCTGCTGCTCCTCTGACGGACATAAAACAACAGAGTCAGACAGACTGGTGAGCAGTGTGACAGACTGGTCAGTGGCACAGGTGTCTTACCCTCCACGTGGACAGTGATGTTAGACAGCTGTGTGTCTGCCTGTCTGTCATTCTGTCTGTCTCTCTTCTCTGTTAGCGCCTGACGCAGCAGCAGCCAGAAGGTCAACAGGCACAGCAGCTGCAATGCAACACAGTCACATTTAACACAAGTAGTAGTAGTATTAGCGGTACTAGCAGTACCAGCAGTAGTAGCAGTAGCACCAGCAGTACTGGCAGTAGTAGTAGCAGTAGCAGTACTAGCAGTAACAGTAGCACCAGCAGTACTAGCAGTAACAGTAGTAGCAGCAGCACCAGCAGCACCAGCAGCAGTACCTTGGAGGCCAGCTCCCTGCAGGGGTCCTCCTTCCTGGGGAACAGGCCGGGCACTTCCTGGACGGAGGGGAAGCTGTAGACGTACTGCATGACGACCAGCAGGTTGCCGTAGGCGACCAGCCAGGGCGATGACATCAGCGTGTAGCGGCGGCGCTCACGCATCATCCAGAGGACGCACGACCACAGCAGCAGCACGCACGTCAGCCACGACACGTAGGTGATGGGCCACGCCATCATGGCCACCAGAGCACACAGG
The DNA here is from genome assembly GCF_910589615.1 of Taurulus bubalis. NCBI lineage: Eukaryota > Metazoa > Chordata > Actinopteri > Perciformes > Cottidae > Taurulus > Taurulus bubalis. The sequence goes on from NC_136606.1 coordinate 582,909, forward strand.
TAGCTCTGCTTCAGCAGGAAGCTGAACGCCAGGGAGGCGGCGCCGACCCCATCCCCCTCCTCCTCCTCCTCCTCCTCCTCCTCATCCTCCTTCCTCTCCTCCTCCTCCTCTTCCTCCCATCCGTCTCCTTCAAACACACACGTCTCCAACGTATCTGCAGCATTAAACACAGAACACACCTGTACCTGTCTGCCTTATGACATCATCATCAACACACCTGTACTTGTCTGTCTTATGACATCATCATCATCACACCTGTACCTGTCTGTCCTGTAGGATACCTGTCTACGTTCAGCACTAAAGCATTCTGATGAGATGAGGTGGATGAGACTCTGAACCTGAACAGGTAAACTGGGTTTCAACCCACAAACTCACCTGATTGGCTTAGAGAGTAGTGAGGCATGGAGGAAACATCCAATCCAAGGGCTGTGCTCTGGGTGCGCGGGGCAAAAGAGTTGGAGGGACTGTCATTGGTGGATGACACCTGGAGACAGACGGCTGTTAAACTACTAATGTGGTTCTGAATGAAAACCTATTGAAATAATAAGCATAGCAAAAGATAAGGATGTGTTTGGTACGTTATTAATAAGCATAATAAAAGATAAGGATGTGTTTAGTATGTTATTAATGAACATAATAAAAGATAAGGATGTGTTTGGTACATTATTAATAAGCATAATAAAAGATAAGGATGTGTTTGGTATGTTATTAATAAGCATAATAAAAAATAAGGATGTGTTTGGCCGGTCTAAAGCTACCTCGCCCGGACAAGGGAAACCGGGGCACCCTCCCGGAGCCAGACCCAGGAGGGGAGCCCATGGGGCCCGGTCGGGCTCAGCCCGAAGAAACAACATGGAGCAGCAGGGGAGAATTATCGGGGTCGGGTGCTGTGCAGACCGGGCGGCGGGCCAGGCAGGAGACCTGGGCGAGCCAATCGCCGGCGGCATAGACTAGCTCTAGGGACGTGGAACGTCACCTCGCTAGCGGGGAAAGAGCCGGAGCTGGTGGGGGAGGTGGAGCGGTACCAGCTAGATATAGTTGGGCTCACCTCCACGCACAGCATGGGCTCTGGAACCAAGCTCCTGGAGAAGGGTTGGACTTTGTCCTTTTCTGGAGTTGCCCAGGGTGAGAGGCGCCGGGAGGGAGTTGGGATACTCACGAGCCCCCGGCTGAGCGCCGCTATGTTGGAGTTTTACCCGGAGAACGAGAGGGTCGCCTCCTTGCGCCTACGGGTTGCAGGGAGTAAAGCTCTGACTGTTGTCTGTGCTTATGCACCGAACAGCAGTTCGGAGTATCCGGCCTTCTTGGAGTCGGTGGGAGGGGTCCTGGAAAGGGCGCCGCCTGCCGACTCCATAGTTCTCCTGGGAGACTTCAACGCTCACGTGGGCAATGACAGTGAAACCTGGCGGGGCATGATTGGGAGGAACGGCTTGCCCGATCTGAACCCGAATGGTGTTTTGTTGTTGGACTTCTGTGCCAGCCACAGTTTGTCCATAACGAACACCATGTTCGAGCATAAGGTGGCTCATAAGTGTACCTGGTACCAGAACACCTTAGGCCGGAGATCAATGATCGACTTTGTAGTCGTATCATCTGATCTACGGCCGTATGTCTTGGACACTCGGGTGAAGAGAGGAGCAGAGCTGTCAACTGATCACCACCTGGTGGTGAGTTGGATCAGATGGCGGGGGAGTCGGCTAGAAAGACCTGGCAAGCCCAAACGTGTAGTGAGGGTGAACTGGGAACGTCTGGCGGAGGATCCTGTCCGGGAGGTCTTCAACTCCCACCTCCGGAAGAACTTCTCACAAATCCCGAGGGAGGCTGGGGACATGGAACCCGAGTGGACCATGTTCAAAGCCTCTATTGTGGACGCGGCTGCTCGGAGCTGTGGCCGGAAGGTCATCGGTGCCTGTCGTGGCGGCAACCCGAGAACCCGGTGGTGGACACCGGGGGTGAGGGAAGCCGTCAAACTGAAGAAGGAGGCCTTTCAGGCCTGGCTGGCCCAGGGGTCTCCTGAAGCAGCTGACGGGTACCGGCAGGCCAGAAGGGCTGCAGCTGCGATGGTCGCGGATGCTAAAACTCGGGCATGGGAGGAGTTCGGGGAGGCCATGGAGAAGGACTTTCGGTTGGCCTCAAGGAAGTTCTGGCAAACCATCCGACGGCTCAGGAAGGGAAAGCAGGGCCTACCCCAGGCTGTTCTCAGCAGGGGGTGGGGGGAACTGCTGACCCGGACTGGGGACATCGTCGGGCGGTGGAAAGAGCACTTTGAGGAACTCCTAAACCCGGCTAACATGTCCCCCGGAGAGGGGGCAGCGCCGGAAGTCTTTGGGGTGGTTTCTCCCATATCCCTGGCAGAGGTCGCTAAGGTAGTCAAAAAGCTCCTTGGTGGCAAGGCGCCAGGGGTGGATGAGATCCGCCCTGAGATGCTGAAAGCGCTGGACATTGTTGGGCTGTCTTGGTTGACACGCCTTTTCAGTGTCACATGGGGGTCGGGAACAGTGCCCATGGACTGGCAGACCGGGGTGGTGGTTCCCATCTTCAAGAAGGGGGACCGGAGAGTGTGCTCAAACTATCGTGGCATCACACTGCTCAGCCTCCCGGGAAAAGCTTATGCCAGGGTGCTGGAAAGGAGGCTCCGACCGCTTGTCGAACCTCAGATTCAAGACGAGCAGTGCGGATTCCGTCCCGGTCGTGGAACAGTGGACCAGCTCTTTACCCTTGCAAGACTACTGGAGGGGTCCTGGGAGTTTGCCCAACCAGTCTACATGTGCTTTGTGGACTTGGAGAAGGCTTTCGACCGGGTCCCTCGGGGGTTTTTGTGGGGGGTGCTGCGGGAGTATGGGGTGCCGGACCCGTTGGCACGGGCTATCCGGTCTTTGTACGCCTGCAGTAGGAGCTGTGTTCGTATCCTCGGTAATAAGTCAGACACGTTCCCGGTGGGTGTTGGCCTCCGCCAGGGCTGCCCTTTATCACCGGTCCTGTTCGTGACCTTCACGGACAGGATATCTAGGCGCAGCCAGGGGGCGGAGAGGATCCGGTTCGGGAGTCTCGGGATCGCCTCTCTGCTGTTCGCGGATGATGTGGTCCTGTTTGCCTCCTCGGACTGTGACCTCCAGCATTCACTGGGGCGTTTTGCAGCCGAGTGTGAAGCGGCAGGGATGAGAGTTAGCGCCTCCAAATCTGAGGCCATGGTGCTCTGCCGGAAACCGGTGGATTGCTCCCTCCAGGTGGGGACAAACTGCCTACCCCAAGCGAAGGAGTTCAAGTATCTCGGGGTCTTGTTCACGAGTGAGGGTAAGGTGGAGCGGGAGATCGACAGACGGATCGGTGCGGCTGCAGCAATAAAACAGGCGCTATACCGGTCCGTCCTGGTGAAGAGGGAGCTGAGCCGGAAGGCGAAGCTCTCCATTTACTGGTCTGTCTATGTTCCAACCCTCACCTATGGTCACGAACTCTGGGTCGTGACCGAAAGAACGAGATCTCGAATACAAGCGGCCGAAATGAGCTTCCTCCGCAGGGTGGCCGGGCTCACCCTTAGAGATAGGGTTAGGAGCTCGGACATCAGGAGGGAGCTTGGAGTCGAGTCGCTGCTCTTTCGTGTCGAAAGGAGTCAGCTGAGGTGGTTCGGGCATCTAGTCAGGATGCCTCCTGGACGCCTCCCATTAGAGGTTTTCCAGGCACGTCCAACTGGTAGGAGACCCCGGGGAAGACCGAGGACACGCTGGAGGGATTATATCTCCCGGCTGGCCTTGGAACGCCTCGGGATCCCCCAGAATGAGCTGGAAAGTGTTGCGGGTGAGAGGGAAGCCTGGGTCGGCCTGATGGACCTGCTGCCACCGCGACCCGACCCCGGATAAGCGGCTGATAATGGATGGATGGATGGATGGATGTGTTTGGTATGTTATTAATAAGCATAATAAAAGATAAGGATGTGTTTGGTACTTTATAAATAAGCATAATAAAAGATAAGGATGTGTTTGGTACGTTATTAATAAGCATAATAAAAGATAAGGATGTGTTTGGTACATTATTAATAAGCATAATAAAATATAAGGATGTGTTTGGTAAGTTATTAATAAGCATAATAAAAGATAAGGATGTGTTTGGAGCTCCCGTACGTCTCTTCTCTGGTCGTGAGCTCTCCTCCACAGCTCTCTGCGTCTCTCCGCTGTGATGTCGACGCTGACCTCATCGCTGAGGTTGCTGGTGGCGGTGATGATGTCACAGCTCACGCTGACCGCCGACTCCGCCCTCTCTGCGCCCCACCACCCGACGCCGTCGATCAGCTGCGGAAACATGTGACACCCGTCAGCCAATCAGAGCTTCTCTGCCTCCTGGCTTCATTCCCTTCGTCGCTGGTAATTCATGACTTTCATGTGAGAGTGTGAGTTATTTGCGTTATAGAAAGGGGCGGGCCCTGTAGCGTGACATCATATAAACGTTATAGAAAGGGGCGGGCCCTGTAGCATGACATCATATTAACGTTATAGAAAGGGGCGGGCTTGTAGCGTGACATCATATAAACATTATAGAAAGGGGAGGGCCCTGTAGCGTGACATCATATTAACGTTATAGAAAGGGGCGGGCCCTGTAGCATGACATCATATTAACGTTATAGAAAGGGGCGGGCCCTGTAGCGTGACATCATATAAACGTTATAGAAAGGGGAGGGCCCTGTAGCGTGACATCATATTAACGTTATAGAATGGGGCGGGCCCTGTAGCATGACATCATATTAACGTTATAGAAAGGGGCGGGCCCTGTAGCGTGACATCATATAAACGTTATAGAAAGGGGAGGGCCCTGTAGCGTGACATCATATTAACGTTATAGAATGGGGCGGGCCCTGTAGCGTGATATCATATTAACATTATAGAAAGGGGAGGGCCCTGTAGCGTGACATCATATGAACGTTATAGAAAAGGGCGGGCCCTGTAGCGTGACATCATATTAGCGATATAGAAAGGGGCGGGTCCTGTAGCGTGACATCATATCATTGTTATAGAAAGGGGCGGGCCCTGTAGCGTGATATCATATTAACGTTATAGAAAGGGGCGGGCCCTGTAGCGTGACATCATATAAACGTTATATAAAGGGGCGGGCCCTGTAGCGTGACATCATATTAACGTTATAGAAAGGGGCGGGCCCTGTAGCGTGACATCATATTAACGATATAGAAAGGGGCAGGACCTGTAGCGTGACATCATATTAACGTTATAGAAAGGGGAGGGCGCTGCAGCGTGACATCATATTGACGTTATAGAAAGGGGCGGGCCCTGTAGCGTGATATCATATTAACGTTATAGAAAGGGGAGGGCGCTGCAGCGTGACATCATATTGACGTTATAGAAAGGGGCGGGCCCTGTAGCGTGATATCATATTAACATTATAGAAAGGGGAGGGCCCTGTAGCGTGACATCATATGAACGTTATAGAAAAGGGCGGGCCCTGTAGCGTGACATCATATTAGCGATATAGAAAGGGGCGGGTCCTGTAGCGTGACATCATATCATTGTTATAGAAAGGGGCGGGCCCTGTAGCGTGATATCATATTAACGTTATAGAAAGGGGCGGGCCCTGTAGCGTGACATCATATAAACGTTGTAGAAAGGGGCGGGCCCTGTAGCGTGACATCATATTAACGTTATAGAAAGGGGCGGGCCCTGTAGCGTGACATCATATTAACGATATAGAAAGGGGCAGGACCTGTAGCGTGACATCATATTAACGTTATAGAAAGGAGAGGGCGCTGCAGCGTGACATCATATTGACGTTATAGAAAGGGGAGGGCCCTGTAGCGTGACATCATATTAACGTTATAGAAAGGGGCGGGCCCTGTAACGTGACATCATATTGACGTTATAGAAAGGGGCGGGCCCTGTAGCGTGACATCATATTGACGTTATAGAAAGGGGCGGGCCCTGTAGCGTGACATATTAACGTTATAGAAAGGGGCGGGCCCTGTAGCGTCATCACCTGATTCCTCCACAGAGAGGCCACCGTGTTGTAGAGCAGCAGCAGCATCAGAGGACTGCAGAAGTGGAACCAGCTGAGCTCAGAGTTCACCTGCAGCCTCCAGAGGGCAGAGCAGTCCACGGAGACCAGCGGCAGCAGGCCAAACACACTGCAGGAGACAAGCAGGCAATCAATAGGTCCAGAGATCAATCAATAGGTCCAGAGATACAGACAATAACACTCAGGTGGTGTGTTACCTGGTGGAGGTGTGTTATATGGTGGAGGTGTGTTATATGGTGGAGGTGTGTTACCTGGTGGAGGTGTGTTACCTGGTGGAGGTGTGTTATATGATGGAGGTGTGTTATATGGTAGAGGTGTGTTACCTGGTGGAGGTGTGTTATATGGTGGAGGTGTGTTACCTGGTGGAGGTGTGTTATATGATGGAGGTGTGTTATATGATGGAGGTGTGTTATATGGTAGAGGTGTGTTACCTGTTGGAGGTGTGTGATATGATGGAGGTGTGTTACCTGGTGGAGGTGTGTTACCTGGTGGAGGTGTGTTATATGGTAGAGGTGTGTTACCTGGTGGAGGTGTGTTACCTGGTGGAGGTATGTTATATGGTAGAGGTGTGTTATATGATGGAGGTGTGTTATATGATGGAGGTGTGTTACCTGGTGGAGGTGTGTTATATAGTAGAGGTGTGTTACCTGGTGGAGGTGTGTGATATGATGAAGGTGTGTTACTTAGTGGAGGTGTGTTATATGGTGGAGGTGTGTTTTATGATGAGGTGTGTTACCTGGTGGAGGTGTGTGATATGATGGAGGTGTGTTACCTGGTGGAGGTGTGTTATATGATGGAGGTGTGTTACCTGGTGGAGGTGTGTTACCTGGTGGAGGTGTGTTATATGGTAGAGGTGTGTTATATGGTAGAGGTGTGTTACCTGGTGGAGGTGTGTTATATGATGGAGGTGTGTTACCTGGTGGAGGTGTGTTACCTGGTGGAGGTGTGTTATATGGTAGAGGTGTGTTACCTGGTGGAGGTGTGTGATATGATGGTGTGTTACCTAGTGGAAGTGTGTTATATGGTAGAGGTGTGTTACCTGATGGAGGTGTGTTACCTGGTGGAGGTGTGTTATATGGTGGAGGTGTGTTATATGATGAGGTGTGTTATATGATGAGGTGTGTTACCTGGTGGAGGTGTGTTATATGGTGGAGGTGTGTTATATGATGGAGGTGTGTTATATGATGAGGTGTGTTATATGATGAGGTGTGTTACCTGGTGGAGGTGTGTTACCTGGTGGAGGTGTGTATATGGTAGAGGTGTGTTTCCTGGTGGAGGTGTGTTACCTGGTGGAGGTGTGTTCCCTGGTGGAGGTGTGTTTTATAGTGGAGGTGTGTTATATAGTGGAGGTGTGTTACCTGGTGGAGGTGTGTTATATGGTAGAGGTGTGTTTCCTGGTGGAGGTGTGTTATATGGTAGAGGTGTGTTACCTGGTGGAGGTGTGTTACCTGGTGGAGGTGTGTTATATGATGGAGGTGTGTTACCTGGTGGAGGTGTGTTATATGATGGAGGTGTGTTACCTGGTGGAGGTGTGTTATATAGTAGAGGTGTGTTACCTGGTGGAGGTGTGTGATATGATGAAGGTGTGTTACTTAGTGGAGGTGTGTTATATGGTGGAGGTGTGTTTTATGATGAGGTGTGTTACCTGGTGGTGGTGTGTGATATGATGGAGGTGTGTTACCTGGTGGAGGTGTGTTATATGATGGAGGTGTGTTACCTGGTGGAGGTGTGTTACCTGGTGGAGGTGTGTTATATGGTAGAGGTGTGTTATATGGTAGAGGTGTGTTACCTGGTGGAGGTGTGTTATATGATGGAGGTGTGTTACCTGGTGGAGGTGTGTTACCTGGTGGAGGTGTGTTATATGGTAGAGGTGTGTTACCTGGTGGAGGTGTGTGATATGATGAAGGTGTGTTACCTAGTGGAAGTGTGTTATATGGTAGAGGTGTGTTACCTGATGGAGGTGTGTTACCTGGTGGAGGTGTGTTATATGGTGGAGGTGTGTTATATGATGAGGTGTGTTATATGATGAGGTGTGTTACCTGGTGGAGGTGTGTTATATGGTGGAGGTGTGTTATATGATGGAGGTGTGTTATATGATGAGGTGTGTTATATGATGAGGTGTGTTACCTGGTGGAGGTGTGTTACCTGGTGGAGGTGTGTATATGGTAGAGGTGTGTTTCCTGGTGGAGGTGTGTTACCTGGTGGAGGTGTGTTCCCTGGTGGAGGTGTGTTATATAGTGGAGGTGTGTTATATAGTGGAGGTGTGTTACCTGGTGGAGGTGTGTTATATGGTAGAGGTGTGTTACCTGGTGGAGGTGTGTTATATGGTAGAGGTGTGTTACCTGGTGGAGGTGTGTTACCTGGTGGAGGTGTGTTACATGATGGAGGTGTGTTACCTGGTGGAGGTGTGTTATATGGTGGAGGTGTGCTATATGGTGGAGGTGTGTTACATGATGGAGGTGTGTTATATGGTGGAGGTGTGTTATATGGTGGAGGTGTGTTACCTGGTGGAGGTATGTTATATGGTAGAGGTGTGTTATATGATGGAGGTGTGTTATATGATGGAGGTGTGTTACCTGGTGGAGGTGTGTTATATGATGGAGGTGTGTTACCTGGTGGAGGTGTGTTACCTGGTGGAGGTGTGTTATATGGTAGAGGTGTGTTACCTGGTGGAGGTGTGTGATATGATGAAGGTGTGTTACCTAGTGGAAGTGTGTTACATGGTAGAGGTGTGTTACCTGATGGAGGTGTGTTACCTGGTGGAGGTGTGTTATATGGTGGAGGTGTGTTATATGATGAGGTGTGTTATATGATGAGGTGTGTTACCTGGTGTAGGTGTGTTATATGGTGGAGGTGTGTTATATGATGGAGGTGTGTTATATGATGTGTGTTATATGATGAGGTGTGTTACCTGGTGGAGGTGTGTTACCTGGTGGAGGTGTGTATATGGTAGAGGTGTGTTTCCTGGTGGAGGTGTGTTACCTGGTGGAGGTGTGTTCCCTGGTGGAGGTGTGTTATATAGTGGAGGTGTGTTATATAGTGGAGGTGTGTTACCTGGTGGAGGTGTGTTATATGGTAGAGGTGTGCTACCTGGTGGAGGTGTGTTATATGGTGGAGGTGTGTTACCTGGTGGAGTTGTGTTACCTGGTGGAGGTGTGTTATATGGTAGAGGTGTGTTACCTGGTGGAGGTGTGTGATATGATGAAGGTGTGTTACCTGGTGGAGGTGTGTTACCTGGTGGAGGTGTGTTATATGATGGAGGTGTGTTACCTGGTGGAGGTGTGTTATATGGTAGAGGTGTGTTACCTGGTGGAGGTGTGTTACCTGGTGGAGGTGTGTTATATGATGGAAGTGTGTTACCTGGTGGAGGTGTGTTACCTGGTGGAGGTATGTTACCTGGTGGAGGTGTGTGATATGATGGAGGTGTGTTACCTGGTGGAGGTGTGTTATATGATGGAGGTGTGTTACCTGGTGCAGGTGTGTTATATGGTAGAGGTGTGTTACCTGGTGGAGGTGTGTTACCTGGTGGAGGTGTGTTATATGATGGAGGTGTGTTACCTGGTGGAGGTGTGTTATATGATGGAGGTGTGTTACCTGGTGGAGGTGTGTTATATGGTAGAGGTGTGTTACCTGGTGGAGGTGTGTTATATGGTAGAGGTGTGTTACCTGGTGGAGGTGTGTTATATGATGGAGGTGTGTTACCTGGTGGAGGTGTGTTATATGATGGAGGTGTGTTTCCTGGTGGAGGTGTGTTACCTGGTGGAGGTGTGTTATATGATGGAGGTGTGTTACCTGGTGGAGGTGTGTGATATGATGGAGGTGTGTTACCTGGTGGAAGTGTGTTACCTGGTGGAGGTGTGTTATATGGTAGAGGTGTGTTACCTGGTGGAGGTGTGTGATATGATGAAGGTGTGTTACCTGGTGGAGGTGTGTTACCTGGTGGAGGTGTGTTATATGATGGAGGTGTGTTACCTGGTGGAGGTGTGTTACCTGGTGGAGGCGCGGTTGGCAGGCCACGCCTCCTGCAGGGAGGGCAGCTGATAACAGTAGAGGAGCAGGAAATGGGATGAGGAGTAGAGCAGTGACATCACAGACACACACCGAAAGAGGAGGGGCGGGACCTGACCTGACCACGCCCACCAGGTACACAACACCTGGAAACAGAGGAGGTAGGGGAGGGAGGAGAGAGAGGGGAACATGATACCTGGAGAGGAAGAGGAAGAGGGGACGGAGAGAGGATG
>NC_136606.1:600664-645664 GCF_910589615.1 Taurulus bubalis
CTTCTCTTCTTGTTCTTCTCTTCTTTTTCTTCTTCTCGTTCTTCTCTTCTTGTTCTTCTCTTCTCGTTCTTCTCTTGTTCTTCTCTTCTTCTCTTCTCCTCTTCTCTCCACTGAAAAACACGCCGACACTCATAAACGGACGCTATAGGAGCTCACAGGCCCCGCCCACCAGCAGACCGACAGCTGCCTCGACCAATCAGAAGGTCGGATGAGGATTAAAGCTCTTCGAAGATAAAAGGGAGCCAATCAAACACCAGTGAGATCAGATATCATGAATGAAGACTTATTGTGTTCATCAGGAGATCAATAAAGTTTACTTTGACTGGTCTCTTCAATTACCATCTTTTCCTATTATATCTATAATTCCATTTTAAATAAAAGTGATTCATCATCACTCAAATAAACTGATTATATATACAGTATATTTATGTATATATACATACAAACATACATATATGTATATGTATATATACATATATGTATGTTTGTGTGTATATATATATATATATATATATATAATATATATATATATATATATATATATATATATATATATATATATATATACACACACAGTATATTTATGTATATATATACTTATACATCAGTAACTCAAGTTACAGTATATATATACTGTATACATATATATATATATATATATATATATATATATATATATATATATATACATTTATATACATATATATTTACATACATATATATAGTTACATATATGTATACAGTATATGTACAGCATATATGCATGCAGTGGAGAACGACCACCAGCAGAGGGAGACAAACGTCCTTGATTCAGTTCATCCTCCCGTGTCACATGATCTAAACACTACAAGTCCCACAATCCTTTGCAGGGCCCATGACAGCTGTAAACCTGCCCCCAGTTTGTGATTGACAGATGTGAGAGGGGGTGGGGGTTAATCTGTGTGGGCGGGGCCTGTGAGTCAGAGTAAAACCACTAATCCATCAACAACAGACGGCCGAGAGACAGAGAGACAGACATATTTTAACGGACCTTCATCTTCTTCATCCTCATCATCACTTAGATGTCTGAACACCTGCACAGGTAAAACACCGGTCCTCCATCACCTCCATCCTCCTCTTCCTCACCATCCTCGTCATCCTCCTCCTCCATCACCTCCATCCTCCTCTTCCTCACCATCCTCTTCATCCTCCTCCTCCATCACCTCCATCCTCCTCTTCCTCACCATCCTCGTCATCCTCCTGGTCCTCACCTCCATCCTCCTCTTCCTCACCATCCTCGTCATCCTCCTCCTCCATCACCTCCATCCTCCTCTTCCTCACCATCCTCTTCATCCTCCTCCTCCATCACCTCCATCCTCCTCTTCCTCACCATCCTCTTCATCCTCCATCACCTCCATCCTCCTCTTCCTCACCATCCTCTTCATCCTCTTCCTCCATCACCTCCATCCTCCTCTTCATCCTCCTCCTCCATCACCTCCATCCTCCTCACCATCCTCTTCATCCTCCTCCTCCTCCTCCATCACCTCCATCCTCCTCACGATCCTCTTCATCCTCCTCCTCACCTCCATCCTCCTCTTCCTCACCATCCTCTTCATCCTCCTCCTCCATCACCTCCATCCTCCTCACGATCCTCTTCATCCTCCTCCTCACCTCCATCCTTCTCTTCCTCACCATCCTCTTCCTCACCATCCTCTTCATCTTCACCATCCTCTTCATCCTCACCCTCCATCCTCCTCTTCCTCACCATCCTCCTCCTCCATCACCTCCATCCTCCTCTTCCTAACCATCATCTTCATCCTCACCTCCATCCTTCTCTTCCTCACCATCCTCTTCATCCTCTTCCTCACCATCCTCTTCATCCTCACCCTCCATCCTCCTCTTCCTCACCATCCTCCTCCTCCATCACCTCCATCCTCCTCTTCCTAACCCTCATCTTCATCCTCACCTCCATCCTTCTCTTCCTCACCATCCTCTTCATCCTCACCATCCTCCTCTGCCTCACCATCCTCTTCATCCTCATCCTCTTTGTCTGTTGAGTTCTTTATCTGTTAGAATGTGATGATGTTTCATGCAGAGTACTTTAAATACTGCAGTACCTGATGTACACACATAGTACACACATAGTACAACAACAGTTTCTTCATCACTTCCTGTTGGCTTACTCCACTTCCTGTTGGCTTACTCCACTTCCTGTTGGCTTACTCCACTTCCTGTTGGCTTACTCCACTTCCTGTTGGCTTACTCCACTTCCTGTCTCAAATAACTGGTGAGTAAAAACACATCAGCTGCCGGTCAAATTAATAATTCTCCATAAAATACTATAGTACATGTAGTAAGTGTCAGGCCTGGACTGAAAGGAGGACCCAGATGCAGGGGATAGTCGTACTGGCGCACTTTATTGTGTCCTTTGTTCCAAACAACTTTCTCAATAATCCGTCAAACCTAAAGCGCTCCCGAAGGAGGGGAAAATAAACAGAACAAAACTACTTACGAACAAAACTCTTGGGCAAAATTCTATCTATGGCTGTGGACGATGGCTTTGATGCATCGACAAGGACAAACACTTTGGCACAGGACAGAGGGAAGAGCAGACTATCAGCACATGAGGGTCATGGGAACAGGTGGGACCACGCAGGGATCAGGGGAGACGATCAGACCAGTGACACATGAGGAAGAGCAAGTGACCTGAACCGAGAGGAGAGTCAGGCTTCAAAATAAAACAGGAAGTTACGAGACAAAAACCCCAGACAAGACAGCCCTCACCCCGGTGTGACAGTAAGACATGTACTATATGTAATACTATTCTGAATGTGTGTTCTCTACCTGTGTTTATAAATATATATAGTAAAGTAAAATAAATAAAGTAAAAATACATCATGTATAACAACATGTACCTGTACTGGTCCCAGTGAACATGTCGTACTAATACAACCGAGTATTACCTTCCCTGTATTAGTACATACTGTATTAGTACTAGCTTCCCTGTATTAGTACATACTGTATTAGTACTAGCTTCCCTGTATTAGTACATACTGTATTAGTACTAGCTTCCCTGTATTAGTACATACTGTATTAGTACTAGCTTCCCTGTATTAGGACATACTGTATTAGTACACATGATTTGAGGACATAAACAATCACTAATAAATGACGTACCAGTAAATCCACGCGGCGGAGCCGTGACGTCACGACGCACGCAACGTGCGTCGTGACGTCAGAGAGACCGCCCGGTAGAGAGAGATGACGTAATTAGAACAAGCGTCTGTTCACGGGAGGAAGAGGGCGAGCGTCCTGCGCGAGGAAGGTAACTATGTTTATTACAGAGGAAGAGGAGGAGGAGGAAGAGGAGGAGAGGATTATTGATCACTGATAGAACCGACTATCAGTTTATTATCGACAGAGAGAGAGAGAGAGAGAAATAGAGAGAAATAGAGAGAGAGAGAGAGAGAGAGAGAGCATCATTTCTGCCTCATCACACTGCAGCTCAGTGTGTGTGTGTGTGTGTGTGTGTGTGTGTGTGTGTGTGTGTGTGTGTGTGTGTGTGTGTGTGTGTGTGTGTGTGTGTTTTGCAGAGGGGTGTTTCCTGCTGCAGGACGACAAAGACTCAAACACTCCCAACCGGAAACTACTCAAGTCTCTATTATCTACTGTATATATATATATATATATATATATATATATATATATATATATATATATATATATATATATATATGTATATATATATATATATATATATATATATATATCTATCTATATATATATATATAAATATCTATATAGAGATATATATATATATATATATATATATATATATATCTATATAGATATATAGATATAGATATATAGATATCTATATCTATATATCTATATAGATATATATATCTATCTATATATCTATAGATATATAGATAGATATATATATAAACATATATATACATATTTATAGATATATTATATGTATATTATGCATATTATATGTTTACATTATATATTATATTTACATACATAAATATATAAATAATAGATTTGATGCAGTAGTTTTGTCGTCCTGCAGGAAACACCCCTCTGCAACACACACAACACACACACACACACACACACACACACACACACACACACACACACACACACACACACACACACACACACACACACAGATTACATTAAATTTCATTACATTAAAAAGCCTTAATCCCGGCCCCCCTCCCGAACACACACACATGTGTTACCATGGCAACCCTTCACCTGACAGCTGGAGGGTCACCAGATGGTTGCCTTGGGGATCAGGCTGATGAGATCATCAGACTCTGAACACTACATTACCCATGAGCCCCGGCTGCAGCTGCTGTTACGAGACGTAATAGACACGGAGCTGTGAGCTGATTAGACCAGACGTTTCCCTGATGTCCAATCAGCTCGCAGCTCCGCGTCTCACCGCGCTGTTGCTATCTCTCAGGTGAATCACCATGACGACAGAGCCAGGTGAGCCACAGGAGGCCCAGTCCAAAGAGGCAGAGTTTTTCCCTGAAGCCGCCGCCCACTCCACGCCTAAACAGGTAAGAGAAAAACACACCAAGAGCTAAACCATCAACAGATAGATCATTGATGACATCACTTCCTGCGTCCTCAGGGAGCTCGCAGCTCATTGGCCGAGGACTCGACGAGTCGTCTGTCGTCGAGCGGCCGGATCACTCGCTCTCCGGCCAGAAACCCGCTGAGCTTTAGGACCATGCAGACAAGGGTGTCCCTGCTGGACGGCTCGCTGTTCACCTGCACTGTGGAGGTGAGACAGGTGGAGAGAGACAGGTGGAGAGAGACATTGGAGAGAGACAGGTGGAGAGAGAGACAGGTGGAGAGAGACAGGTGGAGAGAGACAGGTGGAGAGAGACATTGGAGAGAGACAGGTGGAGAGAGACAGGTGGAGAGAGAGACAGGTGGAGAGAGACAGGTGGAGACAGACAGGTGGAGACAGACAGGTGGAGAGAGACATTGGAGAGAGACAGGTGGAGAGAGACAGGTGGAGAGAGAGACAGGTGGAGACAGACAGGTGGAGACAGACAGGTGGAGAGAGAGACAGGTGGAGAGAGACAGGTGGAGAGAGACATTGGAGAGAGACAGGTGGAGAGAGACAGGTGGAGAGAGAGACAGGTGGAGAGAGACAGGTGGAGAGAGACATTGGAGAGAGACATTGGAGAGAGACAGGTGGAGAGAGACATTGGAGAGAGACAGGTGGAGAGAGACATTGGAGAGAGACAGGTGGAGAGAGAGAGGTGGAGAGAGACAGGTGGAGAGAGACATTGGAGAGAGACAGGTGGAGAGAGAGAGGTGGAGAGAGACAGGTGGAGAGAGACAGGTGGAGAGAGACATTGGAGAGAGACAGGTGGAGAGAGACAGGTGGAGAGAGACAGGTGGAGAGAGACATTGGAGAGAGACAGGTGGAGAGAGACAGGTGGAGAGAGAGACAGGTGGAGAGAGACAGGTGGAGAGAGACAGGTGGAGAGAGAGACAGGTGGAGAGAGACAGGTGGAGAGAGACAGGTGGAGAGAGACAGGTGGAGAAAGACAGGTGGAGAGAGAAACAGGTGGAGAGAGACAGGTGGAGAGAGACATTGGAGAGAGACAGGTGGAGAGAGAGACATTGGAGAGAGACAGGTGGAGAAAGACAGGTGGAGAGAGAGACATTGGAGAGAGACAGGTGGAGAAAGACAGGTGGAGAGAGAGACATTGGAGAGAAACAGGTGGAGAGAAACAGGTGGAGAGAGACAGGTGGAGAGAGACAGGTGGAGAGAGAGACAGGTGGAGAGAGAGACATTGGAGAGAAACAGGTGGAGAGAGACAGGTGGAGAAAGACAGGTGGAGAGAGACAGGTGGAGAGAGAGACAGGTGGAGAGAGACAGGTGGAGAGAGACATTGGAGAGAGACAGGTGGAGAGAGAGACATTGGAGAGAGACAGGTGGAGAAAGACAGGTGGAGAGAGAGACATTGGAGAGAAACAGGTGGAGAGAAACAGGTGGAGAGAGAGAGGTGGAGAGAGAGAGGTGGGGAGAGACATTGGAGAGAGACAGGTGGAGAGAGACAGGTGGAGAGAGAGACAGGTGGAGAGAGACATTGGAGAGAGACAGGTGGAGAGAGACATTGGAGAGAGACAGGCGGAGGGGAGACAGGTGAAAGTGAGACAGGTGTATAAAGTCTTCTTCTTCTTCTGCAGAAACGAGCTCGCGGTGTTCAGTTGTTTGAGAAAGTTTGTGAACATGTGAACCTTCTGGAGAGAGACTACTTCTGTCTGTCCTTCAGGGACATGGACGACAACAAGGTACCCGTCTGTCTGTCTGTCTGTCTGTCTGTCTGTCTGTCTGTCTGTCTTTTTGATCTGTCTTTACCTCTCTTCTTATAGAACTGGTTGGATCCAGGAAAGGAGATGAAGAAGCAGGTCAGAGGTCAGTATCATGAAACGTCAGGTTTACAGGTAATCTAGTCATTACATGTCAGGTTTACAGGTAATCTAGTCATTACATGTCAGGTTTACAGGTAATCTAGTCATTACATGTCAGGTTTACAGGTAATCTAGTCATTAAATGGAATCATTTTAAATTGATAAGTTGTGATTGACATTCATATTAAAATAAATGATAAAATATTCCCCCCTCGCGGTCTCTCAGGTGTTCCCTGGAACTTCTCCTTTAACGTCAAGTTTTACCCCCCTGACCCGGCCCAGCTCTCTGAGGACATCACCAGGTAGATTCTCTCACCTGTCAATCAGACATCAAAGCAATAATGTTGAGAGAGTTCACGCCCTCCTTTCCGTCTGCAGGTACTTCCTGTGTCTCCAGCTCAGACAGGATATAGTGTCTGGACGTCTCCCGTGTTCCTTTGCGACTCACACCGTCCTCAGCTCCTACACCGTCCAATCAGAGCTCGGAGACTACGACCCTGGTACTGTGCTCTGCTGCAAAGATACCAGATTACACCCCAACCGTCCTGCCATAGCCTTCTGGGATTATCATACCCTGATGCACCTTCTACCCTATCATACCCTGCTATACCTTCTACCCTATCATACCCTGCTATACCTTCTACCCTATCATACCCTGATGTACCTTCTACCCTGTCATACCCTGATGCACCTTCTACCCTATCATACCCTGCTGTACCTTCTACCCTATCATACCCTGATGTACCTTCTATCCTATCATACCCTGATGCACCTTCTACCCTATCATACCCTGCTATACCTTCTACCCTATCATACCCTGATGTACCTTCTACCCTATCATACCCTGCTATACCTTCTACCCTATCATACCCTGATGTACCTTCTACCCTGTCATACCCTGATGCACCTTCTACCCTATCATACCCTGCTATACCTTCTACCCTATCATACCCTGATGTACCTTCTACCCTGTCATACCCTGATGCACCTTCTACCCTATCATACCCTGCTATACCTTCTACCCTATCATACCCTGATGTACCTTCTACCCTGTCATACCCTGATGCACCTTCTACCCTATCATACCCTGCTATACCTTCTACCCTATCATACCCTGCTATACCTTCTACCCTATCATACCCTGATGTACCTTCTACCCTGTCATACCCTGATGCACCTTCTACCCTATCATACCCTGCTGTACCTTCTACCCTATCATACCCTGATGTACCTTCTATCCTATCATACCCTGATGTACCTTCTACCCTGTCATACCCTGAAGCACCTTCTACCCTATCATACCCTGCTATACCTTCTACCCTATCATACCCTGATGTACCTTCTACCCTATCATACCCTGCTATACCTTCTACCCTATCATACCCTGATGCACCTTCTACCCTATCATACCCTGCTATACCTTCTACCCTATCATACCCTGCTGTACCTTCTACCCTATCATACCCTGCTGTACCTTCTACCCTATCATACCCTGATGTACCTTCTACCCTGTCATACCCTGCTATACCTTCTACCCTATCATACCCTGATGTACCTTCTACCCTATCATACCCTGATGTACCTTCTACCCTATCATACCCTGATGTACCTTCTACCCTATCATACCCTGATGTACCTTATACCCTGTCTTTTTGTTTCATATGACCTGTCTGTCTCCGACTACCTGTCTCTCTCTCTCTCTGTATATTTCAGACGAGTGTGGTTTAGATTACGTCAGTGAACTCTGTTTCGCTCCAAATCAAACCAAAGAGATGGAGGAGAAGATCATTGAGCTGCACAAGACACACAGGTTCTCACATTGAGCATTAATGTAATTTTAAGAAGTGAAACCAACACAAACAAACAACAGCTGTTAAAACTAGATTTGTGTGTTTAGAGGAATGACGCCATCTGAAGCAGAGATGCACTTCCTGGACAACGTGAAGAAGCTTTCTATGTACGGAGTCGACCTTCATCACGCAAAGGTAAAAACACACAACATGATGATAACCTGAGATCAAGAAATCAAAACAGTAAGAGCAGCTGTCGAAAGCTTCGTCCGTCGCTTCAGTTCATCTCAGCTGACGAACCGTTGATGTGGGAATCGGTCCTGACGGCCGCAGCTTCAAGGAAAAGTTAAAGAATGATGCTGAATAATGATTGGGAAACAGTGAGTACTCGAGTACTTGTACCATCATGGACATGATCCCATCACTACACACAGTAGTAGTAGTAGCAGTACTCACAGCATCCTCTTGAAAGTGGAACCTGCAGGTCAGATTCATGTCCAGGCGTCATGTTGCTTTGTGTTTTTAACCATTCAGACTTCCTCGTCTGTGTTTGGTGTTTGTGGAGAAGCTTCGAGTTTAAACTAAATGTCTCCTGGGTTTGACATGTTTCTGAGTTATCGGACACATGATAGTGTTTCTAAGTGGATGCATTGTTTTCATCATTAACTCCTTAAAATCCAGTTGTCCCCATTTAATTTCCCCTAAAACAGCTTTTGACTTTGGATAGTAGTTACTTATCATACAACCGTTTCATATATATGTACACATATACAGTATTTATACATATTTATATATAGATTCACATATATAAACATGTATAACAACTGTATTTGTGTACATATATATATACACATATATATATGTATATATATACACATATATATATGTATATATATACATATATATATATACATATATATATATGTATATATATACATATATATATATATATATATAGGATTATGTATGTTCAGAATATGAACTAATACAAAAGCACAGACCTCAGTGTGCTACTGATGTTCTGTTTCTCAACAATCTGATCAATACATGACACACTTTCTGTCCTGATCAATCATGTGTGTGTGTGTGTGTGTGTGTGTGTGTGTGTGTGTGTGTGTGTGTGTGTGTGTGTGTATGTGTGTGTGTGTCAGTAATGATTTTTCAATCGTGGCCGTTTTCCATTGATCCATCCTCTCAGTAACAGAGCTGCAGACTCTGGTTCACTTCAGATCCACAGAGACCAGGATCAGGGTTCGTGGTGATCCAGCTAACTTCAGGTTTAACTCTGGGGTTCAGTCGTACGACGGAGGTTTAATTCTTACCTGGTAGATTGCCATGGTAACCAACGTTGGAGATAAAAGCTCCGCCTCCTGACCAATCAGAGCTTGGCTCACAGATCGTTAGACAATTTGAAACAAATGTGTTAAAGACATAAATCAGATTACAAGGAACAGTTTAACCCACTAACTCACGATGACATTAGAGATGAAGTTGAACATGAAGACGAGCTGGAGATGAAGATGTTTTCTGTACACATGTTTCATGTTGTGGTGTTTGAATGTCCGATGCTCTGGAGGCACATTGAACGCAGCACAGCTGATGTGTTTTATTCCCTCATCTCGACCGGCTCTTCTTCTCCTTCTCTGTTTGTTCCGTCTGTCTGAACGAGTAGATGGTAGGAAGTCGCTTTGACTGCCTGCCTTCAGCTCACTCAGAGGTAAGAGTGTGTGTGTGTCTGTGTGTCTGTGTGTGTGTGTTTGTGTGTGTTTGTGTGTTCTGTGTGTGTTCACACACCATGTCATCAGTGAGTGTTTCCTTTATTCTCCACTTATTCTCACTCCTGTTCCTTATTACCCAGAAACCAAACCATCGCTGAACAATAAACATTAAACATTAAACATGTGAGGATGTGAATCAAACATGCTGAGGAGCTGTGATAATCTATAATCCATAATCCATAATCCATAACCCAGAATCCAGAACTCAGAACTCATAACAGAAAATTGATATTCATAAATCAACTCAAACATTCAGTGATGTCATAGTTGTAATGGTTTTGGAATCACAGCAGACATGAAGTGGAATCCCAGCAGGCAGGAAGTGGAATCACAGCAGACAGGAAGTGGAATCACAGCAGGCAGGAAGTGGAATCACAGCAGACAGGAAGTGGAATCACAGCAGGCAGGAAATGGAATCACAGCAGACAGGATGTGGAATCACAGCAGACAGGAAGTTATCACTGTTGTCTCTTTGGTCTCTGACGCTGTTGAACTCTGACCCTTGAAGGTAGCGGGCTCACAGTTAGCATGTAGCTCTACTGTGTCCTATGCAAGCATGTAGCTCAATGCTACATTGAGTCAAACTATCCCTACAGACTCAAAGTAGAAAGTCAGTAGAAAGACAATTTAGCAATAAATTCTGGTTTCATTGTTCTCAAATGACTTGTTCCAGTTGTGTCATTCATGAGTCCATGGTGTGTGTGTGTGTGTGTGTGTGTGTGTGTGTGTGTGTGTGTGTGTGTGTGTGTGTGTGTGTGTGTGTGTGTGCAGGACTCAGAGGGCGTGGCCATCATGCTGGGCGTGTGCAGTAGCGGTCTTCTGGTCTACAGAGACAGACTGAGGATCAATAGATTCTCGTGGCCGAAGATCCTGAAGATCTCGTACAAAAGGAACAACTTCTACATCAAGATCCGACCTGGAGAGGTGAGACAGGTCGACTCACCCAACACCACAGAAGACCAGACCAGTTACTGTCTGTCTCTGTGTCCAGTCTGACCAGCTACTGTCTGTCTCTGTGTCCAGTCTGACCAGCTACTGTCTGTCTCTGTGTCCAGTCTGACCAGCTACTGTCTGTCTCTGTGTCCAGTCTGACCAGCTACTGTCTGTCTCTGTCTCCAGTTTGACCAGTTTGAGTCTACTATTGGTTTCAAGCTGCTGAACCACCGATCAGCTAAAAGACTGTGGAAAGTGTGTGTGGAGAACCACTCCTTCTTCAGGTCAGTGTTTAATGATTTCACTTGATATGATATGAGAAGACAAAACACAGCTTCACACAACAAGACTTAATGTAACATGACTTAATGTAACAAGACATAATGTAACAAGACATAATGTAACATGACTTAATGTAACATGACTTAATGGAACAAGACTTAATGTAACATAACTTAATGTAACAAGACTTAATGTAACATGACTTAATGTAACATGACTTAATGTAACAAGACATTATGTAACAAGACATAATGTAACATGACTTAATGTAACAAGACTTAATGTAACATGACTTAATGTAACAAGACATAATGTAACAAGACTTAATGTAACATAACTTAATGTAACAAGACTTAATGTAACATGACTTAATGTAACAAGACATAATGTAACAAGACTTAATGTAACATAACTTAATGTAACAACACTTAATGTAACATGACTTAATGTAACAAGACATAATGTAACAAGACTTAATGTAACATAACTCAATGTAACAAGACTTAATGTAACATGACTTAATGTAACATAACTTAATGTAACAAGACTTAATGTAACATAACTTAATGTAACAAGACTTAATGTAACATAACTTAATGTAACAAGACATAATGTAACAAGACATAATGTAACATGACTTAATGTAACATGACTTAATAGAACAAGACTTAATGTAACAAGACTTAATGTAACGAGACATGTAACATGACTTAATGTAATATGACTTAATGTAACATGACTTAATGTAACAAGACATAATGTAACAAGACTTAATGTAACATAACTTAATGTAACAAGACTTAATGTAACATAACTTAATGTAACAAGACTTAATGTAACATGACTTAATGTAACAAGACATAATGTAACAAGACATAATGTAACATGACTTAATGTAACATGACTTAATGGAACAAGACTTAATGTAACAAGACTTAATGTAACGAGACATGTAACATGACTTAATGTAACAAGACATAATGTAACATGACTTAATGTAACAAGACTTAATGTAACATAACTTAATGTAACAAGACTTAATGTAACATGACTTAATGTAACATAACTTAATGTAACAAGACTTAATGTAACATGACTTAATGTAACAAGACATAATGTAACAAGACATAATGTAACATGACTTAATGTAACATGACTTAATGGAACAAGACTTAATGTAACAAGACTTAATGTAACGAGACATGTAACATGCCTTATTGTAACAAGACTTAATGTAACATGACTTAATGTAACAAGACATAGTGTAACAAGACATAATGTAACATGACTTAATGTAACATGACTTAATGGAACAAGACTTAATGTAACATAACTTAATGTAACAAGACTTAATGTAACATGACTTAATGTAACATGACTTAATGTAACAAGACATTATGTAACAAGACATAATGTAACATGACTTAATGTAACAAGACTTAATGTAACATGACTTAATGTAACAAGACATAATGTAACAAGACTTAATGTAACATAACTTAATGTAACAAGACTTAATGTAACATGACTTAATGTAACAAGACATAATGTAACAAGACTTAATGTAACATAACTTAATGTAACAACACTTAATGTAACATGACTTAATGTAACAAGACATAATGTAGCAAGACTTAATGTAACATAACTTAATGTAACAAGACTTAATGTAACATGACTTAATGTAACATAACTTAATGTAACAAGACTTAATGTAACATAACTTAATGTAACAAGACTTAATGTAACATAACTTAATGTAACAAGACATAATGTAACAAGACATAATGTAACATGACTTAATGTAACATGACTTAATGGAACAAGACTTAATGTAACAAGACTTAATGTAACGAGACATTTAACATGACTTAATGTAACATGACTTAATGTAACATGACTTAATGTAACAAGACATAATGTAACAAGACTTAATGTAACATAACTTAATGTAACAAGACTTAATGTAACATAACTTAATGTAACAAGACTTAATGTAACATGACTTAATGTAACAAGACATAATGTAACAAGACATAATGTAACATGACTTAATGTAACATGACTTAATGGAACAAGACTTAATGTAACAAGACTTAATGTAACGAGACATGTAACATGACTTAATGTAACAAGACATAATGTAACATGACTTAATGTAACAAGACTTAATGTAACATAACTTAATGTAACAAGACTTAATGTAACATGACTTAATGTAACATAACTTAATGTAACAAGACTTAATGTAACATGACTTAATGTAACAAGACATAATGTAACAAGACATAATGTAACATGACTTAATGTAACATGACTTAATGGAACAAGACTTAATGTAACAAGACTTAATGTAACGAGACATGTAACATGACTTATTGTAACAAGACATAATGTAACATGACTTAATGTAACAAGACATAATGTAACAAGACTTAATGTAACATAACTTAATGTAACAAGACTTAATGTAACATGACTTAATGTAACATGACTTAATGTAACAAGACTTAATGTAACGTAACTTAATGTAACGTAACTTAATGTAACAAGACTTAATGTAACATGACTTAATGTAACATGACTTAATGTAACAAGACATAATGTAACATGACTAAATGTAACATGACTAAATGTAACATGACTAAATGTAACAAGACTAAATGTAACATGACTAAATGTAACATGACTAAATGTAACAAGACTTAATGTAACATGACTAAATGTAACATGACTAAATGTAACAAGACTAAATGTAACATGACTAAATGTAACATGACTAAATGTACCATGACTAAATGTAACAAGACTAAATGTAACATGACTAAATGTTACATGACTAAATGTAACAAGACTTAATGTTACATGATGTCATGTAACATAACTAAATGTTACATTATGTCATGTAACATGACATAATGTAACATGACTAAATGGAACAAGACTTAATGTAGCAAGACTTAATTTAACAAGATTTAATGTAACATGACATAATGTAACATGACTAAATCTTACATTACGTTATGTAACATGACATAATGTAACATGATGTAATGTAACATGACTTTACTTACAAACATGCTCTGTCTCTGTCCGTCTCTCAGGCTGATGTCTCCAGAAGAGACAACAAAGAAGTTTCTGTCTCTGGGTTCAAAGTTCCGCTACAGCGGTCGGACTCAGATTCAGAGTCGCAGAGCCAGCGCTCAGATCTCCAGACCTGCACCCAATTTCCCACGATGCATCAGCAAGAGGAACATTCTGAGCCGCAGCCTGGATGGAGGTACTCATACTGACCATGCTCGTACTGAGGTAGTTCTGGTCCTGATAGTAAAGGTACTGGTCCTGGTAGTCGTAGTAGTGCTGGTCCTGATCGTAAAAGTACTGGTCCTGGTAGTCGTAGTCCTGGTCCCGGTAGTTGTAGTTCTGGTCCTGGTAGTCGTAGTTCTGGTCCCGGTAGTCGTAGTCCTGGTCCTGATCGTAAAAGTACTGGTCCTGGTAGTCATATTCCTGGTCCTGGTAGTTGTAGTTCTGGTCCTGGTAGTCGTAGTTCTGGTCCCGGTAGTTGTAGTTCTGGTCCTGGTAGTCGTATTCCTGGTCCCGGTAGTCGTAGTTCTGGTCCTGATAGTAGAATACTGTTTATTCGTAAGATACATGAACTTTGACCTCTGCATTTAACCCATCAGAAGGATTAGGAGTGGTGGTCTCCTGTGAGGGGTCTCCATTAAGGACACTACGACATGCGGACTAGGGGTCACGACCCACCTGAGCAACATTTGTTGATATGAGCAGCAATGCTGGTCCTGGTAGTTGTAGTCCTGGTCCTGATAGTAAAGGTACTGGTCTTGGTAGTTGTACTCATCTCATTGGTAGTAGTTGTAGTAGTTCTTGTCCCAGTTGTAGGATTCCTGGACTCTGGTCTCTGTCATTGTAGTCCTGGTCCCAGTAGTAGGTATTGGTCACACTGGTTCCAGTAGTTTCTGTACCAGGTGTTGGGGGTTCAGGTTTTATGGGTTCTGGTTGAGGAGTCCAGCTGTGTGTTCAGTCAGTTCTTTCTTCACTTGTTGGTGACCAGGGCTTTGATTGGTTCTCAGCTCCGAGGACCACGCCCACTTCCTCTCTGATTGGCTCTCCTGCCATCACAACGTCCCCTAAAGCAAACGGTGGTACACACACAGGTAGAGCTCATCACTGCAGTAACACTGCTGCTGTAGTAGTACTGTAGTAGTACTATAGTAGTACTGTAGTAGTACTGCTCTGTGATTGGCCACAGCTCTGAATGCTTCACTTCTTTCAGCTTGTGAGCGAATGCTGCTTCCTAATTGGCTGGATGAGCTCTGCTTCATTCAGACACATCTGGATCTGTGATCAGCTGTGTCTACTTCTGTCCAATCAGCTTTTCTGTTCCTGGTGATGTCATCACATGTAGTCAGACCTCCATTCTGTCGTCAATAACACGATCAGACATTAGGTCAGAATGTCAGAGAGAATGCAGCTTTAACACATGAAGCATAGACTTCTATACAACCAGAGGAGTCTCCCCCTGGTGGTCAGGAGAGAGAATGCAGCTTTAACACATGAAGCATAGACTTCTATACAACCAGAGGAGTCACCCCCTGGTGGTCAGGAGAGAGAATGCAGCTTTAACACATGAAGCATAGACTTCTATACAACCAGAGGAGTCGCCCGCTGGTGGTCAGGAGAGAGAATGCAGCTTTAAGACACTTCACAGCAATATAATTGAAATTCGTAATAATCTTATTGTCGTCTGCTGCTTTGTTTTCATTAACTTTGATAATTAATGACTAATGTCGTATTTAGCTTCGAGCCCTTTGGAGGCTCAACAGGAAGTAGGTCTGACTATCTTAGTTAGCATCATTAGCATAGTTAGCCGTGTGGTCATGGCTTCGTAGTGGCTCTGAATGCTGATTGGCTGATTGGCCCAGGCTGCCTTGCATGTGCCCTGAGTGCTGATTGGCTGAATGTGCTGTTGCCCTGGTTATCATCCTTGTTGTTGTTGACATGTGTGTGTGTGTGTGTGTGTGTGTGTGTGTGTGTGTGTGTGTGTGTGTGTGTGTGTGTGTGTGTGTGTGTGTGTGTGTGTGTGTGTGTGTGTGTGCGTGTAGACATGGGGCTGTACGGAGCATCTAAAGCCGTCAGTGACCTCATCACCACCGTGACTCCTGAGAGGACGATGGAGAAGAGGACGGCGGCGACAGGTACCGGAAACAACAAATCAGAGGAGAGACATCAGATCCGGTGGCCGAAGCACTAAATGACACCTCCTCCTCCTCTTCTTGTCTCCTTGCTCCCTTGTCTCCTCCCCTTTCTTCTTTGTCTTCTATCTCCAAGTTGAGGAGGTGCTGGTGGTGGAGGAGGTGCAGCAGCAGGAGGAGGAGGATGAGGAGCAGGAGGAAGAGGAGGAGACCAGAGCCACAGAGAATTCTCAGCAGAGTCCTCCTACTCCTCAGAAGCAGGAAACCAAGGTAACACACCCCTATCTCACCTGTCTCACCTGTCTACATACCTGTATGATGTGTCTGTGTAGACAGAGCTCACCTGTCTCACCTGTCTCACATACCTGTATGATGTGTCTGTGTAGACGGAGCTCACCGACACCGCTGTGGACGAAGATCTGACTGCCACCGAGGTCTGAGGAGGATTTCACATTATTTATATATTTATGAAATACAACTGAAATCTAAACTCTTCTAACAACAACCTGTCTGTCTGCCTGCCCGTCTGTCTCTCTGTCTGTCTGTCTGTAAGTCTGATCAGGATGAGGACTTGAGGACGTTGGGGAGTCCAGAGGAGGAGCAGAGACCTCAGACCTCCATCAGCGCTCTCCGGCGCTCCTTCTTAGAGGGAGGAGTCACGGGAGTGGGAGGAGTCACGGATGGGGGAGGAGTCACGGGAGGGGGCGGAGTCACGGAGTGGGAGAGGCGTCTGGCCTCCTCAGCCCTACGACGAGGAGACGAGTCCCCGATGATCGAACCGCTGGAACCAGACGAGGTGAGACACACACAAACACACACACACTGTCGGTCTCTCAGCCCCTCCCACTGGACAGCGGCTCCACAGCGGTAGGTCCACTCAGCTGTCAGTCAAACACCAGCAGGCGTCCCTGAGCTCACCTGAGCGTCACGTGATTGGCTAATAGGTCAGTCTGTGTGTGTTTGATGTTGCTCACCTGTGCGCTCCAGGAGGGCGGGTTCATAACTGCCCCTCAGCCAATCAGAGAGAAGAGCTGCACCATGGGGCGGAGCTACGACACAGCCTCCGGGAGGGTCGTTGCCATGACAATAGCGGACGACAGCTCCGGTGTCACCGTGACTACAGCGAGCACCGGGATGGGCAGGCGGATCAGAATCATCCCGCTAGCTGATGATGTCATCACACGGGGACCGCTAGCTGCTGCTGATGTCATCACACGGGGACCGCTAGCTGCTGGTGATGTCATCACACGGGGACCGCTAGCTGCTGGTGATGTCATCACACGGGGACCACTGGTCACCATCTGCGAGGTGAAGACGCCGACCTCGCCGCCCGGCGTCGGAGGAGGCGGAGCCTCTCTGGGCCCACCTTTGACCCCCCTCATTCCTCCTCAATCCCCTCTGGAGGAGCTGAGTCTAAGCCCCGCCCCCCTCAGAGTCTCCGTGACCAGACTGGTATGCTGATTGGCTGGTTGGTTGTCGGCATGGAAACAAGCATGAGGAGCAGCGACACGTTAACCCTCAAACTGAACACTTCAGCTCTGAGAGGACGAGAGACAGTTTGTCTGTTTGTAGGAGACAGTTTGTCTGTTTGTCCACTAGGAGACACTTTGTCTGTTTGTCCACTAGGAGACACTTTATCTGTTTGTAGGAGACACTTTGTCTGTTTGTCCACTAGGAGACACTTTGTCTGTTTGTCCACTAGGAGACACTTTGTCTGTTTGTCCACTAGGAGACAGTTTGTCTGTTTGTCCACTAGGAGACACTTTGTCTGTTTGTCCACTAGGAGACAGTTTATCTGTTTGTAGGAGACACTTTGTCTGTTTGTCCACTAGGAGACAGTTTATCTGTTTGTAGGAGACAGTTTGTCTGTTTGTCCACTAGGAGACACTTTGTCTGTTTGTCCACTAGGAGACAGTTCATCTGTTTGTAGGAGACACTTTGTTTGTTTGTCCACTAGGAGACAGTTTGTCTGTTTGTCCACTAGGAGACAGTTTGTCTGTTTGTCCACTAGGAGACAGTTTATCTGTTTGTAGGAGACACTTTGTCTGTTTGTCCACTAGGAGACAGTTTGTCTGTTTGTCCACTAGGAGACAGTTTGTCTGTTTGTCCACTAGGAGACAGTTTATCTGTTTGTAGGAGACACTTTGTCTGTTTGTCCACTAGGAGACAGTTTGTCTGTTTGTCCACTAGGAGACAGTCTATCTGTTTGTAGGAGACACTTTGTCTGTTTGTCCACTAGGATACAGTTTATCTGTTTGTAGGAGACACTTTGTCTGTTTGTCCACTAGGAGACACTTTGTCTGTTTGTCCACTAGGAGACACTTTGTCTGTTTGTCCACTAGGAGACATTTTGTCTGTTTGTCCACTAGGAGACACTTTGTCTGTTTGTCCACTAGGAGACAGTTTATCTGTTTGTAGGAGACACTTTGTCTGTTTGTCCACTAGGAGACAGTTTATCTGTTTGTAGGAGACACTTTGTCTGTTTGTCCACTAGGATACAGTTTATCTGTTTGTAGGAGACACTTTGTCTGTTTGTCCACTAGGATACAGTTTATCTGTTTGTAGGAGACACTTTGTCTGTTTGTCCACTAGGATACAGTTTATCTGTTTGTAGGAGACACTTTGTCTGTTTGTCCACTAGGAGACACTTTGTCTGTTTGTCCACTAGGAGACACTTTGTCTGTTTGTCCACTAGGAGACAGTTTATCTGTTTGTAGGAGACACTTTGTCTGTTTGTCCACTAGGAGACAGTTTGTCTGTTTGTCCACTAGGAGACAGTTTGTCTGTTTGTCCACTAGGAGACAGTTTGTCTGTTTGTCCACTAGGAGACAGTTTATCTGTTTGTAGGAGACACTTTGTCTGTTTGTCCACTAGGAGACAGTTTGTCTGTTTGTCCACTAGGAGACAGTTTGTCTGTTTGTCCACTAGGAGACAGTTTATCTGTTTGTAGGAGACACTTTGTCTGTTTGTCCACTAGGAGACAGTTTGTCTGTTTGTCCACTAGGAGACAGTCTATCTGTTTGTAGGAGACACTTTGTCTGTTTGTCCACTAGGATACAGTTTATCTGTTTGTAGGAGACACTTTGTCTGTTTGTCCACTAGGAGACACTTTGTCTGTTTGTCCACTAGGAGACATTTTGTCTGTTTGTCCACTAGGAGACACTTTGTCTGTTTGTCCACTAGGAGACAGTTTATCTGTTTGTAGGAGACACTTTGTCTGTTTGTCCACTAGGAGACACTTTGTCTGTTTGTCCACTAGGAGACACTTTGTCTGTTTGTAGGAGACACTTTGTCTGTTTGTAGGAGACACTTTGTCTGTTTGTCCACTAGGAGACACTTTGTCTGTTTGTAGGAGACACTTTGTCTGTTTGTCCACTAGGAGACACTTTGTCTGTTTGTCCACTAGGAGACACTTTGTCTGTTTGTCCACTAGGAGACAGTTTATCTGTTTGTAGGAGACACTTTGTCTGTTTGTCCACTAGGAGACAGTTTATCTGTTTGTAGGAGACAGTTTGTCTGTTTGTCCACTAGGAGACACTTTGTCTGTTTGTCCACTAGGAGACAGTTCATCTGTTTGTAGGAGACACTTTGTTTGTTTGTCCACTAGGAGACAGTTTGTCTGTTTGTCCACTAGGAGACAGTTTGTCTGTTTGTCCACTAGGAGACAGTTTATCTGTTTGTAGGAGACACTTTGTCTGTTTGTCCACTAGGAGACAGTTTGTCTGTTTGTCCACTAGGAGACAGTTTGTCTGTTTGTCCACTAGGAGACAGTTTATCTGTTTGTAGGAGACACTTTGTCTGTTTGTCCACTAGGAGACAGTTTGTCTGTTTGTCCACTAGGAGACAGTCTATCTGTTTGTAGGAGACACTTTGTCTGTTTGTCCACTAGGATACAGTTTATCTGTTTGTAGGAGACACTTTGTCTGTTTGTCCACTAGGAGACACTTTGTCTGTTTGTCCACTAGGAGACACTTTGTCTGTTTGTCCACTAGGAGACATTTTGTCTGTTTGTCCACTAGGAGACACTTTGTCTGTTTGTCCACTAGGAGACAGTTTATCTGTTTGTAGGAGACACTTTGTCTGTTTGTCCACTAGGAGACAGTTTATCTGTTTGTAGGAGACACTTTGTCTGTTTGTCCACTAGGATACAGTTTATCTGTTTGTAGGAGACACTTTGTCTGTTTGTCCACTAGGATACAGTTTATCTGTTTGTAGGAGACACTTTGTCTGTTTGTCCACTAGGATACAGTTTATCTGTTTGTAGGAGACACTTTGTCTGTTTGTCCACTAGGAGACACTTTGTCTGTTTGTCCACTAGGAGACACTTTGTCTGTTTGTCCACTAGGAGACAGTTTATCTGTTTGTAGGAGACACTTTGTCTGTTTGTCCACTAGGAGACAGTTTGTCTGTTTGTCCACTAGGAGACAGTTTGTCTGTTTGTCCACTAGGAGACAGTTTATCTGTTTGTAGGAGACACTTTGTCTGTTTGTCCACTAGGAGACAGTTTGTCTGTTTGTCCACTAGGAGACAGTTTGTCTGTTTGTCCACTAGGAGACAGTTTATCTGTTTGTAGGAGACACTTTGTCTGTTTGTCCACTAGGAGACAGTTTGTCTGTTTGTCCACTAGGAGACAGTCTATCTGTTTGTAGGAGACACTTTGTCTGTTTGTCCACTAGGATACAGTTTATCTGTTTGTAGGAGACACTTTGTCTGTTTGTCCACTAGGAGACACTTTGTCTGTTTGTCCACTAGGAGACACTTTGTCTGTTTGTCCACTAGGAGACACTTTGTCTGTTTGTAGGAGACACTTTGTCTGTTTAGCCGAGGACTAGGAGACACTTTGTCTGTTTGTCCACTAGGAGACAGTTTATCTGTTTGTAGGAGACACTTTGTCTGTTTAGCCGAGGACTAGGAGACACTTTGTCTGTTTGTCCACTAGGAGACAGTTTATCTGTTTGTAGGAGACACTTTGTCTGTTTGTCCACTAGGAGACACTTTGTCTGTTTGTCCACTAGGAGACACTTTGTCTGTTTGTCCACTAGGAGACACTTTGTCTGTTTGTAGGAGACACTTTGTCTGTTTAGCCGAGGACTAGGAGACACTTTGTCTGTTTGTCCACTAGGAGACAGTTTATCTGTTTGTAGGAGACACTTTGTCTGTTTGTCCACTAGGAGACACTTTGTCTGTTTGTCCACTAGGAGACACTTTGTCTGTTTGTCCACTAGGAGACACTTTGTCTGTTTGTAGGAGACACTTTGTCTGTTTAGCCGAGGACTAGGAGACACTTTGTCTGTTTGTCCACTAGGAGACACTTTGTCTGTTTGTAGGAGACACTTTGTCTGTTTAGCCGAGGACTAGGATGTATATTATGCAGTCCATCCATAATTTATACAAAGAAAAATCAGATGACTAAAAACGCAAGTGGTTAAAGTCCTGAGGTGCGCCTTTGATTGTTTTTTAAATGAAAGATTATTACCTGCATGAGTTATTTGAGGAGGTAGTAAATTCCAAGCAGTAATTGCAGGGAAAATAATCCTCAATTGTACGTTTGAGGAGGCTTGTTCTTGGGGTTGGAGGTATTAAGTGACCTAGCCTTGTGTGATGGTTATGTAGAATGCTTTGTAACTGATTGAAGAAATATTCAGTCTGATTAAATACCTTCCTGAAAAACGTGAGAAGGCTACAGTGAAGTGGAGTTTCCACTGAGAACCATGACAGGTGAGATGCATATATGCTGTGTTAGTTCTAATTGAACACTGGAGTGATAATCTGGCAGCTCGGTTTTGAGCCAGTTGTCGTTCATGTATGTCTTTCTTAGCAGCTACTGACCATATGGATGGAAGTATAGCAGATGACAAAAGGCCAGGGAGTGCACCACCTGACAAACAATAGCTAAGGTTCAGACACATCCTGACCAGTGGATTTCATGACTTTTCCATGACTTTAAACCAAATGTCCATTACAAACATTTAGTGAAGTCTGGGTGTAAACAGTAAAAAGTGAGTAAATGTAGTATTTAAACTAACAATAGAATACAAAGCATACAGTAAACCTTAAATGACACAAATGAATGAGACAATAGTTTGATTAAAAGAATAAACATTTATATAGATGCCTGTATGTATGCCTGCTTATATTTTGAGTCTTTCTTTTAAAAGCATATTCATTATTTCAAACTCAGCGTAAATTAACGTCATGAACACATGAATATAACACATTTACATGACTTTTACTAAACTTTGGGGGTTTTATTTTTTCAAGGACTTTTCCAGGCCTGGAAATAACTTTTTATAATTTTATAATTCCATGACCAGGTTCTCCATGACATAAGAACCCTGAACAGAGTGTTCAATAAGCAAAGCGCTCTCTGGTCATAGCTATGCTCCTTCCCATTGTAGTGACAACGCCGTCAATGTGCTCAGACCACGACAGCTGTTGGTCCAACACTACAGTAGTTTGGTCTTCTTGACCTGTTCTATTGCTGAACCTCACATTGACACTGAAGCTGTGTGTCACCATTAAGTGTGCTACTTGAGCCAAACACAATACATTTACTTTTCCAAATGTTCAGGGCTAGTTTGCTCACTTTCACCCAATCAGACACTCTCTCCAGATCCTGATTCAGAATGGTGCAAGTTCCTGTTTGTTTGAAGCCTGGCTGTACAGTGTTGTGTCATCAGCATACATTACCATGCTGGAATTCTTAATTGACAAAGGGAGATAATTTGTGAAAATGGAAAAAGGTAAAGGGCCTAAGCCACTTCCTTGTGCAACTCCACAGCTAACAGTTTGTCTGTTTGTCCACTAGGAGACACTTTGTCTGTTTGTCCACTAGGAGACAAGAGACAGTTTGTCTGTTTGTCCACTAGGAGACAGGAGACAGTTTGTCTGTTTGTCCATCAGGAGACAGTTTGTCTGTTTGTCCACTAGGAGACAGTTTGTCTGTTTGTCCACTAGGAGACAGTTTGTCTGTTTGTCCACTAGGAGACAGTTTGTCTGTTTGTCCACTAGGAGACAGGAGACAGTTTGTCTGTTTGTCCACTAGGAGACAGTTTGTCTGTTTGTCCACTAGGAGACAGTTTGTCTGTTTGTCCACTAGGAGACAGTTTGTCTGTTTGTCCACTAGGAGACAGGAGACAGTTTGTCTGTTTGTCCACTAGGAGACAGGAGACAGTTTGTCTGTTTGTCCACTAGGAGACAGTTTGTCTGTTTGTCCACTAGGAGACAGTTTGTCTGTTTGTCCACTAGGAGACAGGAGACAGTTTGTCTGTTTGTCCACTAGGAGACAGTTTGTCTGTTTGTCCACTAGGAGACACTTTGTCTGTTTGTCCACTAAGAGACAGTTTGTCTGTTTGTCCACTAGGAGACACTTTGTCTGTTTGTAGGAGACTGTTTGTCTGTTTGTCCACTAGGAGACACTTTGTCTGTTTGTCCACTAGGAGACAGGAGACAGGAGACAGTTTGTCTGTTTGTCCACCAGGAGACAGGAGACAGTTTGTCTGTTTGTCCACCAGGAGACAGTTTGTCTGTTTGTCCACCAGGAGACACTTTGTCTGTTTGTCCACCAGGAGACAGGAGACAGGAGACAGTTTGTCTGTTTGTCCACCAGGAGACAGTTTGTCTGTTTGTCCACCAGGAGACAGTTTGTCTGTTTGTCCACTAGGAGACAGGAGACAGTTTGTCTGTTTGTCCACCAGGAGACAGTTTGTCTGTTTGTCCACTAGGAGACAGGAGACAGTTTGTCTGTTTGTCCACCAGGAGACAGGAGACAGTTTGTCTGTTTGTCCACTAGGAGACAGGAGACAGTTTGTCCACCAGGAGACAGGAGACAGGAGAGCTGCAGTGTTCAGTTTCACCTCCCAGACACCAAAAGAAGCAGCAGATCTCTTTATGTTGTTATTGTTTTCTGGGCTGATTTGATTGGCTGCTCCTTCTTTGTCTGCTCTTCACTTCCTGTCTGCTGACCCTTGATTGGTTGCTTTGACTTCCTGAAGCTTTTCCCCTTGTTTAAAGCTCTCAGGTTTAATCTCAGAGTCTCAAGGTGAGAACTCATGATGTGACGAGATATTACACATCAATATGGCTGCCAGAAGGTGTACTACCTTTATAAATCTCATGAGTTACTATGAATCAAAGATGCTTTCCTCTTATTGATCTACACCGTTGCAACAACCTCCAGTCGGTTTGTTCTGTTGTGGATCAGTGAACGTAAACAGACAGTGAAAGTCAGGAAGTAAACATAAACAAATGAAGGTCTTGAAAAAGCTTGTCTAGGTCGACCTCCCAGAATGCAACGCTCACCTCCTTGTGGTCTGATCACGTTCCACCACAAATTAATTAATTAGTGAAAATATTCAGAGCTCAAAGTGATCAGGGTTCCCAACAACTATCACAGTAGAATGTACTAGATCACAATAGAATGTACTAGATCACAGGAGAATGTACTAGATCACAGTAGAATGTACTAGATCACAATAGAATGTACTAGATCACAATAGAATGTACTAGATCACACAATAATGCAGTAGATCACAATAGAATGCAGTAGATTACAGTATAATGTACTAGATCACAGTATAATGCACTAGATCAAGCAATAATGCACTAGATCACAATAGAATGTATTAGATCACAGTATAATGTACTAGATCACAGTATAATGCAGTAGATCACAGTATAATGTACCAGATCACAGTATAATGCAGTAGATCACAGTATAATGTACCAGATCACAGTAGAATGTATTAGATCACACAATAGTGCAGTAGATCACAATAGAATGCAGTAGATCTCAGTAGAATGTACTAGATCACAGTAGAATGCACTAGATCACAAAATAATGCACTAGATCACAATAGAATGTACTAGATCACAGTCAAATGTACTAGATCACAATATAATGTACTAGATCACAGTAGAATGTACTAGATTACACAATAATGCAGCAGATCACAATATAATGCAGTAGATTACAGTGTAATGTACTAGATCACAGTATAATGCACTAGATCACACAATAATGCACTAGATCCCAATAGAATGTAGTAGATCACAGTAGAATGTACTAGATCACAGTATAATGCAGTAGATCACAGTCGAATGCAGTAGATCACAGTAGAATGTGTTAGATCACACAATAATGCAGTAGATCACAGTAGAATGTACTAGATCACAGTAGAATGTACTAGATCACAGTAGAATGCACTAGATCACAAAATAATGCACTAGATAACAATACAATGGACTAGATCACAATATAATGGACTAGATCCCAGTAGTTCGCAGTAGAAACTAATATAATCATGTTTCATATATTCATATGTTGACTAAAAACCCTGTAATCTGTTTAATATTTCATGCACTGGTTAGTAATTACTGACTAATTACTAACAACTCTTTGCTCCACGCCCTCTTTGGCCACGCCCACTCACCACGCCTTCTGTGACCACGCCCTATATGGTCGCGCTCCCTCTGACCACGCCCACTCTGACCAGGCCCCCTGCATGGCTGTTTCTACTAACAGTTTATATTTACTTTCCAGTTAAATGGCTGCACTTCATAGGTCTGTCTTTCTAACCTTTGTGTGTGTGTGTGTGTGTGTGTGTGTGTGTGTGTGTGTGTGTGTGTGTGTGTGTGTGTGTGTGTGTGTGTGTGTGTGTGTGTGTGCGCAGCCTAAACCTACAGTCAATGAAATGTCTCCTGAGCTGACTGCTCTGCTGAACTCAGCCAGAGAACAAAACACCTTCAGAGAACACAACCTGCTGAAGGTGCCTGTCTGTCTACCTGTCTGTCACCTGTCTGTCTACCTGTCTGTCTACCTGTCTGTCTACCTGTCTGTCACCTATCTGTCTACCTGTCTGTCTACCTGTCTGTCTACCTGTCTGTCTACCTGTCTGTCACCTGTCTGTCTACCTGTCTGTCTACCTGTCTGTCTACCTGTCTGTCACCTATCTGTCTACCTGTCTGTCTACCTGTCTGTCACCTATCTGTCTACCTGTCTGTCTACCTGTCTGTCTACCTGTCTGTCACCTATCTCTCTATCTGTCTGTCTACCTGTCTGTCACCTATCTGGGTAACTGTCTGTCTACCTGTCTGTCTACCTGTCTGTCACCTATCTGTCTACCTGTCTGTCTACCTGTCGTACCTCAGTACCTGTAAACTCACTGGGCTCTTCACTGTCTTTCAGACATCAGAGAAAGTGGAGACGATCTTCCTGATGCCGGAGTCAGGTGACCAGGACCAGCCAATGGCGGACCAGCCTCAGGTAGCGACTAGAAATCTCATGGGGCCGCCGCCAACTAATCCCCCACCCCCTCCTGCGGGGGCCTGCATGTCGCATGCTGATGATGTCAGAGAGGAAGGGGCTAGCAAACGCGAGGTCAGTTATTACGACCTCAGCGACGACGAGCCGAGTAGCCCGGCGAGCGACGCCAGCGACGCCAGTGAAGACGCCATCAGCGTGGTGGCGCAGGCGGCCGTGGAGGACGCCGTGGAGGCCGCCGTCAGGCAGACTCAGAGCCTGCATGCTAACCATGCTAATCAGGATAGCATTCATGCTAACTCCGCCGTTAGCCACGGAGAGCAGGAGGCAGCTAACGTCAGCACCAGACCCGGTTCTGTTCACGACGAAAGGGACTCTGACGACCCGGAGGAGGCGGAGGGGGGGTGTAGTTTGGGAGAAAACTCCTCCCCCCCTCCCTCTTTACCCTGCCCCCGCTCGGCCAATCAGACGCAGCCATCTGACCACACTGATGACGATGACGAGCCCAAATCTTTGCTGGAGGTAACACCTGAGGTAGAAACCTGCCCCAGTTCAACCTGTCCCAGTGACTCCTGCCCCAGTTCAACCTGTCCCAGTGACTCCTGCCCCAGTTCAACCTGTCCCAGTTCAACCTGTCCCAGTTCAATCTACCCCAGTAACTCCTGCTCCAGTGACCCCTGCTGGTGAGGTGACGGCGGTGCACCTCACCAGCAGACTGAACCTGAAGGTCAGCTGTAATTTCTGAAGATGTGTGAGATGTTTCTGAGATCGTTGCCCTTCTCTGTGTCTGGCAGGAGGTTCCCGTGACGAGGAAGACGCTCACGTACGAAGCTCCCGGGGTGAGAACCCGTGTTATTGATTTACCACCATTCATGAACTAATCAATGGTTCATTTCATCATATTATTTACTTATTATGTATTTATATTTTGCCTCATTGGCAAAATCCCATGTTGATTCATTAACATCTGTGTGTGTGTGTGTGTGTGTGTGTGTGTGTGTGTGTGTGTGTGTTTCAGAGCCGCACAGACTCTGATCCTCCTGCAGGTTTACTGCTGAGCTCCCAGACCTTCACCGCTGAGACCTCCACCACCACCACCACCACACACATCACCAAGGTAACGCACACACATCACCAAGGTAACACACACACATCACCAAGGCAACACACACGTCAGTAAATATCTTCTCATTTAATCGTTCGGTAAAAGATGAACTGTCTCTTCTCTCCAGACCGTCAAAGGAGGAATGTCAGAAACCAGAATCGAGAAGAGAATCGTGATTTCTGGAGACACAGAAATCGACCACGATGAGGTAAATACCAATAGAATCTTTATCAAGGTAACTCTAACCCAGGACAGACCTATACATACCTGGACTAACCCAGGACAGACTTATACATACCTGGACTAACCCAGGACAGACTTATACAGACCTGGACTAACCCAGGACAGACTTATACAGACCTGGATCAACCCAGGACAGACCTATACATACCTGGATCAACCCAGTACAGACCTATACAGACCTGGACTAACCCAGGACAGACCTATACATACCTGGATCAACCCAGTACAGACCTATACAGACCTGGACTAACCCAGGACAGACCTATACAGACCTGGACTAACCCAGGACAGACCTATACATACCTGGTCTAACCCAGGACAGACCTATACATACCTGGATCAACCCAGGACAGACCTATACAGGCCTGGACTAACCCAGGACAGACCTATACAGACCTGGACTAACCAAGGACAGACCTATGCATACCTGGTCTAACCCAGGACAGACCTATACATACCTGGTCTAACCCAGGACAGACCTATACAGACCTGGTCTAACCCAGGACAGACCTATACAGACCTGGATTAACCCAGGACAGACCTATACATACCTGGATTAACCCAGGACAGACCTATACAGACCTGGTCTAACCCAGGACAGACCTATACATACCTGGTCTAACCCAGGAAAGACCTATACAGACCTGGATTAACCCAGGACATACGTATACATATCTGGTCTAACCCAGGACAGACGTATACATACCTGGTCTAGCCCAGGACAGACCTATATATACCTGGACTAACCCAGGACAGACCTATACAGACCTGGATTAACCCAGGACAGACCTATACAGACCTGGATTAACCCAAGACAGACCTATACAGACCTGGATCAACCCAGGACAGACCTATACATACCTGGATCATCCCAGTACAGACCTATACAGACCTGGACTAACACAGGACAGACCTATACAGACCTGGTCTAACCCAGGACAGACCTATGCATACCTGGTCTAACCCAGGACAGACCTATACAGACCTGGACTAACCCAGGACAGACCTATGCATACCTGATCTAACCCAGGACAGACCTATACATACCTGGTCTAACCCAGGACAGACCTATACATACCTGGTCTAACCCAGGACAGACCTATACAGACCTGGTCTAACCCAGGACAGACCTATACAGACCTGGATTAACCCAGGACAGACCTATACATACCTGGATTAACCCAGGACAGACCTATACAGACCTGGTCTAACCCAGGACAGACCTATACATACCTTGATCAACCCAGGACAGACCTATACATACCTGGTCTAACCCAGGAAAGATCTATACAGACCTGGATTAACCCAGGACATACGTATACATACCTGGTCTAACCCAGGACAGACGTATACATACCTGGATCAACCCAGGACAGACCTATACAGACCTGGACTAACCCAGGACAGACCTATACATACCTGGTCTAACCCAGGACAGACCTATACATACCTGGATCAACCCAGGACAGACCTATACAGACCTGGACTAACCCAGGACAGACCTATACAGACCTGGACTAACCAAGGACAGACCAATAAATACCTGGTCTAACCCAGGACAGACCTATACAGACCTGGATTAACCCAGGACAGACCTATACATACCTGGATTAACCCAGGACAGACCTATACAGACCTGGTCTAACCCAGGACAGACCTATACATACCTTGATCAACCCAGGACAGACCTATACATACCTGGTCTAACCCAGGAAAGACCTATACAGACCTGGATTAACCCAGGACATACGTATACATACCTGGTCTAACCCAGGACAGACGTATACATACCTGGATCAGCCCAGTACAGACCTATACAGACCTGGACTAACCCAGGACAGACCTATGCATACCTGGATCAACCCAGTACAGACCTATACAGACCTGGACTAACCCAGGACAGACCTATACAGACCTGGACTAACCCAGGACAGACCTATACATACCTGGTCTAACCCAGGACAGACCTATACATACCTGGATCAACCCAGGACAGACCTATACAGACCTGGACTAACCCAGGACAGACCTATGCATACCTGGATCAACCCAGTACAGACCTATACAGACCTGGACTAACCCAGGACAGACCTATACAGACCTGGACTAACCCAGGACAGACCTATACATACCTGGTCTAACCCAGGACAGACCTATACATACCTGGATCAACCCAGGACAGACCTATACAGACCTGGACTAACCCAGGACAGACCTATACAGACCTGGACTAACCAAGGACAGACCTATAAATACCTGGTCTAACCCAGGACAGACCTATACAGACCTGGACTAACCCAGGACAGACCTATGCATACCTGGTCTAACCCAGGACAGACCTATACATACCTGGTCTAACCCAGGACAGACCTATACAGACCTGGACTAACCCAGGACAGACCTATACAGACCTGGATTAACCCAGGACAGACCTATGCATACCTGGTCTAACCCAGGACAGACCTATACATACCTGGTCTAACCCAGGACAGACCTATACAGACCTGGATTAACCCAGGACAGACCTATACATACCTGGTCTAACCCAGAACAGACCTATACAGACCTGGATTAACCCAGGACAGACCTATACAGACCTGGATTAACCCAAGACAGACCTATACAGACCTGGACTAACCCAGGACAGACCTATACAGACCTGGATTAACCCTGCACCGACCTGGGTCTGGTCAGTCCAGGATTAATCCTGGACCAGGTTCTGATCTCCGTGTCTCTCTTTAAGGCGCTGGCAGCGGTGCTTAGCGAGGCGCGGCTGCAGCATCCTGAGCTGTCAGTCACACGAGTCGTTGTCCATAAAGAAACAGAGGTCTCTCCTGATCATGTGATTGATTAGTGACATCACAGGTAACAGGTGGTGACCCGTACTGGATGCTGATTAGCTGGCTGGTGCATGGCAGCATTCATAACATTGTGTTTGCATGCTTTACACAAATGTTGGTGTTCAGGAACAGGAGAGACGAACACTGACGAACCAGGAGCTCAGAGCTTCTGATTGGTCCAGAGAACACAGGAAGAGAAGGGAATCTTCTGATTGGTCCAGAGGACACAGGAAGAGAAAATCTTCTGAATGGAGGACAGGAAGGATTTATGGGGATCGGTTGGATCTTCAGATAGTGTGAGGAGGAAATAAACAGCCTTCTGATGACTCAGGTGATCAGAATGGAATCAATCAATTATTGATGAGTCATGAGAGTTTTTTATTTGGGCGCCAAATTGAAACACATCACTAAACATTAACCAGCTGACCATTAATGCTATGCTAGCATGCTGTTATCCCCTGTCCTCTCAAGTGTGACATTATTGTACAGCTCAAGTGAACACCTGAACACACCTGTATTCACCTCTGCATTCATGCTGACTCAGGGACTCAGGACAGTGGTGACAGTCACATGCTATGCTACGCTAACAGCCTGGCCCACGCTTTGACGCTTGCTGTGCTATGCTAG
Organism: Taurulus bubalis; assembly: GCF_910589615.1. NCBI lineage: Eukaryota > Metazoa > Chordata > Actinopteri > Perciformes > Cottidae > Taurulus > Taurulus bubalis. Next base: position 632,172 of record NC_136606.1, read on the forward strand.
TTAGCATGAGCATGATGTTATCCTGGCTAACTCAAGGACTCAAGGATCCTTTATCGTGATTCATCAATGCTCTTTAATGAGCTGGAGATTGATTTAATACGTCTCCCAGACATGTAGACTTTTAGACTTCTGCTCATATTTAGTCTCACAGCTGCTTCTGACTTTCTTTCAGGACTGAATGGAGAAGCCTCTGCTGCATTATGGGAGTTGTAGTCCAGACTCCAGAGACAAATGTCGACACACTGTTTTCAGCGACACCCAGTGGACATTAATGGAACACACGCACAGACACACAGACACAGACACACACACACACACACACACACACACACACACACACACACACACACAGACACACACACACACACACACACACACACACACACACACAGACACACACACACACACACAGACACACACTCATACGCACACCCACACACACACACACACACACACACACACACACACACACACACACACATACACACACACACACACACACACACACACACACACACAGCAGCACCTGTCTGTCTCACAGAGGGCGGGGCCAAATGCTATAATAAAATATAGGAATAAAATATGTATACAACACACACAGGTGAGAGACAGACATGTGAGAGACAGACAGGTGAGAGACAGACAGGTGGTGCTGCCATGGCGCCAACCAGAGCCAGTCAACTACAGATGAACTTTCACCACAAATAAAAACCAAAAATGGTCCTGCTGCTGCATTTACTTCCTACTAGCCCCGCCTTCCCACAAACACCTGACACCCGACAGGTTGAAACAGACTTCTGATTGGTTGGTTGACTCAGGTATATTTGCTCCTGATTGTATGAGAGAGAGACAGCAGCCTTATGTAATATTCAATAATTAGTTTGTATGACATCTGAAAGTTCTATAATAACCTGTGACTTTGACCTGGTGAGGTCACCTGACTGACCCGTCACCTGGTGAGGTCACCTGACTGACCCGTGTCACCTAGTGAGGTCACCTGACTGACCCGTGTCACCTGGTGAGATCACCTGGCTGACCTGTCACCTGGTGAGGTCACCTGACTGATCCTTGTCACCTGGTGAGATCACCTGGCTGACCTGTCACCTGGTGAGGTCACCTGACTGACCCGTGTCACCTGGTGAGGTCATGGATTTAATTCCGACAGTCTCATGTCTGAAAAGAATAGCATGATTGCTAGCACTGTAACCACTCACTGTATAGCAGCAAAAACTGCTCTCTATTTACCCATAATGCAATAGTAATGTGCCATTCTTTCATCTCGCCATAGAAACCCTTGTTATGAATTATTTTATTCACCTGTCATGTGTTTATTTATTGATCTGTGTTTGTATGTAATCCCAGACTGACCACTCCCCCAGGTGTTACTTACACATTGACCACTCCCCCAGGTGTGACCTTATAGACTGACCACTCCCCCAGGTGTGACCTTATAGACTGATCACTCCCCCAGGTGTTACCTTACACACTGACCACTCCTCAAGGCCAGATGTGACCTTATAGACTGACCACACCCCCAGGTATTACCTTATAGACTGACCACTCCCCCAGATGTGACCTTATAGACTGACCACTCCCCCAGGTGTTACCTTAAACACTGACCACTTCTCAAGGCCAGATGTGACCTTATAGACTGACCACTCCCCCAGGTGTTACCTTATAGACTGACCACTCCCCCAGGTGTTACCAGTGTCTTTACCCACTTAATTCAAATAAAATGATGAATGAATTACCAAACTTTGTGTATTTTTTAAGAAAATGCTGGATGTGGAAAAGATTGAGGTCAAAGGTCAGTAGTGAAGACAAACGTCAGAAGGTGTTTTCAGGTCATCTTTAATGATTCATCATCGAACCAAGACTTCAACATTCATAATCTTCTGTCCTTTCTGCCCGCTGACCAATCAGAGTGCGTCTGGGCGTTGCTTGGCAACAGGACACGAGTTAGGAGTGACGCCCAACAGGAAGTGGGCGGAGCTCAGGTCCAGAGTGTCACTCAGGTGAGACTTAACGAGCTGCAGGTTCATCAGACAACCTCTGAACCTAGAGCTGATAGACAGGCAGTTCTGTTTCACCCCGACTGTAGAGAGAGAGACAGGTGGACAGAGAGAGAGACAGGTTAGTGTCAGTCAGTAACTCTCTTGCGGTGGTGTCTCACTGCGCTGCTCACCTGGAAAGCCTCCCAGGTAGACGGGGTTGTTGGTCTCAGCAGAGGTGGATTGTGGGTAAGGGTTGGTGGTGCTGTAGCTCCTCCGGTCCACGCTCAGGCTCAGGGTGTGTTTGCTCTTACTGGCCAGCAGGTGGTGCCACCGGCCGTCACACAGCATGAGACCCACAGAGCGCACGGACACCCGGCCCGCCCCGTTGTTCACGTGAAACACCACCTGAGGGGGAGGGGCCTGGTTACTGGTGACTGGTTACTGGTGACTAGTTACTGGTGACTGGTGATTGGTTACTGGTGACTGGCTACTGGTGACTGGTTACTAGTGACTGGTGACTAGTGATTGGTTACTAGTGACTAGTTACTGGTTACAAGTGACTGATTACTGGTGACTGGTTACTAGTGACTGGTGACTAGTGGCTGACTACTAGTGACTAGTTACTGGTTGCTAGTGACTGATTACTCGTGACTGATTACTAGTGACTGATTACTAGTGACTAGTTACTGGTTACTAGTGACTGATTACTGGTGACTGGTTACTAGTGACTCATTACTAGTGACTGGTTACTAGTGACTGGTGACTAGTTACTGGTTACTAGTCACTGGTTACTAGTGACTAGTTACTGGTGACTGGTTACTAGTTTCTGGTGACTGGTTACTAGTGACTGATTACTGGTGACTGGTTACTGGTGACTGGTTACAAGTGACTGATTACTGGTGACTGATTACTGGTGACTGGTTACTAGTGACTGGTTTCTAGTGACTGGTTTCTAGTGACTGGTTACTGGTGACTGGTTACTAGTGACTGATTACTGGTGACTGGTTACTGGTTGCTAGTTACTGGTGACTAGTTACTGGTTACTGGTGACTGGTTACTAGTGACTGGTTACTAGTGACTAGTTACTGGTGACTGGTTACTAGTGACTGGTTACTGGTTACTGGTGACTGGTTACAAGTGACTGGTTACTAGTGACTAGTTACTGGTTACTGGTATCTGGTGACTGGTTACTAGTTACTAATTACTGGTGACTGGTTACTAGTTACTGGTTACTGGTGACTAGTTACTGGTTACTTGTGACTGGTTACTAGTGACTGGTTACTAGTGGCTAGTTACTTGTGACTGGTTACAAGTGACTGGTTACTGGTGACTAGTTACTGGTAACTGGTGACTGGTTACTAGTTACTAGTTACTAGTTACTAGTTACTGGTGACTGGTTACTATTCACTGGTTACTAGTTACTGGTGACTGGTTACTAGTGACTAATTACTGGTGACTGGTTACTAGCGACTGGTTACTGGTGACTAGTGACTAGTGACGAGTTACTGGTTACTGGTGACTGGTTACTGGTGACTAGTTACTGGTTACTAGTGACTGGTTACTGGTTACTAGTGATTCATTACTAGTGATTGGTTACTAGTGACTGGTTACTAGTGACTGGTTACTGGTTACTAGTGACTGATTACTGGTGACTGGTTACTAGTGACTCATTACTAGTGACTGGTTACTAGTTACTGGTGACTGATTACTGGTGACTAGTTACTGGTTACTAGTCACTGGTTACTAGTGACTAGTTACTGGTGACTGGTTACTAGTTACTGGTGACTGGTTACTAGAGACTGATTACTGGTTACTGGTTACTAGTGACTCATTACTAGTGACTGGTGACTGGTTACTAGTGACTGGTGACTGATTACTAGTGACTAGTTATTGGTGACTGGTTACTAGTTACTGGTGACTGGTTATTAGTGACTGATTACTGGTGACTGGTTACTGGTTACTGGTGACTGGTTACTAGTTACTGGTTACTGGTTACTGGTGACTAGTTACTGGTTACTGGTGACTGGTTACTAGTGACTGGTTGCTACTGACTGGTTACTAGTTACTAGTGACTAGTTACTGGTTACTTGTGACTGATTACTGGTGACTGGTGACTGGTTACTAGTGACTGGTGACTAGTGGCTGATTACTAGTGACTAGTTACTGGTTACTAGTGACTGATTACTAGTGACTGGTTAATAGTGACTGGTTACTAGTGACTGGTTACTGGTTACTAGTGACTGATTACTGGTGACTGGTTACTAGTGACTCATTACTAGTGACTGGTTACTAGTGACTGGTGACTGATTACTATTGACTAGTGACTGATTACTAGTGACTGGTTACTAGAGACTGGTTACTAGTGACTGGTGACTGGTTACTAGTGACTAGTTACTGGTTACTAGTGACTGATTACTGGTGACTGGTTACTAGTGACTCATTACTAGTGACTGGTTACTAGTTACTGGTGACTGATTACTGGTTACTGGTGACTAGTTACTGGTTACTAGTCACTGGTTACTAGTGGCTAGTTACTGGTGACTGGTTACTAGTGACTGATGACTAGTGGCTGATTACTAGTGACTAGTTACTGGTTACTAGTGACTGATTACTGGTGACTGGTGACTGATTACTAGTGACTGGTGACTAGTGGCTGATTACTAGTGACTAGTTACTGGTTACTAGTGACTAGTTACTGGTTACTAGTGACTGATTACTGGTGACTGATTACTAGTGACTGGTGACTAGTGGCTGATTACTAGTGACTAGTTACTGGTTACTAGTGACTGATTACTGGTGACTGGTTACTAGTGACTCATTACTAGTGACTGGTGACTGGTTACTAGTGACTGGTGACTGATTACTAGTGACTAGTTACTGGTTACCAGTGACTGATTACTATTGACAGATTCCTAGTGACTGGTTACTAGAGACTGGTTACTAGTGACTGGTGACTCGTTACTAGTTACTAGTGACTGATTACTGGTGACTGGTGACTGGTTACTAGTAACTCATTACTAGTGACTGGTGACTGGTTACTAGTTACTGGTGACTGATTACTGGTTACTGGTGACTAGTTACTGGTTACTAGTCACTGGTTACTAGTGGCTAGTTACTGGTGACTGGTTACTAGTGACTGATGACTAGTGGCTGATTACTAGTGACTAGTTACTGGTTACTAGTGACTGATTACTGGTGACTGGTGACTGATTACTAGTGACTGGTGACTAGTGGCTGATTACTAGTGACTAGTTACTGGTTACTAGTGACTAGTTACTGGTTACTAGTGACTGATTACTGGTGACTGATTACTAGTGACTGGTGACTAGTGGCTGATTACTAGTGACTAGTTACTGGTTACTAGTGACTGATTACTGGTGACTGGTTACTAGTGACTCATTACTAGTGACTGGTGACTGGTTACTAGTGACTGGTGACTGATTACTAGTGACTAGTTACTGGTTACCAGTGACTGATTACTATTGACAGATTCCTAGTGACTGGTTACTAGAGACTGGTTACTAGTGACTGGTGACTCGTTACTAGTTACTAGTGACTGATTACTGGTGACTGGTGACTGGTTACTAGTAACTCATTACTAGTGACTGGTGACTGGTTACTAGTTACTGGTGACTGATTACTGGTTACTGGTGACTAGTTACTGGTTACTAGTCACTGGTTACTAGTGACTAGTTATTGGTGACTGGTTACTAGTTACTGGTGACTGGTTATTAGTGACTGATTACTGGTGACTGGTTACTGGTGACTGGTTACAAGTGACTGATTACTGGTGACTGGTGACTAGTGACTGGATCCTAGTGACTGGTTACTGGTGACTGGTTACTAGAGACTTGTTACTGGTTACTAGGTACTAGGTACTGGTTACTGGTGACTAGTTACTAGTTACTGGTGACTGGTTACTAGTGACTGGTTGCTAGTGACTGGTTACTAGTTACTGGTATCTGGTGACTGGTTACTAGTTACAGATTACTGGTGACTGGTTACTAGTTACTGGTGACTAGTTACTGGTTACTGGTTACTAGTGACTGGTTACTAGTGACTAGTTACTGGTGACTGGTTACTGGTGACTGGTTACAAGTGACTGGTTACTAGTGACTAGTTACTGGTGACTGGTTACTGGTTACTGGTGACTAGTTACTGGTTAATGAGGACACAAGGTATATGAGCACACACACACCTGTCCGTTGATCATCTCCAGTCCGATGGCGTCCACCTTCGCGCTGCTGATTCCCAGAAACACTCCTTCTGATTGGCTCGTTCGAAACTCCAGAGACACCAACACGTCAGAGCCGACCTTGTAGCCATTAGGCACTGCACACACACACACACACACACACACACACACACACACACACACAGGTGAATACTCCAACCATGTGACCAGATGAAATGTTGGATGTATATATATATATACATATATTTATATATATGTATATATATATATATAGTCTTTGTGGTGGCTCACTGAGGGTGGCGTATCCACTGCCGTTGAAGTAACTTCCTGTCTGGTCGTTGGTGAAACAGGAAGTAACCTCATGCTTCGAGGCCGGCTTCGTCAGATCCAATATGGCGCCGTTCAGACTGACGGAGCGAACGCAACCCGGAAAACTGCTGCTGGCCTGGGAGACGGAGAGAAGGGTTACAGTCCGTAGTTCATTGATATAATCGGACCCTGAAGCCCTGGACGGGTCTCACGTTGATCCTCCTGGTGGAGTGTGTGTGTGGCAGGCCTCCCAGGTACAGCCGGCTGTCCACGTCCAGCTGGTTTCCCTTGATGGACACGGAGACCGGACGCAACCCGTCCACCGACACCGACACCGCCCGCCGGCTGAGCTCACCGCTCACCTGAGAGACAAAGACGAGGGCACACAGCTCGGATCACTTCTCAAGAGACATTTAGGACATAGTATTTATTTATATATATATATTTATATATGTGTATATAAATATTATATGAACTCACGGTGTGCCACTCTCCGTCGTTAATGGGGACAGACGAGGTAATGGAGGCGGGGCCTTTGCCCAGGTCGACTGACATCATCAGTCTCCCGGCGGCTATTTTGAGGACAACGAAGTCCATCTGTTTGGAGTCGGAGACGAGGAGGACCAACCCGTCCCGAGCTCGGCTTCGAACCGACAACCTCACGGACACGCTGAGGACGACAGAGACAGCAGAGTCAGACAGAGAACGACTGCAGCCCCGCCCCTCTAGGCTGTAGCCCCGCCCATCTATACTGTAGCCCTGCCCCTCTAGGCTGTATCACCGCCCCTCTAGGCTGTAGCCCCACCCCTCTAGGCTGTATCACCGCCCCTCTAGGCTGTAGCCCCACCCCTCTAGGCTGTAGCACCGCCACTCTAGGATGTAGCCCTGCCCCTCTAGGCTGTAGCCCCGCCCCTCTAGGCTGTAGCCCCGCCCCTCTAGTCTGTAGCACCACCCCTCTATGTTGTAGCCACGCCCCTCTAGGTTGTAGCCCCGCCCTGCTCGAGTCACAGACGCTCACCTTCTCCTGACGGCGTTGGGGCTGATGATGAAGGTCATGTGACTGTGTTTGGACAAACCAAACTGAACCGCTGATGGGAGGAAGGTTGGCTCCGCCTCCGACAGGCACTGCATCACACAGATCAATAATCAATATATACTGAGCAATATTTATCAACCAGTGATCAAGAAAGTGTAAACGTATTGATTACCGTTAGCGCTCCAGGTTTCAAGGCACTCAGGAGTGTGGGTGGGGCTAGAGGCAGGTGGGCGGGGTCAAGGGTGGGTTCTACATGCTGGTCATCAGGCAGCACCGCCCCCCCGACCTTCTCCTCCAGTAGGCAGCTGTCAAGCTCCGCCCCCTCATACCTCACAGCTCCTGATAGGTCGACTAACCTGAAGGGAGCCGCCAATCAAAACAGTTAACCAATCAGAGACAGGAAACTGTGTGTGCGTATGTGTGTGTGTGTGTGTGTGTGTGTGTGTGTGTGTGTGTGAGACTTACACTCCGCCCACCACCAGGTGCTGAATGCAGCCTCTGAAGCTCCTGGACAAACCCTGTAATCTGATTGGCAGACGAGACTCCTCCCCCGATGGCAGCCCGCCAATGAAGAAAGAGGCTGGAGACAAACGGGACAATCCGCCCGGCGACAGGGAGACGGCCTTCAGGTGTTTCTCGTCCACCTGCACGGACAGAGACCTGAGAGACAGACGGGTAGTTTATCAATCAGACTAGTCAGGTCAGGTGAGACAGGTGTCTGTTTCCATTGTAACACCTACTTCCTGTTTATGTTGACGATCACGGAGCGCTTGGTTCCGTCACTGAAGGACCCTCCACCCGGCTGCACCACCGCCACTCTCCGAGTAGCCCCGCCCACTTCACCAAGCTCCGCCTCCACCGCACCTGAGACCAGGTGGACCGACAGGAAGTGCTGCACACACACACACACACACACACACACACACACAGATATGACGATCACCATCACATGATGCTACACCAGGTGTACAGGTGGGTCACCTGACCTGTCTGTCTCACCTGTCTCACCTGTCTCTGTGCTCGCTCGTCACTGAAAACAGCCAGCAGGACTCCTGATTGGTTGTTGGTGGAGAAGGAGAAGAGAAGCTCCGCCTCCTGACCCAGTGATGGAGGAGCAATCTGAGCGAAGCCTCCGAACACCGACACGCTGCGCACGGCCTGCAAGTAAACAAGTAAACAAGCAAACAAGCAAACAAGTAAACAAGCAAACAAGTAAACAAGCATTATGTGGACAGCACGTGACTTTGTTACACTGTGATGCATTTAGGCTCACTTCAGTTACACTGTGATGCATTCAGGCTCACTTCAGTTACACTGTGATGCATTCAGGCTCACTTCAGTTACACTGTGATGCATTCAGGCTCACTTCAGTTACACTGTGATGCATTCAGGCTCACTTCAGTTACACTGTGATGCATTCAGGCTCACTTCAGTTACACTGTGATGCATTCAGGCTCACTTCAGTTACACTGTGATGCATTCAGGCTCACTTCAGTTACACTGTGATGCCTGGTGGTAGAAGCGTGTGATTGGCCGGCGGGTCTCACCTCGAGCACGCAGCCCTTCTGGACCCCGAAGGCGTCCCTCAGGAGGTCGAAGTTGGAGCGAGCGATCTCCACGTTCCTCATGCAGCCCACGTACGACCTGGAGACCACCTGGCGCCTAGCAACCACACGCACAGACCGGGACAGAGTTAGCGCCTCGTCTCCCGTGATGTCATCGTCTGCGCCCGGTGACGGCACGCACTCACCTGATTGGTCGAGAGGCAGGAAGTCCTCCGATGTAAATGGGGTCCAGGTCGGAGCGGTTCAGGTCCGAGGCCGATCCAGGAGACTCCGCCTCCAACACCTCCTTGTTCGATGATTGGTCGGCTGCCATGATGGACAGGTAGCCTGGACACACAGCAGTATTAGTACTACAAATGCTGCAGTATTAGTACTACAAATACTGCAGTAGTAGTACTACTAAACACAGCAGTATTAGTACTACAAATACTGCAGTAGTAGTACTACTAAACACAGCAGTATTAGTACTACCAATACAACAGTACCAACTACCAACACTGTAGTATTAGTACAACCAACACTAGTATCATCAGTGGTGCTATCAGGGCCTGCTAAACCTTCTCTGCTGGCCTAAAACGAATCACAAAGTTTAAATTTAAATTGTTTATATATATATACATATATATATATATATATATATATATATATATATATATATATATATATATATATATATATATATATATATTTTTATAATTAAAAGTTATAGCTATTTTATAATTTAATTGTTTTTCACAAATACACTTTTTTTTTAATTTTTACCAGGAAAAGCCTCATTGAGATTATACATCTCCTCTACTAGAGTGACCTGGCCAAGACAGCAGCACATTAAACAAAGCTTCAGACAAACAACTTAAAACATTTCGGACTATTTTTCATTCTTTTCTTTCTCCTTACCGGTCACTCCGCTGCACACTTCATATCTAAACACTCATGTCACTTTAACAACCCCTAAAGAGACGCAGGAGCAGCAAACCTAAAACCCTTTTCCCATCTCCAGACGGACGTTGGGGACAGATAGCGAGAGCAGGCAGGTGTCACAGAGCGAAGACGGTAGCTTCCAGCATCTTTCTGATGAATACTACACTACATGTATTATAATAGTTTTTCCCTATTAGCTCATTTTCTCATGTCACAGCTCCTGTGTTCCTCTGTTGCTCTGCTTCAGCCTGCTGCATGTTGCTGTGAGGCCGCTGGTTAACAGAGCTCATCCAATCACATTTCACCTCTGTTTCTCTGTGGACTGAGAGCTGATTAAACTGTTTGAGAAAGCCTGCTAGCATCTGTTTTAAGGAGAGCGGATAGACTTTGTCTTTAGTGAACAGCATCTGGTGAGTTTCCCGCGTGTTGTGTGTTTTCATCTGCGGTGGCGTTGTGTTGATGTGTCTATGGAGCGGAGGCTCTGCTGTGTAACTGTGCTGCTCGGCGGGGTGTCCTGGTTAGGGATGGGTATCGTTTGGGTTTTTTCCGATACCGGTGCTAAACCGATACTTTTAAAACAATACCGGTGCCTGAACGGTGCCTGAACCCATACTTTTTTATTGCCAAGGCAATTTTTTTTCTTCAAATTGAACAATATTATTAACTGTTTAAAGTATACTATGGATATAAATAAATAAGTACATACAAAACACACTTCAAACTACAGCTTCAAACCTTTTAACTTCAAACTATAAAAATATATATTTAAAAAAAGAACAGACACAAGCATCATGGCCTGATGGGACCGTGTGCAACAGAACTCAGACTCTGTTGGATCCTAAAACTGCTGCTTTACTGGACTACACGTCACCATTAATATCAACTGGAGAGATTTGTTCCATCAAGCCGAGGACGGCGTTCAAAAGCTCGTGCTCGTGTCTGCAGCGATCTCTGTGTGCGCACTGTGTGTGTGAGCGCTGGAAGCCCCGCCCCTGGAGCCCCGCCCCCTGGAGCCCCGCCCCCTGGAGCCCCGCCCCCTGGAGCCCCGCCCCCTGGAGCCCCGCTCTGCATGCAGGCAGACAGAGAGCGGAGCAGCAGTGTGCTCTGATCCGCTATTTTAATAATCGTTTTTAACGTGCGGGCACCGCGCTACCTTTTTAGTATCTATATACCGTGCAACTTTACAGAGTAGTGTAAAAAAAAAAGTATTTAAATCGGCTCAGGCACCGGAAGGAAGCACCGACATCTGCTTTTCGGTCTGGTAGGTACTGGACGTGTTGGAGCCATTCTGGCACCGGTTTTCGGTACCCAACCCTAGTCCTGGTGGGTGGGGCTCTGCGGGTCGGTCCCCACGCCCCGTGTGACCCCCTCCATGCTCGTGGTGCCGTGTGGTGGAGTGGGTCTGCTGTCCACATGGTGGACCGTATGAACCATGGGTCAGTCAGTGACAGTAACTCCCGGGACACTTTATTGTGGGTGTGCCGCCTTCAGCTGTTAAACTAAACAGACAGCAGGCGTAGGTACCAAATCCACGGTCCGCCACTCTAGTAATAGTACTACCAACACTGTAGTATTAGTAGTACTTTAGCAGTAGGAGTAGTACCTTTGCGTTTGCTCCTCTGCAGTGTGATCTTGTACCAGACTCCGGTGTTGTACTTCCTGTTGGAGGTCAGGATCAGAGCGCCTGAGCCGAGGTCAAAGGTCAGACGGACACGGCCCTCCACCAGCTCCATGGACAGGAAGTCCCTCTGTGGGAGGCAGGAAGTGAGGTCATGTCTGTCTCTGCTTCACAACAAGAGGAAACAGGAAGTGACTGTGTGTGTCGTACAGTGTTGTTGGAGGCCAGGTAGAGCAGTAATCCGCCCGGCGACAGCGTTTTAAACAGAAGGACGATGGAGGTGGAGGTTGCTCGCAGAGACTTCTGGACCAATGAGAATCCAGATCCATCAAAGTGGAAGGAGGTCTCCTCTGCCTGGGGACTGAGAGACAGACGGGTACAATCAGTGAGGGAGAGACAGACAGGTACAATGAGAGAGGGAGAGACAAACGGGTACAATCAGAGAGGGAGAGACAGACGGGTACAATCAGAGAGGGAGAGACAGACGGGTACAATCAGAGAGGGAGAGACAGACGAGGGAGAGACAGACAGGTAGAGACAGATGGGTAGAGAGACAGACAGGTACAATCAGAGAGGGAGAGACAGACAGGTACAATCAGAGAGGGAGAGACAGACGGGTACAATCAGAGAGGGAGAGACAGACGAGGGAGAGACAGACAGGTAGAGACAGACGGGTAGAGAGACAGACAGGTACAATCAGAGAGGGAGAGACAGACAGGTACAATCAGAGAGGGAGAGACAGACGGGTACAATCAGTGAGGGAGAGACAGACGGGTACAATCAGAGAGGGAGAGACAGACGGGTACAATCAGAGAGTGAGAGACAGACGAGGGAGAGACAGACAGGTAGAGACAGACGGGTAGAGAGACAGACAGGTAAAATCAGAGAGGGAGAGACAGACGAGGGAGAGAGATAGACGGGTAGAGAGACAGACGTGTAGAGAGACAGATGGGTAGAGGCAGAAGGGTACAATCAGAGAGGGAGAGACAGACGGGTAGAGACAGACGGGTAGAGACAGACGGGTACAATCAGAGAGGGAGAGACAGACGGGTAGAGACAGACGGGTAGAGACAGACGGGTACAATCAGAGAGGGAGAGACAGACGGGTAGAGACAGACGGGTAGAGACAGACGGGTACAATCAGAGAGGGAGAGACAGACGGGTAGAGACAGACGGGTAGAGACAGACGGGTAGAGACAGGCGGGTAGAGAGACAGACGGGTAAAGACACAGACGGGTAGAGACAGACGGGTAGAGAGACGGGAGGGTAGAGAGACAGACGGGTAGAGAGACAGACAGGTACAATCAGAGAGGGAGAGACAGACAGGTACAATCAGAGAGGGAGAGACAGACGGGTACAATCAGAGAGGGAGAGACAGACAGGTACAATCAGAGAGGGAGAGACAGACAGGTAGAGACAGACAGGTAGAGACAGACAGGTAGAGAGACAGACAGGTACAATCAGAGAGGGCGAGACAGACGAGGGAGAGAGACAGACGTGTAGAGAGACAGACGGGTAGAGAGACAGACGGGTAGAGACAGACGGGTAGAGAGACAGACGGGTAGAAAGACAGACAGGTAGAGAGACAGACAGGTAGAGAGACAGGTACAATCAGAGAGGGAGAGACAGACTGGTACAATCAGAGAGGGAGAGACAGACGGGTACAATCAGAGAGGAAGAGACAGACGGGTACAATCAGAGAGGGAGAGACAGACGAGGGAGAGACAGACAGGTAGAGACAGACGGGTAGAGAGACAGACAGGTACAATCAGAGAGGGAGTGACAGACGAGGGAGAGAGACAGATGGGTAGAGAGACAGACGTGTAGAGAGACAGACGGGTAGAGAAAGACGGGT
>NC_136606.1:648164-698164 GCF_910589615.1 Taurulus bubalis
GCTGAAGAGACAGGAAACAGGAAGTGTGAGCGGCCTGTGAGACCCTTCATGGTGTGTGACCCGTGGCACACACACACACACACACACACACACGCACACACGCACTGACCTGCAGAGTGTGTGTGCGTCACCAGCTGGTTGGTCTCCCTCACGCTGCTGCTGGTGTCCTCCACCACAGAAGAAGAGTCCTGCAGCTGCAGCCCGAGTCTGTGCAGCCGCTGCAGCGCCTCCTGCAGGCCGGAGTGTGCCGCTGCAGCGCGCAGGTGAGCCTGCTGCAGCGCTGTGGAGGCTGAGGGAGGCGCCGCCATACACATGAATACATGAATACACACATACATACATCAATACACATGAATACATGAATACACACATACATACATCAATACACCAATAAATACACCAATACACCCATGAATACATACATCAATATATCAATAAATAGATCAATACACCCATGAATACATACATCAATATATCAATAAATAGATCAATACACCCATGAATACATACATAAATATAACAATAAATAGATCAATACACCAATAAATACACCAATACATTAATGTATTAATACATTGTGTTGGTATATTAATACATAAATACATAAATATATTGATGTATCAATGCATCCAGTCTTCAGGGTTGGAGGGGGCGGAGCCTACCGTTGGGGAGGCTGTGCAGCTCTCTGATTGGCTGCTGGAGGAGGAGGCTGCAGTTCTGGACGGCGTCTCTGACCAACCCCAGCCTGCTGGTTACCATGGAGACGTTCTGCTGCAGCGCTGAAAGCCAGAAATGAATGAATGAATCATCCCGTCTCCTGACTTTAAGATGTTTCTGAATGAGTGAGGATGAGGATGAGGATGAAAACCTTCAGCTGTGTCGTTGAGTCGTCGGCTTCCTTCTAAAAGAGCAGCGCCGGCTCTCCGCTTGGCTCCGCCCTCCTGTGGCAGCGGCTGCTCTGATTGGACGGTCTGAAACCACACGTTCATTCATTTGACAGAGCAGCTGTGAGGGGAGGAGCCGCTGTGATGCCAACGACCAATCAGACGCAGGCGACTCAGTCGTGTGTTTATCGTGTACACACACACACACACACACACACACACTCACCATGTTGAGCGCGAGGGAGGCGGAGCTATGGGCCATGACAGCAACCTGCTGGGCGGAGTCAACGCGTTCTGTGATGTCACTGTCCAGCAGAGCCAATCGACTGCCATTCTGAGACACGTTACACACCGACGCCAGAGAGCTGAGGGACGACAGCAGCTGATGAACACACACATACACACACACACACACACACACACACACACACACACACACACACACACACACACACACACACACACATTCATGCATACACACAGACACATAGACACACACACACACACACACACACACACACACACACACAACACACACCCTGACCTGTGAGTGGAGTGGGCGTGTCCCTGCAGCAGGTGGGCGTGGCCTTCTGCCTGGAAGACCCTCTCCAGGGCGTCGGCCCCCTTCAGGCCGATCACCAGCGCTTCCACCTGTCTCCTCAGCAGGGGGCGCCACCGCTCCAGCTGCCCGCTAAGCTCCTCCCCCTGCTGCACACGTCACCACAGTGAGCATTCATGTTCACCACATCACACTGTGTGTATTCACTACATCACACTGTGTGTATTCACCACATCAAGCTGTGTGTATTCACCACATCACGCTGTGTGTATTCACCACATCACACTGTGTGTATTCACCACATCACACTGTGTGTATTCACCACATCACACTGTGTGTATTCACCACATCACACTGTGTGTATTCACCACATCACACTGTGTGTATTCACTACATTAGTGTGTATTCATGCTCTCACCGTGGTGGTGTTGGTGAACTCCTCCGTCAGCATGATGACATCATCCAGCAGCAGCTGACTGTCCTCCATGACTCCGCCCACCAGCTCAGAGGCCACGCCCACCCTGTGATGGACAGACTGGGACACAACCGTTGTTATGGGTTACAAACTATAACCACTGTTTACATGGTGGAGAGTGTGTGTGTGTGTGTGTGTGTGTGTGTGTGTGTGTGTGTGTGTGTGTAACTTGTAGTGTGTGTTTGCGTGTACCTGGTAGTTGTGTAGTTGAGTGTGTGTGGCGTCCAGCAGAGTGTGTGTTTGTGCGTTTCGTTGTTCAGCGCTGCTCAGCTGTGTGTGAGCGTGTTGCAGCGTTTCCATGGCCACCGTGAGGGGGGCGGCGAGGAGGCGGAGCCTGTCCTCTAGCGCCGCCCTGCTGGACAGGAAGTCCTGCAGTGAGTGCACCAGAGACTCTGCCACGCTGCAGACACACAGGAACCATTACTGCTTTACAATAACACACAACCTGTATTTCTATTGTGTTGTTTAACACACTATCACACACCTGAGCTCCTGATTGGCTGAGGCGTTGGCGGCCGTTAGGTCGGCGGCTCTGATGGTTTCCAACATGGACTCCAGCTCCTCAACCAGATGCGTCTGATTGGCTGAATCAAACTCCTTCACTCTGGTCTGGTTCACATGCCCCGCCTCCCTCTGAAGCACTGGGCCAATAAGATTTCAGAGTGTTTTGTCATCGTAGTTTAATTATTCTTATTTTAACAGTGATGTCACTTATGATGAGTTTATGATGACATCATCGTTAACGTTCATATTGTTTACCCTGGATGTTCTCCTGAAGGCTGCTGATGCTTTGCAGCAGCAGTGCACCCTGGGAAAGGCTGTTGTTTATCGACACGCCCACTTCATCCAGGTCATTAGATAGATGTGGGACCTAGCCAGGAGACAGGAGAAAAAAAAAGCTTTCCTTTAGCCAACTCCCACAGGCATCTGAAGTTTAAACAGAACGTTACAAATATATGATATATATTTAAATATATATACATTCAAATATATTTAAATATATACAGAGGGCATCATGGGTACCTGCTGCAGCAGAGCGCTGAGGTTGGAGGTCAAGTGGTTGAGCTCGTCTTCGACTGTGGACAGACGCAGAGCGACAGAGCTGTTTCCTGAAAACACCTGTAGAACACACAGCAGGAAACATGTTACTGCGTCCACCTGGACGTCTACCTGGACAGCTACCTGGACGTCTACCTGGACAGCTACCTGGACGTCTACCTGGACAGCTACCTGGACGTCTACCTGGACGTTTACCTGGACAGCTATCTGGACGTCTACCTGGACGTCTACCTGGACAGCTACCTGGACGTCTACCTGGACGTCTACCTGGACGTCTACCTGGACAGCTACCTGGACGTCTACCTGGACGTTTACCTGGATGTCTACCTGGATGTCTACCTGGACGTCTACCTGGACGTCTACCTGGACGTCTACCTGGATGTCTACCTAGGCGTTTATCTGGACGTCTACCTGGACGTCTACCTGGATGTCTACCTGGACAGCTACCTGGACGTCTACCTGGACGGCTACCTAGGCGTTTATCTGGACGTCTACCTGGACGTCTACCTGGACGTCGACCTGGACGTCTACCTGGACGTCTACCTGGATGTCTACCTGGACGTCTACCTGGACGTCTACCTGGATGTCTACCTAGGCATTTATCTAGACGTCTACCTGGACGTCTACCTGGATGTCTACCTGGACAGCTACCTGGACGTCTACCTGGACAGCTACCTAGGCGTTTATCTGGACGTCTACCTGGATGTCTACCTGGACGTCTACTTGGACGTCTACCTGGATGTCTACCTAGGCGTTTATCTGGACGTCTACCTGGACATCTACATGGACGTCTACCTGGACGTCTACCTGGACGTCTACATGGACGTCTACCTGGATGTCTACCTGGACGTCTACCTGGATGTCTACCTAGGCGTTTATCTGGACGTCTACCTGGACGTCTACCTGGATGTCTACCTGGACAGCTGCCTGGACGTCTACCTGGACGTTTACCTGCATGTCTCTGGTCCGGTTCTCCAGCAGCACCAGCTGACGGTACGGTGCCATGGCAACGGCGCTCAGGTTGACAGACAGGAAGTGGTTGTGTATTTTTTCCAGGTCGTCCAACAGAACCCCGGAACACTTGTCACCACACGCTGTCAGAAACACACACATGACCTCTGGTGGCACGCAACATGCGTGTGTGTATGCATGCGTGTGTGTGTGTGTGTCTGTGTGTGTGTGTGTGCGTGGGCTGGTACTCACACACACACTCTTCTCCCTGCAGGACGTGCCTCTCGTCACACTGGTCACACGCCTGACCTTTGACCCCGGCCTTGCACTCACACTGGCCGCTCAGCGCGTCGCACAGCGGCCTCAGTGACCCCCACCTGCAGCCGCACGGCGCGCAGGCCCCGCCCGGCAGCGCCGGGCTGCCGTAGTAACCAGCAGAACACCTGCAGGACGACCGTAACGTCAACCAGAGCTCTCAGCCGATTGGCTGAGCTTCACTGAGGCCACGTCCACTCACCTCTCACAGTATCTGCCCTCATGCCCCTTCTGACAGGCGGTGCAGCGGAAACCACCAACCACGCCCTCTGACACACAGGTGGGGCTGAAACTACACACACACACACACACAGGTAAAGTCAATTAAATAAATAGTATCCTAATAATAATAATAGTAATAATAATAATAATAATAATAATAATAATAATAGTAATAATAATAATAATAATAATAATAATAATAATAATAATAATAATAATGTTAAATGAATATCATGTGGGAGTTAAAACTAGAACGTACCTGTTGTCCACTAGGGGGCAGGCACACAGCGAGCAGTCGCTGATGGAGCCGCTGACGTTCCCATAATGCCCCGGGGCACACAGCTCACAGCTCCGCCCACTGGTGTGGTGCTGACAGTCCTGGACAAACAATAGAAACAACACTCTACTTATTTCTGCTGTCTGTTTTCACCGAGCTCCACCTAACATGCGTGTCTGTGAGTGTGTATGCGCACGTGTTAGCATGTGTTTGTGTGTGTTTTTGTGTGTTAGCGTATGTTTGCATGTGTTAGCATGTGTTTGTGTGTGTTTTTGTGTGTTAGCGTATGTTTGCATGTGTTAGCATGTGTTACTGTGTGTTTCTGTGTGTTAGCGTATGTTTGCATGTGTTAGCATGTGTTAGCGTGTGTTTCTGTGTGTTAGCGTATGTTAGCATGTGTTAGCATTTGTTAGTGTGTGTTTCTGTGTGTTAGCGTATGTTTGCATGTGTTAGGGTATGTTAGCATGTGATAGCGCGTGTTTCCATATGTTAGCATGTGTTAGCGTGTGTTTCTTTGTGATAGCGTATGTTTGCATGTGTTAGCATGTGTTAGCGTGTGTTTGCATGCGTTAGCAAGTGTTAGCGTGTGTTAGGGTATGTTAGTGTGTGTTACCGTGTGTTTGCATGCGTTAGCATGTGTTAGCGTGTGTTAGGGTATGTTAGCGTGTACCTGACAGGCTCCAGTCTCCACCTCACAGCTCTCACTGTGGTCGTTGCAGCGACATCGAACACACGGACGAACAAACAGTGACTTCTGACTTTTAGACGACAACTCAAACAGAGGCTGACGGAAAAAACCTGCAGCACACTCCTGCAGACAGACAGGTCAGAGAGAGAGACAGGTCAGAGAGAGAGACAGGTCAGAGAGAGAGAGACAGGTCAGGGAAACACTGGATCATAACTATCAACATCCAGCATGATATGAGCCAGATTCCCCAAAATGCCTCTTTGAGCGGTTCTGAGTTTTTCAACCTGTTTGTTCAGGGCCTTAACAACAACCCATACATAAGAAAACCACAATCGGCATGTTAGGAAGGATATTCAGTCAAAAAACTGTGTCTTTCGGTTAAAAAATGGAAATATTACTTATTTTATGCCAAACCATTGTCAGACTCAGGCATGCTGGGTACTGAAATGTTCATCAGCTTCCTCATGTGCTGCGTGACGCGGTTTGAGAAACGTGGGCGGACCAGGAAGGCTTCAGGACTCATAGACGTCCGCCGAAAAAAGAAGAAAAAAAACTATCCGTTTTGTGACTTTTCAGGTTCTAACAGGGTTGATCATGTGATCATGTCAGCCTCCCAGAAGCCGCAGGGTCCCAGGATGTCTGTTAGTGAGTCACTTTAAAGGGTTTAGTGGAACCTCACGGTCGCCGCAGCAAATTTACGTAAGTACTTAAACCTAACGGCTACTTACTGAAGTTAATCAACGCTGTGGTTGCAGAGATAATTAAGTTTCTGTTTTTAAAAACAAGAGTTTATTTATTATTTTTTTGTGATGAACAGGGCTTGGGCCTGAGGAGGTCGTACCTGGCAGGACAGCCCGCTGTGCCCAGCTGGACAGCTGCAGGACTCCACCAGGCGGGCCACCTCCCCCTCGTCTGACTCCGCCTCCACCGCCGTCTCCATGGTGATGTTAGAAATCCTTAAAAACACAGAAATGACATCATCACACAGATGTCATGGGTTCAAGATTCAGGATATTGTTATTGCCATATGGACAGATAACAGAGATACTCTGCTGGGTCCTCCTAACACACAATGTGTGTGTGTGTGTGTGTGTGTGTGTGTGTGTGTACCTGCTCTGCTGCAGGTTGGTCCCGTATGAAGCTTTGATGATGACGTACTCGACGTCACTGAGGACGGACATGAAGTCATCGTGACTCACAGAGCGCTCTGACACGGAGTTAAAGTACCGCCACTTGTGCTGCAACACACACACACACACACACACACACACACACACACACACACACACACACACACACACTTTAATAAACTTGCAGGTTAACATTTACACTTCCCTGGTTTCCCATGATGCACTGCAGCCGTACCTCTGTCATCCTGATGGCGTGCAGTTCCCCGATGCCGTTGCTCGGGGCGACCATGTCCGTGTAGATCACAAGCTTCCTCAAGGCCCCGCCCCTCATCAGCACCTGAGGCTCCTGATTGGACAGCCCCGAGCCGTCCTCAGCGTAGAAGGTAACGACGTAGGACAGCAGACCTCCGTACGACAGCAGCTAGAGTACACGTAAAGTACATGTAAAGTACACAGTACACACAGTAAAGTACAGAGTAAACACTGTAAACACTGTAAAGTACACATAAAGTACACAGTAAGTACTTCAACAGTACCTGTGGGCCTTGGTACCGGGCGGGCAGTCTCCAGTACAGCGGGCCCACCAGGCTGCGGTCCAGCTGCCGGGTGTCCATCAGCGCGTCGCCGCCCTGCTGGTGGACTCCAGACACGACGCCCTGCAGGTGAGACTGGCTGACCAATGACAGCAGAGCAGGAGAGCCAGTGATCTGTGGAGAGACGGAGAGTTTAGGTCCAGGTGTCCGCGCGCTCGTGTGTACTCGAGAGGTACTCGTGTACTACACTGTGTACTTGTACTCACAGGTACTCGCTGCAGGCCTCCCTGCTCCTCGCAGGCCGAGCTGAGTCCTGAGCAGAAACAGGGGGAGCAGCCGTCTGGACTCTGAGCCGACAGAGCGAACCGGCCGTAGACACACTCCTCACAGCGCCGCCCGGACACGCCCACCTGGTCACATGACACAACATGACATGCCCACCTGGTCACATGACACAACATGACACGCCCACCTGATCACATGACACAACATGACATGCCCACCTGGTCACATGACACAACATGACACGCCCACCTGATCACATGACACAACATGACATGCCCACCTGGTCACATGACACAACATGACACGCCCACCTGGTCACATGACACAACATGACACGCCCACCTGGTCACATGACACAACATGACACGCCCACCTGGTCACATGACACAACATTACACGCCCACCTGGTCACATGACACAACATTACACGCCCACCTGGTCACATGACACAACATGACACGCCCACCTGGTCACATGACACAACATTACACGCCCACCTGGTCACATGACACAACATTACACACACACACACACACACACACACACACATACATACCTTGCACACACACTCCCCGGTGTGTAGACAGTCACACACTCCCAGCGTGGCGTTGCAGAACTTCTCGTCTGACCCCGTCGGGTCGCAGCCGCACGCCGAGCATGCTGGGTAACCGTGGTACCCAGGACCACACCGGTCACATGACCTGCCGGAGAACCCGCCTCTGCAAGGACACTGCCCATTGGTCAGCTCACACTGAGGGGCGGAGCTTCCTGCCGCCACGCAGCCACACGCCTGAAGAGACACAGGGAAGTGTGTGTTGATCATACATCTGTGTGTACTTCTGTGTACTTCTGTGACTTCTGTGTGTACTTGTGTGTATATCTGTGTAAACGAGTGTGTAATTGAGTGTATGTGTGTGTACATGTGTGTGTACGTGTGTGTAGTTGAGTGTATGTGTGTGTACATGTGTGTACGTGTGTGTACGTGTGTACATGTGTGTGTACGTGTGTGTACGTGTGTACATGTGTGTGTACGTGTATGTACGTGTGTGTACATGTGTGTGTACGTGTGTGTACGTGTATGTATGTGTGTACGTGTGTGTACATGTGTGTGTACATGTGTGTGTACGTGTGTGTACGTGTGTGTGTACATGTGTGTGTACGTGTGTGTGTAGTTGTGTGTACGTGTGTGTGCGTGTGTGTACATGTGTGTGTACGTGTGTGTATGTGTGTGTTAGTGTGTGTACATGTGTGTGTATGTGTGTGTACATGAGTGTATGTGTGTGTGTACGTGTGTATGTGTATGTACGTGTGTGTATGTGTGTGTACATGTGTGTGTACATGTGTGTGTAAGTGTGTGTATGTGTGTACATGTGTGTGTACGTGTGTGTGTACGTGTGTGTGTAGTTGTGTGTACGTGTGTGTACGTGTGTGTGCGTATGTGTGCGTGTGTGTACGTGTGTGTGCGTGTGTGTACATGTGTGTGTACGTGTGTGTACATGTGTGTGTACGTGTGTGTACGTGTGTGTACATGTGTGTATGTGTGTGTATGTGTGTGTGTATGTGTGTGTACGTGTGTGTACGCGTGTGTATGTGTGTGTACATGTGTGTGTACGTGTATGTGTGTACGTGTGTGTACGTGTGTGTGTGTGCGTGTCTGTACGTGTGTGTACGTGTATGTATGTGTGTGTACGTGTGTGTATGTGTGTGTACATGTGTGTGTACGTGTGTGTACATGTGTGTACGTGTGTGTGTACGTGTGTGTACGTGTGTGTATGTGTATGTACGTGTGTGTACATGTGTGTGTAAGTGTGTGTATGTGTGTGTACATGTGTGTGTACGTGTATGTGTGTGTACATGTGTGTACGTGTGTGTACGTGTGTGTGTACGTGTGTGTACGTGTGTAGTTGTGTGTACGTGTGTGTACGTGTGTGTGTGTGTACGTGTGTGTGCGTGTGTGTACATGTGTGTACGTGTGTGTACGTGTGTGTGTACGTGTGTGTACGTGTGTGTACGTGTGTGTACATGTGTGTGTACGTGTGTGTGTGTACATGTATGTGTGTGTACATGTGTGTACGTGTGTGTATGTGTGTGTACGTGTGTGTACATGTGTGTGTACGTGTGTGTGTGTACATGTATGTGTGTGTACATGTGTGTACGTGTGTGAATGTGTGTGTACGTGTGTGTACATGTGTGTGTACGTGTGTACGTGTGTGTATGTGTGTGTAGTTGTGTGTACGTGTGTGTATGTGTGTGTATGTGTGTGTACATGTGTGTACGTGTGTAGTTGTGTGTACGTGTGTGTACGTGTGTGTGTGTGTGTGTGTGTGCGTGTGTGTACGTGTGTGTGCGTGTGTGTACGTGTGTGTACGTGTGTGTACATGTGTGTGTACGTGTGTGTATGTGTGTGTAGTTGTGTGTACGTGCGTGTACGTATGTGTACGTGTGTGTGTACTTGTGTGTACGTGTGTGTGTATACGTGTGTACGTGTGTGTGTACGTGTGTGTACGTGTGTGTGCGTGTGTGTGTACGTGTGTGTGCGTGTGTGTGTACGTGTGTGTACGTGTGTGTGCGTGTGTGTACGTGTGTGTACGTGTGTGTGTGCGTGTGTGTGCGTGTGTGTGCGTGTGTGTGTACGTGTGTGTGCGTGTGTGTACGTGTGTGTGTACGTGTGTGTACGTGTGTGTGCGTGTACGTGTGTGTGCGTGTGTGTACGTGTGTGTACATGTACCTTGCAGCCCGTGGTGGGGTCGTGACCCCAGTGGCCCGCCTCACACCTGTCACATATGTCCCCCTCTGTGTGGGCGGGGCAGATGCACTCGCCGCTCTCAGGGTCACAGTTCCCTCCGGTTAGATCACAGGTGCATGCTGGGAGGAGAAAAGCGTTAGAGAGGACCAATCAGCAGAGAGACGCCTCACCTTTACTCGTTTAGCTACCTGTGCAGCCGTTGGCACGGAAACCGTAGTAACCATGGCTACATCGGTCACACGCATCTCCGGAAACGCCCTCCACACACTGGCACCGCCCACCCTCGTCACATGACTCTGAGACCGATCCTGATTGATTGCAGCCACACGCCCGGCATCCCGCCTGACTCTGCAGCCCGAAAGACCCCGACTGGAAAATATGAACACAATCCTTCAACTATTAATGTGTGTGTGTGTGTCTGTGTGTGTGTGTGTGTGTGTGTGTGTGTGGGGGGGGGGGTCTCACCTGGCAGTGGTCACAGGTGAGTCCCGTCACGTTCTCTCTGCAGGAACACTGACCTGATGTGACATCACACACACTGGAGAGGGAGCCGCTGACATCACAGCCGCACTCTGAGAGACAGACAGAGAGAGAGACAGGCAGAGAGGCAGAGAGAGAGAGAGACAGAGAGACAGAGAGACAGAGAGTCAGACAGGGAGAGAGAGAGAGAGAGAGCGAGATAGAAAGACAGAGAGAGAGAGACAGACAGAGAGAGACACAGACAGAGAGTTAGACAACAGACAGGCAGACAGACAGACAGAAAGACAGACAGGCAGCATTTAAATGTAATGTGTCATGTGGCAGCAGAACAAAGAGATAAAACCTAATCTGGATCTGAAAAGATCAACATTCCTGCTGCTGTGTGTGTGTGTGTGTGTGTGTGGCTGTGTGTGTGTCTGTGGCTCTGTGTGTGTGTGTGTATGTGTCTGTGTGTGTGTGCGTGTATGTGTCTGTGTGTGTGTGCGTGTATGTGTCTGTGTATGTGAGTGTGTGTGTGTGTCTGTGTGTGTATGTGTCTGTCTGTGTCTGTGTGTGTATGTGTCTGTGTATGTGAGTGTGTGTGTGTCTGTGTGTGTATGTTTCTGTCTGTGTCTGTGTGTGTATGTGTCTGTGTGTGTGTGTGTGTGTGCGTGTATGTGTCTGTGTATGTGGCTGTGTGTGTGTCTGTGTCTGTGTATGTGAGTGTGTGTGTGTGCGTGTATATGGCTGTGTCTGTGAGTGTGTCTGTGTGAGTGTGTGTGTGTGTGTGTCTGTGTGTGTGCGTGTATGTGTCTGTGTATGTGAGTGTGTGTGTGTCTGTGTGTGTGTCTTTGTGTGTGTGTCTGTCTGTGTGTGTTTCCGTGGCTGTGCGTGTGTCTGTGTGTGACTGTGTGTGTGACTGTGTCTGTGTGTGACTGTGTCTGTGTGTGTGTCTGTGCGTGTGTCTGTGTGTGACTGTGTCTGTGTGTTTCCGTGGCTGTGCGTGTGTCTGTGTGTGACTGTGTGTGTGTCTGTGTGTTTCTGTGGCTGTGCGTGTGTCTGTGTGTGACTGTGTGTGTGTCTGTGTCTGTGTGTTTCCGTGGCTGTGCGTGTGTCTGTGTGTGACTGTGTGTGTGTGACTGTGTGTGTGTGTGACTGTGTCTGTGTGTGTATGTGGGAGTGTGTGTGTCTCACCCCGACAGTCCTTAGCATGCACGGCGTCGCCGTAGTAACCAGGCTGACAGACCTCACAGTGTCTCCCTCCGCTGTTGCCGAGACAACGCAGACACTCTCCGGTGACGGTGTCACAGAGCCCCGCCTCCTCCACGTCTACGTTGCCGCTACACTGGCAGCGCACACAGGCCCCGCCCACCACCTGAGGGTTGCCATGGAAGCCACTGGCACACCTGGAGACACAGACGAAGACATCATGACGACACACACAGACACACAAACACACACAGTCAGACACACACAGTCAGACACACTCACACAGTCAGACACAAACAGTCAGACACACACAGTCAGACACACTCATACACACATCCAGACACAAACACAGTCAGACACACTCAAACACACAGTCAGACACACACTCACAAACAGTCAGACACACACACACAGTCAGACACACCCATACACACATCCAGACACACACACAAACACAGTCAGACACACTCATACACACAGTCAGACACTCACACACAGTCAGACACACACAAACACAGTCATACACAGTCAGACACACACTCACAGTCAGACACACACACTTACACACACAAACACAGTCATACACAGTCAGATACAGATTCAGACACACACACAGTCACACACACAGTCAGACACAAACACCGTCAGACTCAAACAGTCAGACACACACAAACACAGACACACAGTCATACACACGCTCACAGTCAGACACACACACAGTCAGATACAGAGTCAGACACACACACAGTCACACACACACTCACACAGTCAGACACACACAAACACCGTCAGACTCAAACAGTCAGACACACACAAACACAGTCAGACACAGTCACACACACGCTCAGAGTCAGACACACACACAGTCAGATACAGAGTTAGACACACACAGTCAGACATAAACACAAACACAGTCACACACACAGTCACACACACACACGCTCACAGTCAGTCACACACACACGAACCTCTCACAGGTGCGTCCCGTGTATCCGTCCTCACAGCGGTCACATGACAGCTGTCCGGAGCCGTCCAGCGAGCAGGTGGGGCTGAAACTGAAAGACGTTCACACGGTGGGTTTGGTTTGAGGAGACGAGGAGACGAGGAGGCGAGGAGGCGAGGACACCAACCTGTTGGACGTCTCCGTCAGAGGACACGCACACGGCCGGCAGTCGCCCGCTGTCCCCTCTGTGGCGTCGCCGTAGAAACCAGGGAGACACCGCTCACACTGAGGACCGCTGGTGTTGTGGGTACAAGCCTGAGGACAGACGAAGGTCACTACAACGTCTCTGTCTCTTTGCCTCTTTGTAGTAGTGTGTCTCTCTGTCTCTTTGTAGTAGTGTGCCCCTTTGTCTCTTTGTAGTAGTGTGTCTCCTTGTCTCTTTGTAGTAGTGTGTCTCTTTGTCTCTTTGTAGTAGTGTGTCTCTTTGTAGTAGTGCGTCTCTTTGCCTCTTTGTAGTAGTGTGTCTCCTTGTCTCTTTGTAGTAGTGTGTCTCTTTGTAGTAGTGTGCCCCTTTGTTTCTTTGTAGTAGTGTGCCCCTTTGTTTCTTTGTAGTAGTGTGTCTCTTTGTCTCTTTGTAGTAGTGTGTCTCTTTGTCTCTTTGTAGTAGTGTGTCTCTTTGTCTCTTTGTAGTAGTGTGCCTCATTGTGTGTGTCTCTCAGAGACTTTATTGTCCCGAAAGGGAGATTTGTCTTCAAAGCACTGAACACGTCCTACTTTGAGGCTGTTTTGTGTCTCTTTGTGGTTGTTTTTTTTGTTTTTCTGTTGTGTGTGAGGTTGTGCGTCTGAGGTTGAGTCTGTGAGGTTGTATCTGTGAGGTTGTGTGTGTGAGGTTGTGTGTGTGTGAGGTTGCGTCCGTGAGATTGTGTCTCTGAAGTTGTGTGTGAGGTTGTGTGTGTGAGGTTGTGTCTGTGAGGTTGTGTCTCTGAGGTTGTGTGTGAGGTTGTGTCTCTGAGGTTGTGTGTGAGGTTGTGTGTCTCCAGACTCACCGAACAGACCCCGTTGTGGTCACAGTTGTTGGCGTGGTCGTTACACTCACACTGCATGCAGTTCCCTCCAAACAGGACTCCTCCCACCCGGTAGAACCCTGAGAGACACGCCTACCACACACCCAGCGTCACACACAGTACACACACAGTACACACACAGTACACACACACAGTACACACCCAGCGTCACACACAGTACACACACAGTACACACACAGTACACACACACAGTACACACCCAGCGTCACACACAGTACACACACAGTACACACACAAAGTGCACACACACAGTACACACACACAGTACACACACAAAGTACACACACACAGTACACACCAAGTACACACCAAGTACACACAGTAGACACCAAGTACATGACGATACCGAGCAGTACTGTAGTACTGCTACTAGTAGTACTACTACTTGCAGTACTTACCTCACAGGAAGTGCCGCTGTAACCCCACGGACATTCACACGTCTCCACGGCAACCGCCTGACGACCAGAAACTGATCCAGAGTCAGCGACATCCAGAGACACTGCAGAGAGACTGATAGACAGACAGGGAGACAGACAGGTAGACAGACAGGGAGAGAGACAGGAAGACAGACAGGGAGAGAGACAGGGAGACAGACAGGGAGAGAAAGAGACAGGACTGAATAACTCGTAGACCTGGTCCTGGTTCCCCGTTCTCCAAACTGCCCTAATCTCCCCAGGATCCAGCTGGTCCACTGATCCAGGACCAGGACCAGGACCAAGACCCGGTCCCCAGACCCCCTCCTCTCTATCTATGGGACCCAGTACCAGACCCCCTCCTCTCTATCTATGGGACCCAGTACCAGACCCTCTCCTCTCTATCTATGGGACCCGGTACCAGACCCCCTCCTCTCTATCTATGGGACCCAGTACCAGACCCTCTCCTCTCTATCTATGGGACCCGGTACCAGACCCTCTCCTCTCTATCTATGGGACCCAGTACCAGACCCTCTCCTCTCTATCTATGGGACCCGGTACCAGACCCCCTCCTCTCTATCTATGGGACCCAGTACCAGACCCCCTTCTCAGTCCAGACCCCTCAGACTCACCGGACCGGGCCCTCGGTGGAGGAGTTCAGGTGCACCTGTACCCTCAGGGAGGTCAGGTGGGCCATGACGGACAGCAGGTCGTCCCGGGTGACGGCGACGCCCGACCGGACGTCCACGAAGGTCTCCGGGTCCATCGTCACGGTAACCGGGCGCTCGGCCAGCCCGGAGAGGAAGACGAGGATGGGAGGTGAGAGACGAAGAGCTCGGCCGTCTCCCTGGAGACGAGGGACAGAAACTCAGTTCAGCCCTCAGACGCCATGTTTGTAGTTTTTAATGTTGCATTTCATATTTTAAACGTTAAACATCCTTGTGTCATTGTTTACTCAGGTTATTGTTTCCTTATGTTATGGTTTACTCATGTTATTGTTTACTCATGTTATTGTTTACTCATGTTATCATTTACTCATGTTATCGTTTAGTCATGTTATCATTTACTCATGTTATGGTTTAGTCATGTTATTGTTTACTCATGTTATGGTTTACTCATGTTATTGTTATTGTTTACTCATGTTATTGTTTACTCATGTTATGGTTTAGTCATGTTATGGTTTACTCATGTTATTGTTTACTCATGTTATTGTTTACTCATGTTATGGTTTACTCATGTTATTGTTTACTCATGTTATGGTTTACTCATGTTTTTGTTATGGTTTACTCATGTTATTGTTTACTCATGTTATGGTTTACTCATGTTTTTGTTATGGTTTACTCATGTTATGGTTTACTCATGTTATTGTTTACTCATGTTATTGTTTACTCATGTTATGGTTTACTCATGTTATTGTTTACTCATGTTATTGTTTCCTCATGTAATTGTTTACTTGTGTTATGGTTTACTCATGCTATTGTTTACTCATGTTATTGTTTCCTCATGTTATTGTTTCCTTTTGTTATGGTTTACTCATGTTATTGTTTACTCATGTTATTGTTTACTCATGTTATTGTTTCCTTGTGTTATTTTTTCCTTGTGTTATTGTTTACTCATGTTATGGTTTACTCATGTTATTGTTATTGTTTACTCATGTTATGTTATTGTTTCCTCGTGTTATTGTTTCCTCATGGTATGTTATTGTTTCCTCATGTAATTGTTTACTTGTGTTATGGTTTACTCATGTTATTGTTTCCTTGTGTTATTTTTTCCTTGTGTTATTGTTTACTCATGTTATGGTTTACTCATGTTATTGTTATTGTTTACTCATGTTATGTTATTGTTTCCTCGTGTTATTGTTTCCTCATGGTATGTTATTGTTTCCTCATGTTATTGTTTCCTCATGTTATTGTTTCCTCATGTTATTGTTTACTCGTGTTATTGTTTCCTCATGTTATTGTTTACTCGTGTTATGGTTTACTCATGTTATTGTTTATTCATGTTATTGTTATGGTTTCCTCATGTTATTGTTATTGTTTACTCATGTTATGTTATTGTTTCCTCGTGTTATTGTTTCCTCATGGTATGTTATTGTTATTGTTTCCTCATGTTATTGTTATGGTTTCCTCATGTAATTGTTATGGTTTCCTCATGTAATTGTTACTGTTTCCTCATGTTATGTTATTGTTTCCTCGTGTTATTGTTTCCTCATGGTATGTTATGTTATTGTTTCCTCGTGTTATTGTTTCCTCATGGTATGTTATTGTTATTGTTTCCTCATGTAGTTGTTATTGTTTCCTCATGTTATGTTATTGTTTCCTCGTGTTATTGTTTCCTCATGGTATGTTATTGTTTCCTCATGGTATGTTATTGTTATTGTTTCCTCATGTAATTGTTATTGTTTCCTCATGTTATGTTATTGTTTCCTCGTGTTATTGTTTCCTCATGGTATGTTATTGTTTCTCTGTGGTATGTTATTGTTTTTGTTTCCTCATGTTATTGTTATTGTTTCCTCATGGTATGTTATTGTTATTGTTTCCTCAAGTTATTGTTTCCTCTTGCTATTGTTTACTTATGTTATGTTATAGTTTCCTTGTGTTGTTGTTATTGTTTCCTCACCTCGATGATGACGTCGGTCTGGACGGGGAGAGAATGGTCTTCTTTGTCCAACGGGACGTCATAAACCACCGAGAAGTTCAGGAAACCTCCGTAAGAAACCAGCTGGAGAGACAGAGGGGCATCATGATGACTTCCTGTATGAGCTCACATCATGCTGACTTCCTGTATGAGCTCACATCATCATGATGACTTCCTCTATGAGCTCACATCATGATGACTTCCTGTATGAGCTCACATCATCATGACTTCCTGTACGAGCTGTCATAATTATATGACAGTGTTATTAGTACACCATACATATCATTATTGTACAAAATGATCAACTTGGACTCGTGATGAGAATACAGAGAATCACACACAATTTCTTTTCACAGCTTCAATTGATTGAATTTCTGATTATTATCCTCATAAGTATATATGTATTCGTATACTACTGCCAGCAGGCACATTCAAATAAATATAATCTGATTAATTTGGGTGATGAGGCACTTAAAATTAGCCGATACATTTTCCCAACACTGACGCATTTAATTTGTCTGATATATTTTGCGATGCTTATGTGACTCTAGCCCGATCAGCAGAGGCGGCGTTAAGCTGCAATCACAAACAGGAAGTGTTGTGAATATTCGCTACGCTTTGGATGTGAACGCACCATTAGACTTTGCCAATATTATGGACTTAAATTCATCATATGTAGTCATGATCATCTCCTGCTCGTCAGGGGAGAGAAGAGACGCTCTTTCTCTGATCTTATTTGCCATTATAGCGTTTGAAGATCATGGAATCTGTGTTCGACTCCTCCCCCGTTTGAAGAGGAGTGGGCGCAATTATCCAGATGAATGACGTCTGTTTAGAATGAACGAGACCGTTTGAGGGCGGATCAGCCTTTGAGGAACCGACATAGCCTGCCGTCAATCATCTCGGTAATTTCAGCTGGATAATAGGACATGTGATCGACTTAGTTGAACCAGGTACGAGGAATGGGGCCCAGGTTGCTGTTGACTGAGTGATGTTTCATGACCATATTTGGAGATGTTAGCCCACCTTGTTGCCAAGGAAACCTTTGGGCGCCGCCCACGACAGCATCTGGTGGGCGTGGCCAGAAGAGTTGTTGGGGATGGGGAGGTCGTTGCCGTGGACAACATGGGGTGTGTGGAGAGATGGAGAGGGGCGGAGCCAAGCCTCTGTGTGAAACACCTGAAAAACACAAAATAACAACATCAATAATCACATAATAGCAGCAGAAATATTATGATATAGTACAGGTGTGTCTGTGTAGCTGGATGCAGGTGTGTGTGTGTGTGTGTGTGTGTGTGTGTGTGCGTGTGTGTGTGTGTGTGTGTGTGCGTGTGTGTGTGTACCTGGGCTCTGGACCAGTAAGAGCTCTCACAGACGTCAGACACTCCAAAGCAGAAACAGTCGCTGCAGCCCAGCAGGTGAGTCTGCTGCAGGTTGTAGAATCCTGGTCTGCACAGGTCACAGTGAGCACCCATCACATTCACCTGGGGACAGGTGAGGAGAACAGGTGAGGAGAACAGGTGAGGAGAACAGGTCAGGAGGTCCTGTTGTGACTCTGGTCCTGGCTCTGGTTCTGGTTCTGGCTCTAGTTCTAGTTCTGTCCCTGGTCCTGACTCTGGTCCTGGTCCTGGTTCTGGTTTTGGCTCTAGTTCTAGTTCTGGCCCTGGCCCTGGTTCTGGTCCTGGTCTGGCTCACCTTGCAGGTGCAGGTGCTGCAGGGGTCGGTGCTGGTGCTGCCCGGCAGGTGACACTCACAGCGCTCACACTGAGGGAAGTCCCTGAAGCCGAACGCACAGCGCTCACACCGAGGCCCGGAGAAGCCCTGCTGACACACACACTGTCCTGCAGACACACCTGCACACACACACACGTTACACAACAACAACAACAACAACAACAACAACAACAGAAATATGTATGAATGAATATATAAATAATCATAATCATAACAATAGTAAACCTGGCTGTGTGTCGTCTCTGGAGCAGACGGAGGACTCCGATCCTCTCAGATCACAATTACACTCAACACAAGGAGAGTCTGAGTACGGAGAAACCTACACACACACACGCACACACACGCACACATTTATTAACACAAGTATTGTCAGTACCTCAGATGGCCTGTAGTAGCAGTATTAGTAGTACTTGCAGTACCTCAGATGGCCTGTAGTAGCAGCATTAGTAGTGCTTGCAGTACCTCAGACGGCCTGTAGTAGCAGTATTAGTAGTACTTGCAGTACGGCCTGTAGTAGCAGCAGTATTAGTAGTACTTGCAGTACCTCAGACGGCCTGTAGTAGCAGTATTAGTAGTACTTGCAGTACCTCAGACGGCCTGTAGTAGCAGCAGTATTAGTAGTACTTGCAGTACCTCAGACGGACTGTAGTAGCAGTATTAGTAGTAGTACTTGCAGTACCTCAGACGGCCTGTAGTAGCAGTATTAGTAGTAGTACTTGCAGTACCTCAGACGGACTGTAGTAGCAGTATTAGTAGTAGTACTTGCAGTACCTCAGACGGCCTGTAGTAGCAGTATTAGTAGTACTTGCAGTACCTCAGACGGCCTGTAGTAGCAGTATTAGTAGTACTTGCAGTACCTCAGACGGCCTGTAGTAGCAGTATTAGTAGTACTTGCAGTACCTCAGACGGCCTGTAGTAGCAGTATTAGTAGTACTTGCAGTACCTCAGACGGCCTGTAGTAGCAGTATTAGTAGTACTTGCAGTACCTCAGACGGCCTGTAGTAGCAGTATTTGTAGTACTTGCAGTACCTCAGACGGCCTGTAGTAGCAGCAGTATTAGTAGTGCTTGCAGTACCTCAGACGGCCTGTAGTAGCAGTATTAGTAGTAGTACTTGCAGTACCTCAGACGGCCTGTAGTAGCAGTATTAGTAGTGCTTGCAGTACCTCAGACGGCCTGTAGTAGCAGTATTAGTAGTGCTTGCAGTACCTCAGACGGCCTATAGTAGCAGTATTAGTAGTGCTTGCAGTACCTCAGACGGCCTGTAGTAGCAGTATTAGTAGTGCTTGCAGTACCTCAGACGGCCTGTAGTAGCCCGCGCTGCAGGCCTCACAGTTGATGCCAGCAGTGTGCTGCTGACAGCTGACACAGACTCCGCCTCCTTCACGAACGCCACCAGAGTTTAAACTCAGGAAGAGTTCAGAGACGGTCTGGTTGTACACACAGCTCACTGCTTTGTTGTGACAGTTACACTCTGAGAGACAGACAGGGGGAAACAGACAGGGGTAGAGACAGACAGGGGGAGAGACAGACAGGGGGAAACAGACAGGAGGAAAGACAGACAGGGGGAGAGACAGACAGGGCGAGAAACAGACAGGGGGAGAGACAGACAGGGGGAGAGACAGACAGAGGGAGACAGACAGAGGGAGAGACAGACAGGGGGAGACAGACAGGGGGGGAGGCAGACAGACAGGTGGAGAGAGACAGACAGATAGGGGGAGAGACAGGTGTTTAGTTAAAGGTTGACTCAGAAGTGTTTCAAGGTGTTTCTATTTTTCTGTCCAGGTGGTTCTTACTCTCACAGGTGTTTCCCTCGGAGACGGTTCCAGGTTGCCATGGCTGCTGGTGGTAACCGGGGCAACATTGGTCACAGCTCTCTCCACAGGTGTTGTGTTCACACAGACACTTCAGCTTCTGTACACGCACACACACACACACACACACACACACACACACACACACACACACACACACACACACACACACACACACACACACACACGTGTAAAGGTGAACAGGTGAGCAGATGAACAGGTGTAAAGGTGAACATGTGTAAAGCTGTAAAGATGAACAGGTGTAAAGCTGTAAAGGTGAACCGGTGTAAAGGTGAACAGGTGTAAAGCTGTAAAGGTGAACAGGTGAGCAGGTGAAAAGGTGAACATGTGTAAATGTGAACAGGTGTAAATGTGAACAGGTGTAAAGCTGTAAAGATGAACAAGTGTGAAGGTGAACAGGTGTAAAGGTGAACAGGTGAACATGTGTAAAGCTGTAAAGGTGAACAGGTGTAAAGGTGAACAGGTGAACATGTGTAAAGCTGTAAAGGTGAACAGGTGTAAAGGTGAACAGGTGTAAAGGCAAACAGGTGTAAGGTGTAAAGGTGAACAGGTGTAAAGGTGAACAGGTGAAAAGGTGAACAGGTGAGCAGGTGAAAATGTGAACATGTGTAAATGTGAACAGGTGTAAAGCTGTAAAGATGAACAGGTGTGAAGGTGAACAGGTGTAAAGGTGAACAGGTGAACACGTGTAAAGGTGCACACGTGTAAATGTGAACAGGTGTAAAGGTGAACAGGTGAACATGTGTAAAGCTGTAAAGGTGAACAGGTGTAAAGGTGAACAGGTGAACATGTGTAAAGCTGTAAAGGTGAACAGGTGTAAAGGTGAACAGGTGTAAAGGCGAACAGGTGTAAGGTGTAAAGGTGAACAGGTGTAAAGGTGAACAGGTGAACATGTGTAAAGGTGAACAGGTGAACACGTGTAAAGGTGAGCAGGTGAACACGTGTAAAGGTGAGCAGGTGTAAAGGTGAACAGGTGTAAAAGCGAGCAGGTGAGCAGGTGTAAAGGTGAGCAGGTGTAAAGGTGAGCAGGTGTAAAGGTGAGCAGGTGTAAAGGTGAACAGGTGTAAGGTGTAAAGGTGAACAGGTGTAAGGTGTAAAGGTGAATAGGTGTAAGGTGTAAAGGTGAACAGGTGTAAAGGTGAGCATGTGAACAGGTGTAAAGGTGAGCCAGGTTACCTGGCTCTCAGGGTCCAGCGGGCAGCTCTGGGCGTGGCCAGAACAGATACACATGCCGCCCACAGAGACGTCTTTGATGGAGTAATAATACTGAGAGACAAAACATCAACGAGGTGAAACAATACGTTTTAAACGTGTTAACCACGTGGAGCGTGTGACCGCAGCCTGTCTCACCCTCCGGGTGACGATGGGGTCGATCTCTCGCGGGTCGCGGGCGCTCAGCGTCATCAGGTCGGCGTTCAGCGTTCTGATTCGCTGGAGCCGCAGACGGATGTAACGAGCCGACGTGAAAGCCAGGAGGGCAGAGGTCAAATCCTCTGCTCCGGGTCGACTGTTTATCAGTGAGGTGTGAATCTGTGACAGAGAGACAGGTAGAGAGAGAGACAGGTAGAGAGAGAGAGAGACAGGTAGAGAGAGAGACAGGTACAGAGAGAGACAGGCAGAGAGAGAGAGACAGGTAGAGAGAGAGACAGGTAGAGAGAGAGACAGGTAGAGAGAGACAGGTAGAGAGAGAGAGAGAGACAGGTAGAGAGAGAGAGAGAGAGGTAGAGAGAGAGACAGGTACAGAGAGAGACAGGTAGAGAGAGACAGGTAGAGAGAGAGACAGGTACAGAGAGAGGGAGACAGGTAGAGAGAGAGAGACAGGTAGAGAGAGAGACAGGTAGACAGAGAGAGAGAGACAGGTAGAGAGAGAGAGAGAGAGAGAGAGAGAGAGACAGGTAGAGAGAGAGAGACAGGTAGAGAGAGAGAGACAGGTAGACAGAGAGAGAGGTCAGTGAGAGATAAAGAGAGACAGGTCAGTGACAGACAGACGGGTCAGTGACAGACAGACAGCTGTCTCACCTCCCCGTGCTCCAGAGGGTTCAGTCTGGAGTAGTAGGACGTGCAGATGACCTCTGTGTCCGTCTTGTAGGTCGGGGGCCCGAGCCTCGGGCTCATGTTGTAACGGGACACACACTCTGAGTCACTGATGGCGTAGAACTGCCAGGGGTCAAAGGTCACGCCGTCCAAAGAGCGCTCCAGGACCCAGTTACCTTATGGGGCAAGACAGGTCAGATAGACAGACAGGTCAGGCAGAGAGACAGGTCAGACAGAGAGACAGGTCAGACAGAGAGACAGGTCAGACAGAGAGACAGGTCAGAGAGACAGACAGGTCAGAAAGAGAGACAGGTCAGAGAGAGAGACAGGTCAGAGAGACAGACAGGTCAGAGAGACAGACAGGTCAGAGAGAGAGACAGGTCAGAGAGACAGGTCAGGCAGAGAGACAGACAGGTCAGAGAGAGAGACAGGTCAGAGAGACAGGTCAGGCAGAGAGACAGACAGGTCAGAGAGAGAGACAGGTCAGAGAGACAGGTCAGGCAGAGAGACAGACAGGTCAGAGAGAGAGACAGGTCAGAGAGACAGGTCAGGCAGAGAGACAGACAGGTCAGAGAGAGAGACAGGTCAGAGAGACAGGTCAGGCAGAGAGACAGACAGGTCAGAGAGACAGACAGGTCAGAGAGACAGACAGGTCAGAGAGAGAGACAGGTCAGAGAGACAGGTCAGGCAGAGAGACAGGTCAGAGACAGGTCAGACAGACAGACAGGTCAGAGAGACAGACAGACAGACAGGCTCACCTGGTCGAGGAGAGTTAGCTGCCTTGATGATGATGTAGGCGACCTGAAAGATCTGAACAGAAAGATGAACTGTTCATTTACAATCAGAGAGCAGGGTGTGTGTGTGTGTGTGTGCATGCGTGCGTGCGTGTGTGCGTGCGTGTGTGTGTGTGTGTGTGTGTGTGTGTATTACCTGTTTGAGGTCCAGTGTTATCGTGATCCAGTGAAACTGACGTCCGTTCTTGATACTCGGACTCTGCCACCAGTGGTTGGTCCCGTCGATGGCGTTTGTGATGGGATGACGTTCTGAACAACACAAACATCGTCAGTATTTATACTTCACCTCCTCTTTGGGTAGTACCTGTACCTGGTACTTCCGTTAGTACAACCTCTCTGGATAGCTAACTAGCTACCCAGCTAACTAACTACCCAGCTAACGAGCTACCCATCTACATAGCTAACTAGCTACCCAGCTAACTAGCTACCCATCTACCTAGCTAACTAGCTACCCAGCTAACTAGCTACCCATCTACCTAGCTAACTATCTACCCAGCTAACTAGCTACCCATCTACCTAGCTAACTATCTACCCAGCTAACTAGCTACCCATCTACCTAGCTCCCTTTCCTCGTCTTTGTTGGATGAAACCAAAGTGTCGAGCTGTTTGAGGAAATGACTGAGACTCAAATGTAATGATATATTTGTCTTTTTTAAGCATTTGGTCGGGAACCAATGAGCGTGTAGAAGTCAGACAGTATTTAGAGACGCACTAACGTCTGTGTGCTTGTGTTTGAAATGTTTTTTTAAATCTGAGATTTAATGTCAAAAATAAAAACTGGTCCTGGTAATGTACCTTTGGTCAGAACGGAGTTGGCGTCACATCTCAGGCAGTGTGGGTTTTTGATCTGTCGTCCTGGAACGTGTTCCACCAGCTTACAGTAGACTTCAGGTCCTGGATCTCCACACGTGGCGTTACTGCTGATCACTGCGTTACTGGCCAAGTTCAAGATGGCCGGGAACAAACCTGGAACACACGGCTAACCGTTAGCATCAATAACAGACCTGGTACACACAGCTAACCGTTAGCATCAATAACAGACCTGGAACACACGGCTAATCGTTAGCATCAATAACAGACCTGGAACACACGGCTAAACGTTAGCATCAATAACAGACCTGGAACACACGGCTAACCGATAGCATCAATAACAGACCTGGAACACACGGCTAACCGATAGCATCAATAACAGACCTGGAACACACGGCTAACCGTTAGCATCATTAACAGACCTGGAACACACGGCTAACCGTTAGCATCAATAACAGACCTGGAACACACAGCTAACAGTTAGCATCAAGAACAGACCTGGAACACACGGCTAACCGTTAGCATCAATAACAGACCTGGAACACACGGCTAACCGCTAGCATCAATAACAAACCTGGAACACACGACTAACCGTTAGCATCAATAACAGACCTGGAACACACGGCTAACCGCTAGCATCAATAACAGACCTGGAACACACGGCTAACCGTTAGCATCAATAACAGACCTGGAACACACGGCTAACCGTTAGCATCATTAACAGACCTGGAACACATGGCTAACCGTTAGCATCAATAACAGACCTGGAACACACGGCTAACCGTTAGCATCAATAACAGACCTGGAACACACGGCTAACCGTTAGCATCATTAACAGACCTGGAACACACGGCTAACCGTTAGCATCATTAACAGACCTGGAACACACGGCTAACCGCTAGCATCATTAACAGACCTGTCAGCAGATCGTACCATACCTCTTATTGCTAATGGTAACACCGTTTGTTACAACGTATCTTTGTGAGCAATCCTTTTCCAGGATGGTAGACATGACAACTAAGCAAAGGAACAGACTTTGTTGTGAACATGATTTGAGAGTGGCACTTTCCAAAGGGAAGCATTTCTGAACAGCAAAAGTCACATTGATTTCAATAAATATTCATTGAGTTATGTTTTTGTTTGAAGTTCATGTTTTTTTCTTTGAACACTGATTTTGTGTGTAACTGTTGCATTGTTCATTTTGTGCACTAATGAAATATATACCTTTGTTTTGAAGAAATCATATTTTATTTTTCCGATTCCGAAGGGTTCGGTGATGCACTGATGAAGCCTGCAGGGTTCTTACCTCCGACAAGGTGAAGAACCACTGCTCTAGAGGCACTCAACGTTTACATGATGCATCATGTCAAAGCGGTGCAGAAACACCAGCTGAGTGAGTCCTGTCCGTCTGCCATCATATGTTCATTATGTCTTCATGCTCCAGAGAAGCCGTGAGCAATGATAATGATAAAGCCATGAATAACAACAACCTTTGGTCTTCAAGGCGCAGGCGCTCTGTGAGTATTGTGCTGTTTGTTTGAGACCTGATTACATCAAGCTAACATCTGCTGAGCTCTGCTGCAGATCAGCTGTTAGCTGGACTCACTGAGTGAATCACCTCACGGTGATGAAGATGAACCTCACGGTGATGAAGGTGATACAGATTGTAAAGCCCTCTGAGGCAAACTGGTATTTGTGATGTTGGGCTATATAAAATAAACTGAATTGAATTGAATGAACCTCACGAGGACGAAGATGAACGAGCAGAACAAACACTTTGGGACACGGTCTCACACAGACGTCTGCATGGAGACGAGGTGTGTGTGTGTGTGTGTGTGTGTGTGTGTGTGTGTGTGTGTGTGTGTGTGTGTGTGTGTGTGTGTGTGTGACCACCCTGTTGATGTTATCACACCTCCACAGCTGATCACACACAACAGAAATTAACATGTGTGTGCTGGAATGTGTTAAGTCAGTCTGTTGATGTTCAGGTTGACTCCCCCCCCCCCCCCCCCCCCCACACACATACACACACACACACACACACACACAAAGAGATGAGGCCCTGTGGGGGTTTTAGGGTTTTTGTATCCGGGGTGAGGGGTAATTTAGGGGGTAGAGAGGAAGAGGGCGGAGAGTCATTGTAAACAGTAATTACACACACACACACACACACACACACACACACACACACACACACACACACACACACACACACACACACACACACCGTCTGTAGAGCCTCATCAATATGATGATCAGAACTTCACCGTTGAGTCACTGAAGAACTCAGTGACTCAACGGGGCTGTTCTACAGGTTAAAGATACAGAACACTCTACTGCACTAAATACACACTCTACTGCACTAAATACACACTCTACTGTACAAAATACACACTCTAATGCACTAAATACACACTCTACTGCACTAAATACACACTCCAATGTACTAAATACACGCTACTGCACTAAATACACACTCTAATGTACTAAATACACACTCTAGTGTACTAAATACACACTCTACTGCACTAAATACACACTCTAATGTACTAATATACACTTTAATGTACTAATATACACATTATACTGCACTAATATACACTCTACTGTACTGAAATACACTAT
This sequence comes from Taurulus bubalis, assembly GCF_910589615.1. Lineage (NCBI taxonomy): Eukaryota > Metazoa > Chordata > Actinopteri > Perciformes > Cottidae > Taurulus > Taurulus bubalis. The sequence continues at coordinate 674,865 of NC_136606.1, forward strand.
AATGCACTAAATACACACTCTACTGCACTAAAATACACTCTACTGCACTAAATACACACTCTACTGTAGTAAAACAAACTACTACAGTAGAAACAGACTCTACTGCAGTATAAACAGACTTTACTACAGTATAAAGACACTCTACTACAGTAGAAACACTCTACTACAGTATAAACACACTACTGCAGTACAAACACACTCTCCTGCAGTAGAAACACACTCTACTAAAGTATAAACACACTCTACTACAGTATAAACACACTCTACTACAGTAGAAACACACTCTACTAAAGTATAAACACACTCTACTACAGTACAAACACACTCTCCTGCAGTAGAAACACACTCTACTAAAGTATAAACACACTCTACTACAGTATAAACACACTCTACTACAGTATAAACACACTCTCCTGCAGTAGAAATACACTCTACTAAAGTATAAACACACTCTACTACAGTATAAACACACTCTACTACAGTAGAAACACACTCTACTGCAGTATAAACACACTCTACTACAGTAGAAACACACTCTACTGCAGTATAAACACACTCTACTACAGTAGAAACACACTCTACTGCAGTATAAACACACTCTACTACAGTATAAACACACTACTACAGTATAAACACACTCTACTACAGTAGAAACACTCTACTACAGTAGAAACACACTCTACTGCAGTATAAACACACTCTACTACAGTCGAAACACACTCTACTGCAGTATAAACACACTCTACTACAGTAGAAACACACTCTCCTGCAGTAGAAACACACTCTACTAAAGTATAAACACACTCTACTACAGTATAAACACACTCTACTACAGTATAAACACACTCTCCTGCAGTAGAAATACACTCTACTAAAGTATAAACACACTCTACTACAGTATAAACACACTCTACTACAGTAGAAACACACTCTACTGCAGTATAAACACACTCTACTACAGTAGAAACACACTCTACTGCAGTATAAACACACTCTACTACAGTAGAAACACACTCTACTGCAGTATAAACACACTCTACTACAGTATAAACACACTACTACAGTATAAACACACTCTACTACAGTAGAAACACTCTACTACAGTAGAAACACACTCTACTGCAGTATAAACACACTCTACTACAGTAGAAACACACTCTACTGCAGTATAAACACACTCTACTACAGTCGAAACACACTCTACTGCAGTATAAACACACTCTACTACAGTATAAACACACTCTCCTGCAGTAGAAACACACTCTACTAAAGTATAAACAGACTCTACCACAGTAGAAACACACTCTACTGCAGTATAAACACACTCTACTGCAGTATAAACACACTCTACTACAGTATAAACATAATTTACTACAGTATAAACTGTACTCCTAACCAATGTGATGATACATAATGAAAAGCCAAAGGCTGCAACATTTGTTCAACTGAAATCAGCAGAAACGTCTGAAGAAAAACAGACTCAACAGATACACTCAAGGTCGTCTTCTCGCATCAAATGTCAAGGATTCACCACAATCTGTCTCTTCATGTGTCTCCTGCCCACACAGGCAGACAGACAGGCAGAGCTAACAGCTAACACAGCAAACAGCTAACAGAGCTAACAGCTAACAGAGCTAACAGCTAACAGAGCTAACAGCTAACAGAACTAACAGCTAACAGAGCAAACAGCTAACAGAACTAACAGCTAACAGAGCTAACAGCTAACAGAGCAAACAGCTAACAGAACTAACAGCTAACAGAGCTAACAGTTTAACAGAGCTAACAGAACTAACAGCGAACAGAGCAAACAGCAAATAGAGCTAACAGCTAACAGAGCAAACAGCTAACAGAGAAAACAGCTAGCTAACAGAGCAAACAGCTAACAGAGCTAACAGCTAATAGAGCTAACAGCTAACAGAGCAAACAGCTAACAGAGCAAACAGCTAACTAACAAAACAGCTCCTTTTTTAAATCAATGTCTCTCAAAACAATAAATGAAAATGTTTACATCACTGATTGATACAAATATGTACGGCGTCATCTTGATTGATCATTTGATTGATTGATCAGTGCAGAGCTCAGAACACATTTACAGACGTGATCAAGTTTTTGTTCAGACTCCATCTTTGATCTGAACACTTTTACATGTGACATAATTTATACCACAAAGGACTGAAGAACCGAGTTCAGGTTCTCAGTGTTCGGACAGTAGAACTCAGTAAAACTCAGTAGAACTCAGAAGAGCTTAGTAGAACTCAGTAGAGCTCAGTAGAACTCAGTAGAACTCAGAAGAGCTTAGTAGAACTCAGTAGAACTCAGAAGAGCTTAGTAGAACTCAGTAGAGCTCAGTAGAACTCAGTAGAACTCAGAAGAGCTTAGTAGAACTCAGTAGAACTCAGTTGAACTCAGAAGAGCTCAGTAGAGCTCAGTAGAGCGCAGAAGAGCTTCGTAGAACTCAGTAGAACTCAGTAGAACTCAGAAGAGCTTAGTAGAACTCAGTAGAACTCAGAAGAGCTCAGAAGAGCTCAGTAGAACTCAGAAGAACTCAGAAGAGCTTAGTAGAACTCAGTAGAACTCAGTAGAACTCAGAAGAGCTTAGTAGAACTCAGTAGAACTCAGTAGAACTCAGAAGAGCTCAGAAGAGCTCAGTAGAACTCAGAAGAACTCAGAAGAGCTTAGTAGAACTCAGTAGAACTCAGAAGAACTCAGAAGAGCTTTGTAGAGCTCAGTAGAACTCAGTAGAACTCAGAAGAGCTTAGTAGAACTCAGTAGAACTCAGAAGAACTCAGAAGAGCTTTGTAGAGCTCAGTAGACCTCAGTAGAGCTCAGTAGAATCAGGAGAACAGTAGAATAGTAGAAGAGGAGAACAAGAGAACAGGAGAACCAGTAGAACATTACAACAGTAGAACAAGAGAACAGGAACAGTTACAGAACATAAAGGGAAGAGAACAGGAACAGTTACAGAACATAAAGGGAAGAGAACAGGAACAGTTACAGAACATAAAGGGAAGAGAACAGGAACAGTTACAGAACATAAAGGGAAGAGAACAGGAACAGTTACAGAACATAAAGGGAAGAGAACAGGAACAGTTACAGAACGTAAAGGGAAGAGAACAGGAACAGTTACAGAACGTAAAGGGAAGAGAACAGGAACAGCTACAGAACATAAAGGGAAGAGAACAGGAACAGTTACAGAACGTAAAGGGAAGAGAACAGGAACAGCTACAGAACATAAAGGGAAGAGAACCCTCACCTTTCTGCTGCGCTGCAACTCGCTCCATCAGCAGCAACAACAGCAGCAACTTCATCTCTGCAGCAATAAGTAGGACCTGTTCCTAACTGGTTCCTAACTGGTCTCAGACTGTTGCTAACTGGTTGCTAACTGGCTGCTAACTGGTTTCAGACTGGTCTTCTGGTGTTAGCTGCAGAATAAACCCAGTGAAGAGGAATGTGCTGCAGAGTCTCTGGCATGCCACAGTGACTCTCTCATTCATTCAGCTCAATGAGAGGGGGAGGAGGGGGGGCGGGCTGAACCATTTACTCTGGTAGGGGGAGTCCTTTTCTTTGAGTGGGGGTGGGGGGTCCTCCTCTCTGAGTGGGGGATGTTTGAGTTGTTGTTGTTTACCAGCTTCTCTGTGATTAAAATATTAAGATAATAAACTATCCAGTTCATTCTTTGGGTTTCTTTAGTTTCACATGTTTCATTATTTTCATGTTTCATTGGTTTCACATGAAGATAAAGCTACGTTAGCTCTGTTAGCTGCTAGCTGGCCCGTTGCCATGTTGAGAGAGCCACGTAGAGTCAATTGAAAGGAAAAGAGGTCTGAATAGAGTTATTTGACAGTTTTTATTGTTATTCTAGATGACTTTATTTTTCCATAACAGGTTGTGTGTGTGTGTGTGTGTGTGTGTGTGTGTGTGTGTGTGTGTGTGTGTGTGTGTGTGTGTGTGTGTGTGTGGTGTCGCTGAGGAGTAGAACTACATTCATTCATACTGTAATGATCTTGGCACTGGGTGGAGAGAGGAAGAGATAGACTAGGACTAAACAAAAAACAGCTTCTCCCACACTTCCTCTTGTTTTTTTTGTTGTTTACAGAAATGAAAACCAGTTTTGAGCTTGAAGACAGTAAAAAAATTTTTTTAATCTTTTTTATAACATGTTCATTAAACCAGAAGTACAAGTTTGTCTCTTGTCTATGTTCTACAGTCGAGCTACAACACTGAAACATAAGGTACAAGATTTACATTTCACACCATCATCATCTTCATCATCACAGTTAAAGTAAAGATGGCCGCCTCTCAGTTGGATATCTGTTGCGTCTGGTTTTCTTTGTTAGAAGTGGAAGTTTGATTGAAACAGAGTCCCTAAACATAGCTTGCTAGCTAACATATAGCTAGTTAGCTATATAGTTAACATATAGATAGCTAGTTATATAGCTAACACATAGATAGATAGCTATTTAACTATCACATATATAGTTAGCTATATAGCTATCACATAGATAGTTAGTTATATAGCTAACACATAGATAGTTAGTTATATAGCTAACACATAGCTAGATAGCTGTACAGCTAGCACATAGATAGTTAGCTATAAGGCTAGCACATAGATAGTTAGCTATCACATAGATAGCTAGCTATATAGCTATCACATAGATAGTTAGCTATATAGCTAACACATAGATAGCTAGCTTGTTATTTCACCATGTTTTAGTGCTACTCTGGTTACAGAAAACGATCCAAACGGTACAAATCAAAGTTACATTTTTAACTAAATATTTAATGTGATATTGAGATCCATTTATTACGATTAACAGCACACAAAGAGAAACAAGCAGCTCTGGACACGTCAACATGGAAGCGGCCATCTTTGTTCACCTGTTTGATCGCGACGACCCCTTGACAACGTGCCTGGGAAACCCCGTGCGTCTCCTCTGACCAATGAGAGCCCTGAACCAGATAAACAAAACAAGCTCCACTTTACGATCTATTGTCAGAATCCCACTTATATATTTATATATATTTATACATTAACTGTTAACAGAGTGGTAGTTTGTCTCGGACGCCCACTCAGAGTAAACAAACGTCGATAACTGAGGAGGAAGGTGACGAAGTCAAGGGGTCCGTTCACTGAAACAGCTGTTTGAGAGGGAGGCTTTCCTCTCAGGCACTTGTCTGGCCGCCTAAATGGAAGCATCACTCGCACAAACGAGCTTTTGAAACGGGGACTTTTAATTTGAAAAGCGGAGAAATGCTGCTCGTTAGCATCAAGGCTAAACATTTCAGTTATATATGTTAGCCAAAATGCTACTGAAACATTTAAAAACACTTATTTTCAGGGCTTTGAAACACACACAAAACAAGAAGCAATAAATGAAATGTGGTGAAGTTTTAACGCATCAAGTAGAAAACGTCTCAATGCTAACAACAAGCTAATGTCACATTCTGAGGAAACATCCGCTCGTTAGCATTCTACACTGTTTCTCAGTGGGATGCTAACAACAAGCTAACGTAAAATACTGAGGAAGCATCCGCTCGTTAGCTTCCCCGCACGCCGTTTCTGCCCTCGCGGCTTTAATGAGGTAATATGTTCCTGAAAACACCTGGAAACACCTGGAAGCACCTGGACCTGACTCGGCTGTCACTGCATCCTGACTGAATATTTGACAGATATTTAAATTATTGCAAGTTTTCTCACATTTGTTTGGTTCTTTTAATCATCTTCTGGTTTCAATCCGATATTCTAAATGTATTTCTCAGCAAGGACACAAGGGAAAGAGGCCAAGAAGGAGAGGAAGAGATGTGAGGAGACAAAAGAGACGACACACAAGGGCACAAGTGGAGAAGCTAGGAAGAGAGGGAAGGAAAGGAGACACTTGTAGACAAGAGGTGAGGAAAGAGGAACTATTTGAGGGAGCTGGAAGCCGAGAGGAAGTGAGAAGGAGACAAGATGAGAAGCAAGGAGACAAAAGGACGAGGAGACGAAAGGAAAGATGGAAGAGGAAAGGAATGAGGAGAAGTGGGCAAGGACAACGGAAAGGAGAGAGGAGAGGGAAGGAAACAAGTGAAAGTAGAAGAGAGGACACACAAGGACACAAGTGGAGAGGCTAAGAAAGGAGGAAAGGAAATGAGGACACAGAGGAGACTCAGTCCAGGTGCTTTTATGAGATCGGCAGTTCAGTTGAGTCTAAAAAAACAACACAAAACTTTATTAACTATTTACAAGCTGGAGGTTTGAACGTTTCCTTCTTCAGTCAGTTTGGAGGTTTTATGTGAAAAGAAGAAAAATCTCAATAAAATATCACTTGAATAAAAAATAGAACCAGAAGTGGAAACGTAGAAAATTCTGAGGTATTTCTGCTGTATTGAGGTGATCTGTGGTTCATGAGCAGAGCTCTTCTCCCGCTTCCTTCCTCTCGTTTCCTACTCGACGCTGTCGTCTCCTCGACTCCTCGCCTCCTCGCCTCCTCGGAGAGTTACATGAGTTCAAAACACCAAAAGTCAAAGGAACAATAAAAAGGAAACCAGAGAAAAATGTTCCTCATCGCGGTGAAGCAGCATCGTAGACATTCACTGTTAACACGTATGACATCACACACGCACGCACACACACACACACACACACACACACACACACACACACACACACACACACACACACACACACACACACACAGTTCTTCCTCTCAGGGATGACGAGTGTCTTTTAGGATGAAGAGTCTCTGAACATTTGGTCCCGGTTGGAGGTAAAAAATACAAAAGAAAGAAGAAACTGTTGACCTCTGACCTCTGCAGACTTTGACCAAACTTTTGACATTGATGTTTTTAATCTGCACGTTACGGCTCAGTGGAGCCGTGAAGAGCAGTTTACTAGAGATATTTTCAGAATAAGAGCATTTAAAGTCAACCAGCAGGGGGCGATGATGGGAGCTGACACAACCAGCTGATGACACACACACACACACACACACACACACACACACACACTGACCTGAATGCATAAACATTATATGCATCGTGATGCCTTGCAACACCTTGCACATTTCCATGTTCAGGACAGCCAATAGGCTTTGAGCACCCTCAGATAACCCCTCCCCCCACCCGGTGTTGGCCCCGCCCCCACCCCATGGAGTCCGACCCCTGCAGTCCTGGTTACCTGAGCGCCGTCGGCCAATCAAATCTCTGCATGCAAGACGTTTACTTCCTGGTTCCTGAAAAGCTTCTTCAGTCTTCCACCTCAACAATGAAACCGCTGAACACAAACTTCCTGTTTCCTGTCGTTTTGGATGCAACCCGTTGGATCCGAAGCGTGAACAGAAGAAAACGAGGTCGAGGTCGAACACAAGGTCGAACACGAGGTCGATCACGAGGTCGATCACGAGGTCGAGGTCGAACACGAGGTCGATCACGAGGTCGAACACGAGGTCGATCACGAGGTCGATCACGAGGTCGATCACGAGGTCGAACACGAGGTCGATCACGAGGTCGATCACTAGGTCGAACACGAGGTCGAACACAAGGTCGAACACGAGGTCGATCACGAGGTCGAGGTCGAACACGAGGTCGATCACGAGGTCGATCACGAGGTCGATCACGAGGTCGAACACGAGGTCGAACACGAGGTCGAACACGAGGTCGATCACGAGGTCGAACACGAGGTCGATCACGAGGTCGATCACGAGGTCGATCACGAGGTCGAGGTCGAACACGAGGTCGATCACGAGGTCGATCACGAGGTCGATCACGAGGTCGAACACGAGGTCGAACACGAGGTCGAACACGAGGTCGAACACAAGGTCGATCACGAGGTCGAACACGAGGTCGAACACAAGGTCGATCACGAGGTCGAGGTCGAACACAAGGTCGATCACGAGGTCGAGGTCGAACACAAGGTCGATCACGAGGTCGATCACGAGATCGATCACGAGGTCGAGGTTGAACACAAGGTCGATCACGAGGTCGATCACGAGATCGATCACGAGGTTGAGGTTGAACACAAGGTCGATCACGAGGTCGATCACGAGATCGATCACGAGGTCGAGGTTGAACACAAGGTCGATCACGAGGTCGAACACAAGGTCGATCACGAGGTCGAGGTCGAACACAAGGTCGATCACGAGGTCGATCACGAGATCAATCACGAGGTCGAGGTTGAACACAAGGTCGATCACGAGGTCGAACACAAGGTCGATCACGAGGTCGATCACGAGATCGATCACGAGGTCGAGGTTGAACACAAGGTCGATCACGAGGTCGAACACAAGGTCGATCACGAGGGCGAACGCGAGGGCGAACGCGAGGTCGATCACGAGGTCGAACGCGAGGGCGAACGCGAGGTCGATCGCGAGGTCGAACGCGAGGTCGAACGCGAGGGCGAACGCGAGGTCGATCGCGAGGTCGAACGCGAGGGCGAACGCGAGGTCGATCACAAGGTCGAGGTCGAACACAAGGTCGATCACGAGGTCGATCACGAGATCGATCACGAGGTCGAGGTTGAACACAAGGTCGATCACGAGGTCGAGGTCGAACACAAGGTCGATCACGAGGTCGATCACGAGATCAATCACGAGGTCGAGGTTGAACACAAGGTCGATCACGAGGTCGATCACGAGATCAATCACGAGGTCGAGGTTGAACACAAGGTCGATCACGAGGTCGAACACAAGGTCGATCACGAGGTCGAACACGAGGTCGAACACAAGGTCGATCACGAGGTCGAGGTCGAACACAAGGTCGATCACGAGGTCGATCACGAGATCGATCACGAGGTCGAGGTTGAACACAAGGTCGATCACGAGGTCGATCACGAGATCGATCACGAGGTCGAGGTTGAACACGAGGTCGATCACGAGGTCGAACACAAGGTCGATCACGAGGTCGAGGTCGAACACAAGGTCGATCACGAGGTCGATCACGAGATCAATCACGAGGTCGAGGTTGAACACAAGGTCGATCACGAGGTCGAACACAAGGTCGATCACGAGGTCGATCACGAGATCGATCACGAGGTCGAGGTTGAACACAAGGTCGATCACGAGGTCGAACACAAGGTCGATCACGAGGTCGATCACGAGGTCGATCAAACACGGTCGAACACGAGGTCGATCACGAGATCGATCACGAGGTCGAGGTTGAACACAAGGTCGATCACGAGGTCGAACGCGAGGGCGAACGCGAGGTCGATCACGAGGTCGAACGCGAGGTCGAACGCGAGGGCGAACGCGAGGTCGATCGCGAGGTCGAACGCGAGGTCGAACGCGAGGGCGAACGCGAGGTCGATCGCGAGGTCGAACGCGAGGGCGAACGCGAGGTCGATCACAAGGTCGAGGTCGAACACAAGGTCGATCACGAGGTCGATCACGAGATCGATCACGAGGTCGAGGTTGAACACAAGGTCGATCACGAGGTCGAGGTCGAACACAAGGTCGATCACGAGGTCGATCACGAGATCAATCACGAGGTCGAGGTTGAACACAAGGTCGATCACGAGGTCGATCACGAGATCAATCACGAGGTCGAGGTTGAACACAAGGTCGATCACGAGGTCGAACACAAGGTCGATCACGAGGTCGATCACGAGATCGATCACGAGGTCGAGGTTGAACACAAGGTCGATCACGAAGTCGAACACAAGGTCGATCACGAGGTCGATCACGAGGTCGATCAAACACGGTCGAACACAAGGTCGATCACGAGATCGATCACGAGGTCGAGGTTGAACACAAGGTCGATCACGAGGTCGAACACAAGGTCGATCACGAGGTCGATCACGAGATTGATCACGAGGTCGAGGTTGAACACAAGGTCGATCACGAGGTCGAACACAAGGTCGATCACGAGGTCGAACACAAGGTCGAACACGAGGTCGAACACGAGGTCGATCACAAGGTCGAACACGAGGTCGAACGCGAGGTCGATCGCGAGGTCGAACGCGAGGGCGAACGCGAGGTCGATCGCGAGGTCGAACGCGAGGGCGAATGCGAGGTCGATCGCGAGGTCGAACGCGAGGGCGAACGCGAGGTCGATCGCGAGGTCGAACGCGAGGGCGAACGCGAGGTCGATCGCGAGGTCGAACGCGAGGGCGAACGCGAGGGCGAACGCGAGGTCGATCACGAGGTCGATCACGAGGTCGATCACGAGGTCGAACACGAGGTCGAACACGGAGCGAACGCAAGGTTGAGGTCGATTGCGAGGTCAGAGTCGGACTGGTTGCGTAACAGTCATTGAGTTCCTACAAGGGTTTGCAGCATTGTAGTAAAAAAACATCCCAATGGCAGGTCGATGGTAGGCGGTTGCTAGGTGACCCGGAGCTAGAGGCGGAGTCTCAGACAGAAGAATGGTAAAAAAAATCTGCCAAAGTAATGAAAGTCGTCGCTGAGGTACCTGGAGATAGAATAACTTTCACTGAGTCGGGACCTGGATGCCTGTGAGGGTCCTGCAAGTGTGTGTGTGTGTGTTTACTACACACACACACACACACACACACACACACACACACACACACACACTCACGTTTGGTTAAAAAAAGACACAAATGACTCAAGTCTGGAAGGAAATCTTGAGAAAAACAAGTACGTGTGCTGGTAACCTTCATCCGAACGGACGAAGAGAGAATCAAAGAAAAGAAGTCCAGAGATCAAAAAGCCGCTGCTTCCTGTTTAGTGTGTTCACTGAGAAGAAGTGTGTGTGTGTGTGTGTGTGTGTGTGTGTGTGTGTGTGTGTGTGTGTGTGTCATTCGTCGTCGTCACAGGAAGTTGAGCTCCAGACCCAGTCAGTGTTCCCTGTCCTCACACACTGGACTCCTTGGGTCCAGGTTGGTCAACATGGGGACCGGCAGCACGGAGCCCAGCAGGCCGTGGGGGTCGGAGGTAGAAGAGGCTGTGGTGCCGGTCAGGCGGCGGACCTGAGAGATCCTCTCCTCCACGCAGCCGGCGGACAGGCGAGCCTCGGCGTCGTGGTCCCAGCACTCCTCCACCGTCTCACACACCTGAGCCAGACCCTGAAGGTACAGAAACATTGAAAAGATTCTATGGTACGAGCACAGCTTGTTTACTAAAACTACGAAAGCACGTTCAATAGAACGAGATACTACAACTACGAAAACACGTTCAATACAACGAGATACTATAACTACGAAAACACGTTCAATACAACGAGATACTACAACTACGAAAACACGTTCAATACAACGAGATACTAAAACTACGATAACACGTTCAATACAACGAGATACTAAAACTACGAAAACACGTTCAATACAACGAGATAATAAAACTACGTTAACACGTTCAATACAACGAGATACTAAAACTACGAAAACACGTTCAATACAACGAGATAATAAAACTACGTTAACACGTTCAATACAACGAGATAATAAAATTACTATAACACGTTCAATACAACGAGATAATAAAACTACGAAAACACGTTCAATACAACGAGATACTAAAACTACGAAAACACGTTCAATACAACGAGATACTAAAACTACGAAAACACGTTCAATACAAGGAGATACTATAACTACGAAAACACGTTCAATACAACGAGATAATAAAACTACGAAAACACGTTCAATACAACGAGATAATAAAACTACGATAACGCGTTCAATACAACGAGATAATAAAACTACGAAAACACGTTCAATACAACGAGATACTAAAACTACGATAACACGTTCAAGAGAACAAGATAATAAAACTACGATAACACGTTCAATACAAGGAGATACTAAAACTACGAAAACACGTTCAATATGACGAGATACTAAAACTACGAAAACACGTTCAATATGACGAGATAATAAAACTACGAAAACACGTTCAATATGACGGTTCTAGAATAATGACTATTATTGATTAATCTGCTGATCACCTGACTAATTGATGGATAGTTTGAGGTGTAAAATGTGAGCAGGTCATGAAGACGATGACCAGAACGTGATGAAGACGATGACCAGAACTCGATGAAGACGATGACCAGAACGTGATGAAGATGATGACCAGAATGTGATGAAGACGATGACCAGAATGTGATGAAGACGATGACCAGAACGTGATGAAGACGATGACCAGAACGTGATGAAGACGATGACCAGAATGTGATGAAGACGATGACCAGAACGTGATGAAGACGATGACCAGAACGTGATGAAGACGATGACCAGAACGTGATGAAGACTCACGCTGTGTTTGAGCCACAGCTCTTTGAGGGCCGGCCTAATCTTCTTATGGACCACCACGTCCTGCAGGTCCTCCAGAGCCGGGTGTTGACCCACCTCCTCCTCAAAGGGGAGCAGGTACTCATCCACCGGCCCTACACATAATGACATATAACAATAAACTATAATATATAATACTATTATATATGATGATGATATTATATGATACGTAGTAATAAATATAACATAATTACCGTCCACAGCTCTGCAGCGGGACACGAGCTCCCAGAGCACGAGGCCCAGAGCGTACATGTCGATCCTCAGGAACGAGTCTCTCTGGAAGTTGATCGCTCCTTCTAGGACCTCTGGAGCCATGTAGCGCCAGGTCCCCACCTGCACACACACACACAGGTACACACAGTTACACACACATGTAGCGCCAGGTCCCCACCTGCACACACACACAGGTACACACACACAAACCTGGCCGTGGGTCTCTCCCGGCGGTTCTCCTGGCGCGAAGCGAACGGCGAGGCCGAAGTCTCCGATCACGGCGGTGAGGTCTGAACGCAGCATGACGTTCTTGCTCTTGAAGTCCCTGAGAGGCACGAGACACCGGGGGTCAAAGGTCATGTCAACGAGGCCCTGCATGAACCCTCAGAACATATGTAGGAATGAAAGAGTGGGTTAGATGACAGAGAAGCCTGGAGGAGGTGTTGGGAGGAACGGCTTGCCTGAGTGGTGTTTTATACAAGGTGTCCATAAGGAACACATGCTGGAGCATAAGGAGGCTCAGAAGTGAACCTGGTACCAGAACACCTGAGGCCGGAGATCAATGATGGACTTTGTCATCATATCATCTGATCTATGGCCATATGTCTTGGACACTCGGGTGAAGAGAGGAGCAGAGCTGATCTCCACCTGGTGGTGAGTTGGATCAGATGGAGCCGGATAGAAAGACCTGGCAAGACAAACGTGTAGTGAGAGAACTGGGAACGTCTGGTGGAGGATCCTGTCTGGAGGTCTTCAACTCCCACCTCCAGAAGAGCTTCTCACACATCCTGAGGTTGGACATGGAGTCCTAGTGGACCGTGTTCAAAGCCTCTATTGAGTTGTGGCCGCTAGGAGCTGTGGTCAGAAGGTCATCGGTGTCGTGGCGGCTTCCCTCACCCCCGGTGGTGGACGCCCCGAAGTGTGAGGAGGCCTTTGGGCCTGGCTGACCCAGGGGTCTCCTGAAGCAGCTGACGGGTACCGGCAGGCCAGAAGGGCTGCAGCTGCGGTGGTCGTGATGCTAACACTCAGACATGGAGGAGTTCAGGGAGGCCATGGAGAAGGACTTCCTGTTCCTCAAGGTGGTTCTGGCAAACCATCCGACGGCTCAGGAAGGGAAAGCAGGGGCTACCCCAAGCTGTTCTCAGCGGGGGGGAGCGCTGCTGATCGTCGGGCGGTTGAAAGAGCACTTTGAAGAATTCCTAAAGCAGGCAGAGGTCACTAAGGTTGTCAAAAAGATCCGTGGTGGCGCCGGGGGGATGAGATCCTGAGATGCTGGAGGCGCTGGATGTTGTTGGGCTGTCTTGGCTGACTCGTCTCTTCAGTGTCTCATGGGGGTCAGGAACATGGACTAATGACCAGGGTGCTGGTTCATCTTCCAGAAGGGGGACCGGAGAGTGTGAACTATCATGAGTTTCCTCTGTAGGGCTCAGCCTTAGAGATAGAGTAAGGAGATGAGTTTCCTCTGAAGGACTCTTAGAGATAGAGTAAGGAGATAAGTTTCCTCTGTAGGACTCTTAGAGATATAGCAAGGAGATACGTTTCCTCTGTAGGGCTCAGCCTTAGAGATAGAGTAAGGAGATGAGTTTCCTCTGTAGGACTCAGTCTTAGAGATAGAGTAAGGAGATGAGTTTCCTCTGTAGGACTCAGTCTTAGAGATAGAGTAAGGAGATGAGTTTCCTCTGTAGGACTCAGTCTTAGAGATAGAGTAAGGAGATGAGTTTCCTCTGTAGGACTCAGCCTTAGAGATAGAGTAAGGAGATGAGTTTCCTCTGTAGGACTCTTAGAGATAGAGTAAGGAGATGAGTTTCCTCTGTAGGGCTCAGTCATATAGATAGAGAAAGGAGTCAGACATCAGGAGGAGCTTGGAGTTGAGGCTCTGCTCCTTCGTGTTAAAGGAGTCAGCTGAGGTGTTCAGTATCTCATCAGGATTCCTCCTGGTCGCCTCCATTAGAGGTTTAGACGTCCAGCTGGTAGAGAGCCAGAGGAAGACCCAGGATTCTGGAGGATTATATCTCAGCTGACTGGAACGCCTCAGGATCCCATGATCTGAAAGTGTTGCTGGTGAGAGGGAAGCCTGCTGGACCTGCTGCCACCAGTCCGGATAAGAGGATGGATGATGGATGGATGGATGATGGATGGATGGATGGATGATGGATGGATGATGGATGGATGATGGATGGATGGATGATGGATGGATAACTGACCTGTGGGCGATGGCCGGCTTGGCCGCCTCCCCTCTGAGGTTCAGGTCCTCGTGGAGGTAGGCCAGACCACACGCCATGGACTCAGAGATGTGACACAACTCAGACCAGCTGACCACGTTCCCCTTCAGGAAGTCTGACAGAGAACCCTGTAGAGACCAGTAGAAATCAGTAGAGACCAGCAGAGACCAGTAGAAATCAATAGAGACCAGTATAGACCATCAGAGACCAGTAGAGATCAATAGAGACCAGTATAGACCATCAGAGACCAGTAGAGATCAATAGAGACCAGTAGAGATCAATAGAGACTAGTAGAGACCATCAGAGACCAGTAGAGATCAATAGAGACCAGTAGAGACCAGTAGAGATCAATAGAGACTAGTAGAGACCATCAGAGACCAGTAGAGATCAATAGAGACCAGTAGAGTCCAGTAGAGATCAATCTCCCCCTCCTCCTCTTCCTCCTCATCCTCTCCTCCTCCTCTTCCTCCTCATCCTCATCCTCTCCTCCTCATCCTCCTCTTCCTCCTCCTCACCCTCTCGTGGAACTCGGTGATGATCCAGAGTTCGGTCTCCAGGTGACTCCCTCGTTTCTCTGCAGTGATGAACTTCAGGATGTTCTCGTGCTTCATCCCCGGCGTGATGAAGATGTCGGTCTCGTTGGCCCACGAGTCCTTGTTCTGTGAGGAGGAGGAGAGGAAGAGGGGAGGAGGAGGAGAGGAGGAGGAGGTGGAGGAGAGGATGAGGAGAGGAGGAGGAGAGGATGAGGAGGAGGAGGAGGAGGAGGAGGAGGAGGAGAGGAGGAGGAGGAGGAGGAGGAGGAGGAGGAGGAGGAGGATGAGAGGATGAGAGGAGGAGGTGAGGGACGGTCTCAGACATGGAGAGCACACTCAGAGGGTCTGGTCTCACCTGGATGGGGAAGATCTTGACGGCCACGAGCTCGCTGCTCATCTGGGCCTTCCACACGCAGCCAAAGCGCCCCCTAGCTTTCACCTCCAGCAGCTGCAGGGGCTCCAGGCGCAGCAGGGGCGGGGTTGGGGGGGGCGGGTCCTGCAGGAGCCAATCAGAGAGAGAGATCAGACGACAGAAGCCAATCAGAGAGAGAGATCAGACAACAGGAGCCAATCAGAGAGAGAGATCAGACGACGAGGAAGAGGACCAACATGTGATGAAATGAAACCTGCTGCTTTTTCCCCTCACATTTTTACAAAAGATATTGCAGATAAAATTAAATGGAATTGCTAGTATGTTATTATAGATTGTTATTATTATTAGTAGTATTGACGATGACATCAGGGACCAGGTTGGAAACACGTGTTGACACTTTTTATGTTTTTATGTTTATGCCTGTTTTAAATAATAATACACAAACAGCTGCAGTACCAGTACACTGCCACCAGAGGGAGCTATGATCCATGTTATCACTCTGTATCTGTATCTGTGTTTATATGTGTGTGTTTATATGTGTGTGTGTGTGTGTGTGTGTGTGTGTGTGTGTGTGTGTATGTGTATGTGTGTGTGTGTGTGTGTGTGTGTGTGTGTGTGTGTGTGTGCGTGTGTGTGCGTGTGTGTGTGTGTGTGTACCTCCAGATCCACGTGTCCGTAACGGGGTTTCCGGTGCCGGTACGTCATCACAGCAGCCAGCAGGACGACGGACACGATGACAGGAAGCAGAAAGTAGACCACCTCGTTCAGCAGGCCGGGGGGCGGAGCCTGGACCTCTGATGTCATCACATGACAGACGAGTGTCAGTTACACACACGGCTCGTGAGGCGGTGCAGATGTGACATTAATATGACATTAATATGACATTAGTGTGACTCACGTGGGCCGCCGGCATCGGGCCTGTAGCTGAACCGCTCGTTGCAGAAGTTTCCTTCACAGCAGCAGAAGAACACCTGAGGCTCCGCCTCTGAGGCCACGCAGGCCTGCCTGCAGGGGGCGGGGCTAGTGTCAGGTACAGGTGTGTGCAGTGTATAGACACTATGTATATGTATACTAGAATATATACTGGATATATATATATATACATACATATATACACACTCATATACACACACACACACTCTCACTCTCAGACATCCCATAATACCGGTCGTAGCAGTTGAAGTCGTCCAGCCAGCAGCCCCTCCTCAGCAGCAGCGGCGCTCCTGATTGGTTACTCCAGGAGGCGTAGCAGTGGGAGCGCTTGTCTCGCTCGCCCTCGCAGCGCTCCACTCCGCTCTGATTGGTCCGCTCCAGCTCGAAGTTCACATTGTAGAACAGACACTCAGTGGTGCTGGCCCCGCCCCCACTGAGGCCTGCACAGAGAGAGCATCTTCATCACCATCACCATCACCATCAACACCATCATCATCATCATCATCATCATCATCATCATCATCAGTGTACTACTGTATTATTACATTACATTTCATGTAGCTGACGCTTTCATCCAAAGAAACTTACAATAAGTGATTCACCCATGAGGACAAACTCAGAACAACAAGGATCAAGAAAGTACAACTTCTTCAACAAAGTTAAACTACAAAGTGCTATCAGTAAGTAACATGTGTATTGAATATTTACAGTAGGATCTACAGAGAATAAAAATGTAAGTTAAAAATAAAAATAAGTAAAGTGCACGGAATGAAGTGATTGATTGAGTTAAGTGGCAAGTGTATTTAAATATAAGGTGTGCATTGGAGTGATTGGTAGGGAATATTTCTGGAGAGTCAGTCAGTTGGACCCAGGCTCTGTTGATGAGACCCACTGCCGATGGGAAGAAGCTGTTTGTGTGGTGTGAGGTCTTGGTCCTGATGGAGTGTGAGGTCTTGGTCCTTATGGACTGTGAGGTCTTGGTCCTGATGGAGTGTGAGGTCTTGGTCCTGATGGACTGTGAGGTCTTGGTCCTGATGGAGTGTGAGGTCTTGGTCCTGATGGAGTGTGAGGTCTTGGTCCTGATGGACCTTGAGGTCTTGGTCCTGATGGACTGTGAGGTCTTGGTCCTGATGGACTGTGAGGTCTTGGTCCTGATGGAGTGTGAGGTCTTGGTCCTGATGGAACGTGAGGTCTTGGTCCTGATGGAGTGTGAGGTCTTGGTCCTGATGGACCTTGAGGTCTTGGTCCTGATGGACTGTGAGGTCTTGGTCCTGATGGAGTGTGAGGTCTTGGTCCTGATGGACTGTGAGGTCTTGGTCCTGATGGAGTGTGAGGTCTTGGTCCTGATGGAGTGTGAGGTCTTGGTCCTGATGGACCTTGAGGTCTTGGTCCTGATGGACTGTGAGGTCTTGGTCCTGATGGACTGTGAGGTCTTGGTCCTGATGGAGTGTGAGGTCTTGGTCCTGATGGACTGTGAGGTCTTGGTCCTGATGGAGTGTGAGGTCTTGGTCCTGATGGAGTGTGAGGTCTTGGTCCTGATGGACCTTGAGGTCTTGGTCCTGATGGAGCGTGAGGTCTTGGTCCTGATGGTCCAGGGTGAGAGGGGTCAGCTACGATTTTTCTTGCTCGCTTCAGAGTCCTGGAAGCGAACAAGTCCTGGAGGGACGGCAGATTACAGCCAATCACCTCTCAGCAGAGCGGATGATGCGCTGCAGCCTGGCCTTGTCCTTGGCAGTGGCTGCAGCGTACCAGACTCTGATGGAGGAGCAAAGGATAGACTCAATGATGAAGCTGATGTTCAGCTCCCACTTGAGGTCCTGGGTTAGGATGGAGCCCAGGAAGAGGAAGGACTTGTTGATGGGGGAGTCACACAGGATGAGAGGGGCGGGTGGGGCTGCATTCTTTCTGAAGTCCACAACCATCTCCACTGTCTTCAGGCCGTTGAGCTCCAGGTTGTTCTGGCTGCACCAGGTCTCCAGGTGGTCAGTCTCCCACCTGTAGGCGGACTTGTCCCCACCAGAGATGAGTCCAGTGAGGGTGGTGTCATCCATGAACTTCAGGAGCTTGACGGACTGGTGACTGGAGGTGCAGCTGTTGGTGTACAGGGAGAAGAGCAGCGGGGAAAGAACGCAGCCTTGGGGGGAACCGGTGCTGATGGTCCGAGAGCCTGGGACGTGTTTCCCCAGCTTCACGTGCTGCTTCCTGTCAGTCAGGAAGTCTGTGATCCACCTGCAGGTGGAGTCGGGCTCGTGCAGCTGGGAGAGCTTGTCCTGCAGCAGAGACGGGATGATGGTGTTAAAGGCAGAGCTGAAGTCCACGAACAGGATCCTGGCGTAGGTTCCTGGGGAGTCCAGATGCTGGAGGATGTGGTGGAGGGCCATGTTGACAGCACCGTCTACAGACCTGTTGGCCCTGTCGGCGAACTGCAGGGGGTCCAGGAGTGGGTCAGTCAGGGTTTTGAGGTGGGACAGGACCAGGAGTGGGTCAGTCAGGGTTTTGAGGTGGGACAGGACCAGGCGCTCAAAAGACTTCATGACCACAGAGGTCAGGGCGACGGGCCTGTAGTCACTGAGTCCTGTGATCCTGGGTTTCTTGGGGACGGGGATGATGGTGGAGGCCTTGAAGCAGGCTGGAACGTGACATGTCTCCAGAGAGGTGTTGAAGATCTCAGTGAACACCGGGGACAGCTGATCAGCACAGTGCTTAAGGGTGGAGGGAGACAGAGTCCGGGCCGCTGCTTTGGGGGTTCTGTTTTTTAAACAGTCTGTTGACGTCCCTCTCCAGAATAGTGAGGGTCGTCCCTGGGGAGGGGGGTGAATGATAAATAATTCTGACCGTGTACTACAATATTCTGACCGTGTACTAATGGATTCTGACCGTGTACTACAGTATTCTGACCGTGTACTACTGGATTCTGACCGTGTACTCGTGTACTACAGTATTCTGACCGTGTACTACAGTATTCTGACCGTGTACTACAGTATTCGTGTCTGAACCCTCATCAGTATTCTGGAGGTCGCCTTTGGTCGCCATGGTGATCTGTGAGCTAATGGGCCAGGCAGCTGTGTGTGTGTGCGTGTGTGTGTGTGTGTGTGTGTGTGTGTGTGTGTGTATGTGTGTGTGTGTGTGTCACTTGACATTTAGTCCAACTTCTTTTCAATTAAAAAGTTCAGCAGAGAGTTACAGAAAGTTCAGGAAGACACACACACACACACACACACACACACACACACACACACTATCTCTCTGACTAATGGAGTATTAAAGGGATATTTCAGTGAAGTAAACAGGAAATAAACCACAACAGTCCGTTTCTCAGGCTTCAGCCTGAGATTCTAGCTTCTTCTTCTTCTTCTTTGGTTGACAGAAGCCACGCTGCCCCACTGACCAATCACAGCGCATGTTTATGGTCACGCTTTCCCACTGACCAATCACAGCGCATGTTAATGGTCACGCTGCCCCACTGACCAATCACACGTCCACGCCATTTCTCAGGCAATCAAAGAATCCGCCCAGCTTGGCAAACTAAAGATCTGATTGGTTGAAGTCCATGACAATCAACCACAACGTCCTCTCTCTGTACTTTAATCTGAAAAGGTTTAAACTGCTTTGCTGACATAGAGACAGACTGAAGGCAGAGCAACAGAGGAAGACAGGAGCTGTGACATGAGAACATAATGATAATACATGTAGTGTGTTTGTGAAAAACAATGACATTATAAAATAGCTATAACTTTGTGATTCTGTTTAGGTCAGCAGAGAAGGCTTACAGGCCCTGAAGGCCACCACTGCTTATATATGTATGTATGTATATATATATATATATATATATATATATATATATATATATATATATATATATATATATATATATATATATATGTCACATTTATATGTTTATACATCATATATTCATGTTATTGATCTGAACGTAGTAATCAATAACTGAACCAATCAGAGGAAATGAGACCTGATCCAGTACCTCAGTACCCCAGTATCTCAGTACCCCAGTATCTCAGTACCTCAGTACCTCAGTACCGCAGTACCCCAGTATCTCAGTACCTCAGTACCCCAGTACATCAGTACCTCAGTACCGCAGTACCCCAGTATCTCAGTACTTCAGTACCCCAGTACATCAGTACCTCAGTACCCCAGTACATCAGTAACTCAGTAGCTCAGTACCCCAGTACCTCAGTATCTCAGAACCTCAGTACCTCAGTACCTCAATACCTCAGTACCCCAGTACCTCAGTGCCTCAATACCTCAGTACCCCAGTATCTCAGTACCCCAGTATCTCAGTACCGCAGTACCCCAGTATCTCAGTACCTCAGTACCCTAGTACATCAGTAACTCAGTAGCTCAGTACCTCAGTATCTCAGAACCTCAGTACCTCAGTACCTCAATACCCCAGTATCTCAGTACCTCAATACCTCAGTACCTCAGTACCTCAATACATCAGTCCCTCAGTACCTCAGTACCTCAATACCCCAGTATCTCAATACCTCATTACCTCAATACCTCAGTACCTCAGTACCTCAGTATCTCAGTATCTCAATACCTCAGTACCTCAATACCTCAGTACCTCAATACCTCAATACCTCAGTACCTCAGTACCTCAATACCTCAATACCTCAGTACCTCAGTACCTCAGTATCTCAGTACCTCAGTACCTCAGTATCTCAGTACCTCAATACCTCAGTACCTCAGTACCTCAGTACCTCAGTACCTCAGGAAGTATTAATAGAAGTTATGGAATGAAGAGATTGGAGCGGTTCTCATGGCCTTTGACCTCCGTCTTCACGGCCTTGAAGAAGCAGACAGCTGGAGTGTTGTTATGAAGAGCAGCCTCACATTAACATGTCTATAGGCTGCGACCTCTGACCTCCTGACCCACCTTCAGCCCGGTGAGTGTGTGTGTGTGTGCGTGTGTGTGTATATGAAATGCAAATCACTCCGAGTGTGTGACCACATACACGTTTAACAGCCTTTGTGCGTTCCAGACACAAGGGTCAGGGGTCTCACACACACACACACACACACACACACACACACACACACACACACACACACACACACACACACACACACACACACACACACACACACACACACACACACACAGACATCTGGCAGGCCGTGTGTGTGTGTGTGTTACTGAGATGCAGACCCATGGGAACTCTTCTCTCACACACATTTAGATCCATATCATTAATTGGCATTGTGATAGTCACACACACACACACACACACACACACACACACACACACACACACACACACAGACTACTACTAGTAGTGGTAGTAGTACAACAAGTACTACTACCACTACTAGTGGTAGTACTACTACTTTCACTGCAGTAATACTTCTACCGCACTCATGTCTCAATAGAACACTTTTCTGTCCTTGGACCCCTTGAGACCACCAACTCAAAGACCAACTAGTTCCCTCATGGAGCCATGGACGCCTTAGAGTCCTGTTCTCCATGGACGCCTTAGAGTCCTGTTCTCCATGGACCCCTTAGAGTCCTGTTCTCCATGGACCCCTTAGAGTCCTGTTCTCCATGGACCCCCTAGAGTCCTGTTCTCCATGGACCCCCTAGAGTCCTGTTCTCCATGGACGCCATAGAGTCCTGTTCTCCATGGACCCCTTAGAGTCCTGTTCTCCATGGACCCCCTAGAGTCCTGTTCTCCATGGACCCCTTAGAGTCCTGTTCTCCATGGACCCCCTAGAGTCCTGTTCTCCATGGACGCCATAGAGTCCTGTTCTCCATGGACCCCTTAGAGTCCTGTTCTCCATGGACCCCCTAGAGTCCTGTTCTCCATGGACCCCTTAGAGTCCTGTTCTCCATGGACCCCCTAGAGTCCTGTTCTCCATGGACCCCTTAGAGTCCTGTTCTCCATGGACCCCTTAGAGTCCTGTTCTCCATGGACCCCCTAGAGTCCTGTTCTCCATGGACCCCCTAGAGTCCTGTTCTCCATGGACCCCTTAGAGTCCTGTTCTCCATGGACCCCTTAGAGTTCTGTTCTCCATGGACCCCTTAGAGTCCTGTTCTCCATGGACGCCATAGAGTCCTTGTCTCCCACGGACCCCTTAGAGTCCTGTTCTCCATGGACCCCTAACAGTCCTGTTCTCCATGGACCCCTTAGAGTCCTGTTCTTCATGGACCCCCTAGAGTCCTGTTCTCCATGGACCCCTTAGAGTCCTGTTCTCCATGGACCCCCTAGAGTCCTGTTCTCCATGGACGCCATAGAGTCCTTGTCTCCCATGGACCCCTTAGAGTCCTGTTCTCCATGGACCCCTTAGAGTCCTGTTCTCCATGGACCCCCTAGAGTCCTGTTCTCCATGGACCCCTTAGAGTCCTGTTCTCCATGGACCCCTTAGAGTCCTGTTCTCCATGGACCCCTTAGAGTCCTGTTCTCCATGGACCCCTTCGAGTCCTGGTCTCCATGGACCCCATAGAGTCCTTTTCTCCATGGACCCCTTAGAGTCATGGTCTCCCATGGACCCCATAGAGTCCTGGTCTCCCATGGACCCCCTAGAGTCCTGGTCTCCCATGGACCCCTTAGAGTCCTGGTCTCCATGGACCCCAAACAGCCCTGGTCTCCCATGGACCCATAGAGTCCTGGTCTCCCATGGACCCCTTAGAGTCCTGGTCTCCATGGACCCCTTAGAGTCCTGGTCTCCATGGACCCCCTAGAGTCCTGGTCTCCATGGACCCCAAACAGTCCTGGTCTCCCATAGACCCCTTAGAGTCCTGGTCTCCCATGGACCCCTTAGAGTCCTGGTCTCCATGGACCCCA